>NC_053023.1:184058409-184369168 GCF_003073215.2 Triticum urartu
AGTTCTACGCCAAGTTCTCCAAGTGCGAATTTTGGCTCGATGAGGTTCTTTATCTTGGACATATCATCTCTGCCAAGGGCATTGCGGTGAATCCTGAGAAGGTGTCTGCAATTGTGAATTGGGAACCACCTCAGAACGTGAAGCAACTCCTTAGCTTCCTCGGCCTCGCAAGCTACTGTCGAAGATTCGTTGAAAACTTTTCTAAGATCGCGAAGCCTCTCTCAAACCTTCTCCAGAAGCACGTCAAGTATGTTTGGTCTCCGGAATGTGACATCGCTTTCAACACTTTGAAAGAGAAATTGGTCACTGCTCCAGTTCTAACTCCTCCTGATGAATCCAAACCGTATGAGGTCTTTTGTGATGCCTCTCTCCAAGGTCTCTGTGCAGTGTTGATGCAAGAGAAGAAAGTTGTGGCTTATACCTCTCACCAGTTGAAGCCCAACGAGAAGAACTACCCCACTCATGACCTCGAGTTGGCGGCAGTTGTGCATGCTCTTTTGACTTGGAGACATCTCTTATTGGGAAGAAAAGTGGACATTTTCACTGACCACAAGAGTCTCAAGTACATCTTCACTCAGCCTAATCTCAACCTCAGGCAGACTCGATGGGTTGAAATGATTCAAGAGTATAATCCGAGTATCGAGTATACTCCAGGCAAGGCCAATGTGATTGCTGACGCATTGAGCAGGAAGGCTTATTGCAACAGTCTGATTCTCAAGCCTTATCAACCCGAGCTTTGTGAAGCTTTCCGCAAACTTAATCTGCAAGTTGTTCCTCAAGGTTTCCTCGCCAACCTTCAAGTCTCTCCAACCTTGGAAGACCAGATTCGCCAAGCCCAGCTTCTTGATGCTATGGTGAAAAAGGTGAAAATTGGGATTGCCAAGAGTCAACCCAAGTACAAGTGCTACCACCTTGATGACAAGGATACTCTCTTCTTCGTGGATCGTATTGTTGTGCCCAAAGGTGATCTTCGTAAGGTTATCATGAACGAGGCTCACAATTCACTCCTCTCCATCCACCCCGAGAGCATGAAGATGTATTAGAACCTCAAGCAGGCTTATTGGTGGACGCGTATGAAGCGCGAGATTGCTCAGTTCGTGAACGAATGTGATGTTTGCAGAAGAGTGAAGGAAGAACACCAAAGGCCAGCTGGTCTCCTCCAACCTCTTGCCATTCCAGAATGGAAGTTTGACCACATTGAGATGGACTTCGTGACTGGGTTTCCAAAGTCCAAACGTGGCAATGATGCTATATTCATTGTCATCGACAAACTCACTAAAGTGGCTCATTTTCTGCCTATCAAGGAGTCTATCACTCCAGCTCAATTGGCGGAGCTCTATACCTCTCGAATTGTCTCTCTGCACGGTATTCCACAAGTGATCTCTTCAGACCGTGGCAGCATCTTTACCTCCAAGTTTTGGAATTCTTTTCAGAAGGCCATGGGCACCAACATCCGCTTCAGCACAGCTTTCCATCCGCAAACTAGCGGTCAAGTTGAGCGTGTCAATCAGATTCTTGAAGATATGCTCAGGGCTTGTGTGATCTCCTTCGGCATGAAGTGGGAGGATTGTCTTCCATATGCCGAATTCTCCTACAACAACAGTTTTCAAGCAAGTTCGGGCAAGGCCCCATTTGAAATTCTGTATGGCAGGAAGTGCCGTACCCCTCACAACTGGTCTGAAACCGGTGAATGTCAACTTATGGGAAATGACTTAATCACAGAGGCAGAGGAAATGTGCAAAGTCATTCGAGATAACCTCAAAGCAGCCCAATCCCGCCAGAAGAGCTAATATGATAGTAAGCACCGTGATTTGGCTTTCGAGATCGGAGATCATGTTTACCTCCGCGTCTCTCCAATGAAAGGTACTCCCCGTTTCGGTATCAAAGGGAAGCTTGCCCCTAGATACGTGGGACCTTTCAAGATCGTCAGCAAGAGAGGCGATCTCACCTATCAACTCGAGCTTCCTTCAAACTTTGCAAATGTGCATGACGTGTTCCATGTCTCTCAGCTTCGCAAGTGCTTCAAGACTCCTGACCGCACCATCAACTTCGAAGACATTGAGCTCCAAGCAGATCTCTCTTATCATGAGCACCCCGTGGCTATTCTTGAAGAGACTGAACGCAAGAATCGCAACAAGTCAATCAAATTCCTCAAAGTCAAGTGGTCACACCATTCCGACCGTGAGGCTACCTGGGAATGCGAGGATCACCTCCGTTCTGAATACCCGGCATTCTTTCAGTCCTAGATCTCGGGATGAGACCCTTTCGTAGTGGTGGAGTGTTGTAATACCCCGGATATGATTTACCTAATATGTAATCCAACTCTTGCCGTTTCCGGCGTTCAGTTATTTTATTTTCTCGAGTTCGGGTTGTTGTCTCCGTGTGTTGTTGTCGTTGTCATGCATCTCATATCATGTCATCATGTGCATTGCATTTGCATACGTGTTCATCTCATGCACCCGAGAATTTTCCCCGTTGTCCATTTTGCATTCCGGCGCTCCGTTCTCCTCCGGTGGTCATTTCAACCTTTCTTTCGTGTGTGGGGATTAAACATTTCCGGATTGGACCGAGACTTGCCAAGCGGCCTTGGTTTACTACCGGTAGACCGCCTGTCAAGTTTCGTACCATTTGGACTTCGTTTGATGCTCCAACGGTTAACCGAGGGACCGAGAAGGCCTCGTGTGTGTTGCAGCCCAACACCCCTCCAATTTGGCCCAAAACCCTCTCCATCATCTAGAGCGTTCGATCACGATCGCGTGGCCGAAAACTGCACCTTATTTGGACACTCCTAGCTCCCTCTACCTCTATATATAGACCCCCTCCTCAAAATTCGCGGATCCCCTTGTCCGAAACCCTAGATCCACCTCTCTCCGCGCGCACGTCCGCCGGCCGCCGGACACGTCCGCCGCCGCCCGCGACGAATCGCATGCAGCCATGTGTCCCGGGGGACCGCATCACCACGCCGCCTCCCACCGCCGGCCCGCGAGGCCCGGGGCCTGCCCTCTCCTCCGCCTGACCTGGCCCCGAGGCCCCTCGCGCCACGCCGCCTCCTCCCCATCGCTGGCCACCGCCCCGCCGTTCGCCGGTGCCGCTCCAGCTCGCCGGCGCAAGGCCCGGCCGGAGATCCTCGCCGGCGCCCCGCCGCATCGTCCACCACCATCGCCGACCACCACCATCGCCACCGCCGCCCCAGCCTTCTTCCCCTTCTCCGGTGCCCTCCAATGTCTTCGGCGAGCTCCAAGTTCCCCGACGATCCTCGACTTCCATGCATGAACAGTAACTCCGGCGAGATCCGGATCTGGATCTGAGATCCACCTCGGTTGACTTTTGCCCCGAAATCCTAATTATTTTGCTATGTTCGTTGTGTCGTAACTTTGCATCCGTAGCTCCGTTTTGGGCATATAGCATATCAAAATGTTCGTCTCAAAGAGCACATCATTGCATCTCACTGCATCATTTTCATTTGAGTTCATCTTGATGCCCGAAATGTTGTTGGAAGAATGCTATTTGAGATAATTATCAGATCTGCTGCTCCAATTAGATATTTGTCATTTTTGCCATGATTATTGTGTGCATGATATGCCCCTGAGCTCTACATGAGTTTTGTTATATGTTTTTCCATCTTTCCAGAGGTGCAACCCACGTATTTTTGTGATGTGTGTGGTGACTAGCACAAGCTTGCAAAGTGGAGCATTCGTTAATGCTGATTTCAGGGACTTAACAATTCCACTAAGTCCTTGATCTGTTTATTTCATTATGCCATATGTTCATGTTATTTCCTAGTGATCCGTGCATCTTTCGAGGATGATCAGTAAGGATAATTTGTTAATCTTGTAGTGCTCTATCCATCCATGTCTTTGTTTGCAATTATGGAGCACCATATCTTGAGTCAATCGAGCTCTACTTTTGCTATTTCGTGAATCTGGGCAGATTGTCTACTTGTTAGCGATTTTGCCGAGGATGTTGTAGTTGATCCGTGCATGCTATGTTATTGTTCTTGCCATGTCTAGCTTGTATAATGTGTATTATTTATGGGTGTATGCTTAGATTGTCATGACTTGCTCTGTAGTAAGTGCATCGAGCTCGTAAACATGCCTACTTGATATCTGATTTGCATGCTCCAGTTTTTCACTAAGTCTGTGATCTGTTTATGTTTTTGCCATGTTCCCATGCTTGCAATTGTATTTTCTGTTCCCTTTTGGCTCAAGGTCACTAAGGGACTTTTGTTAAGCTCTTCGAGTAGCTCCATGCCATGCTTTACTTTGCCATGTTCAGGCCCTGTAGCATATAGTTTTCATGCCCCAAAGTGTGCTATCTGATCTTAAATTCCAGACAAGTGTTAGTTTCACTAAGTCTGAGATCTGTTTACCAATTGCATTTTTGCCATGCTTGTTTGAACCTGTTAATGGATGAATTAGCCATAGCTCAGTGTTCATCTTTTGTTAAGCATCATGAATGGATACCTTCCATGTATTTTGTTGCCATGTTTGGGTGCTGTAGCATGTTCCTCTTGTTGCATTTAGATGGCTACTTGCTGTATATTTGAATTGCTTGCCATTTCCAAACCGTGACTCCGATTCCGGTGATTTTTATATCGTTTCAAGCGATTTCATCTCATCTTTCCAATGGCACACTTGGATTTCCATGTTGAGTCCAGGTTCATTCATTCCTTGTCAAATCTTGCATATGCATCGCATATCGCATCCCGCATAGCATACCATGATTGCATCATGTTGTTTGAGTTTGCACGTGGTTGATTGTGTTCCATTTGCTTGTTTTCTCTTGTTTGGGTAGAGCCGGGAGACAAGTTCGCTAATGAGGAGCCCGTTGAGTTTGCTTTCGAGGATCCAGTCAACTCTTACAACTGTGCAGGCAAGATGATCATACCCTCGAAATCACTTCTATCTTTGCTTTGGTAGATGCTCGCTCTTTTGCTATGCCTATGCTACGATAGCTACCACTTGCTTATAATGCCTCCCAAATTGCCATGTCAAACCTCTAACCCACCATGTCCTAGCAAACCGTTGATTGGCTATGTTACCGCTTTGCTCAGCCCCTCTTATAGTGTTGCTAGTTGCAGGTGAAGATTGGGGACCGTTCCTTGTTGGAACATTATTTACTTGTTGGGATATCATTATATTATCTTGTTATCTTAATGCATCTATATACTTGGTAAAGGGTGGAAGGCTTGGCCTTTTGCCTAGTGTTTTGTTCCACTCTTGCCGCCCTAGTTTCCGTCATATCGGTGTTATGTTCCCGGATTTTGTGTTCCTTACGCGGTTGGATGATAATGGGAACCCCTTGATAGTTCGCCTTGATTAAAGCTTTTCCAGCAATGCCCAACCTTGGTTTTACCATTTGCCACCTAGCCTCTTTTTCCCTTGGGTTTCCGGAGCCCGAGGGTCATCTTATTTTAAACCCCCCCAGGCCAGTGCTCCTCTGAGTGTTGGTCCACCTCGTCAGCCGCCGGTGGCCACCAGGGGCAACTCTGGGTTGGCCTACCAGAAGTTTGGACAATCTGAGTGTGCTCTGAGAAGGAGATATGTGCAGCTCCTATCGGTATTTGTCGGCACATTTGGGCGGTGTTGCTGGATTTGTTTTAACTTGTCGAAGTGTCTTGTAGAACCGGGATACCGAGTCTGATCGGAATGTCTCGGGAGAAGGTCTATTCCTTCGTTGACCGTGAGAGCTTGTCATGGGCTAAGTTGGGACCCCCTGCAGGGATTTGAACTTTCAAAAGCCGTGCCCGCGGTTATGGGCAGATGGGAATTTGTTAATGTCCGGTTTGAGATAACTTGAAACTTAATTAAAATGAATCAACTGTGTGAGTTACCGTGATGGTCTCTTCTCGGCGGAGTTCGGGAAGTGAACACGGTGTTGGAGTAATGCTTGCCGTAGGTTGTTCTCTTGTTATTCGTTCGTGCTTTGCTTTCTCTTCTCGCTCTCCTTTGCGAACAGGGTAGCCACCATATATGCTAGTCGCTTGCTGCAGCTCCACATATTTTACCTTGCCTTACCTATAAGCTTAAATAGTCTTGATCACGAGGGTGCGAGATTGCTCAGTCCCCGTGGCTCACAGATTACTTCCAAACCAGATGCAGGGCCTGATGACTCCGTTCCAGATGACGCGCTCGAGCTCAAGTGGGAGTTCGACGAGGACTCACGCCGTTACTATGTGTCTTTCCCTGATGATCAGTAGTGGTGCCTAGTTGCGGCGATCGGGACCGTGTCGCATGTTGGGTTGTTCTTTTATTTTGGCGCCGTAGTCGGGCCATGAGTGCTTGGATGATGTAATGCTATTTATGTACTTTGATTGACGTGGCGAGTGTAAGCCAACTATGTTTCTCCCCTTTTATTATCTATATATTACATGGGATGTTGTGAAGATTGCCTAACTTGCGACATTGCTTTCAATGCGGTTATGCCTCTAAGTCGTGCCTCGACACGTAGGAGATATAGCCGCATCGAGGGCGTTACATCCATCTTCGGAGAAGGTTAATTTTGATGCTAAACAATGTGTTAAATTGATTTTGAAAATGAATCAGTTAACTAAGGAAAACATTGAGCGTATGAATGCTAAATATAAACTTGTTGGAGATAAGGGTAGAAAACTTGTTGTCTTTGCACCTGGAGATCTTGTTTGGTTACATTTGTGTGAGGATAGATTTCCTGATTTGCGCAAATGAAAGATAATGCCACGTGCTGATGGTCCATTTAAGGTGTTAGATAAAATAAATGATAATGCATATAAACTTGAGCTTCCTGCAGATTTTGGGGTTAGTCCCACTTTTAACATTGCAGATTTGAAGCCTTATTTGGGTGAGGAAGATGAGCTTCCATCGAGGACGACTTCATTTCAAGAAGGGGAGGATGACTAGGACACCAATACCATTGTTACACCCACAACCCCTACTGCTACATATACTGGACCAATTACTAGAGCTCACGCACGCCAATTAAATTATCATGTACTTTCGTGTCTTGGTAATGATTCTAATGTTCATGAGAATATGATGCTGCCGAAATTGGATAAATTTGTTTTGCTTAAAAATGAAGGGCCTAGCATGGATAAGAGGGATGAACACTGGAACAAGACTATCGGTGTTCTGGGAACGGGGGTCCCCAGACTTGCGTTCCTGCAGCCTGCAGCATGGCTCCACCAGCAGCCCCATACGGCCCATCTTCACGAGCAAACATTCAAGACCCTCGCGAGGGGCCTGGCCTCGCGAGGTGGACGATGCAAGACCTCCTCAGGGGTGGCCTCGCCAGGCTGGCTCACAAGGGGCGGAGAGATCAAGGCAAGGGACACCTTGCGAGGTTCCTATGACGCAAGCCATGATGACTGGAATCAGGCGGGCGCCAGCGCGGAGTTTCCTCATTTCCTCTTTCGTGCTAAAGTGACAAGCACAAACGAGGAGTCCCGATGCGTCAGTCAAAGGTTTCCATATCGGTGCAACAAGACCAAGACCAGCAGGACGGCAAGATGGAGCTCACCGTGGATCCCAAGACGCCGTCACCACCAGAGCCTTTGGCAGGCGAAGACCACTTTTGTGAGGATAGCTTGTACTAGTTGTCTCCCTTCGAATTTGGCTGTTGTGGGATCCCTTCCCGCTCAATATTTGGGAAGAGGACCAGGGCCTCTATAAGTAGGACTAGCCACCACCATAGGGAGGGGGTCGAATCTTGAACCACACAAACTCACCAAGCACAAGAACACCTCTCCATGCGATGCTGTTCTTCCCTTGTACTGTTCATCCTCAACCCAAGAGGCAATCCACCACACCACACTAGAGTAGGGTATTACACCACAATGGTGGCCCGAACCAGTATAAATCTTGTGTCTCATGTTCTTTGGGGTTCGTCGAGCTAGGCCGTGAGATCGTAGAGCGTGTGAGCTAGGTTGGGGGAGAGATCTTCGTGCGCACCCTAGTGTTCGAACCTGAAGGGTTTTGCCGAAACCCGAAATCTGACATTTGGCGCGCCAGGTAGGGGTGCATGAATGCTCCCCCCCTGATGGCCTCGCCTCTTCGGCCGACTCTCATGGATGCCGCCTCTTCTCCAACTGGATCGACGGGCACCCTTTGCAACGCCGTGGGGCTTCGGGCCTTCACCCCCGCCTTGCGGCGAGTGCAGTGGCCGCACAAGTCCAAGCCGGAGATGCCGCCCCGTTACGATGGTGCGGTGGATCCGGTAGCCTTCTTGCTGGCATACGAGGAGGCCGTCTTGGAGGCCGAGGGCGACGGCAAGGTCACGGTCAACTGGCTCCCGATGGCCTTGTCTGGCGTGCCACGCGCCTGGCTCCTCCATCTGCTGGAGTCTTCAGTGGCCTCCTGGGAAGAGTTGCGTGATCTCTTCATCGCACGCTTCAGAGGAACAGCACCGTTTGTCGTCGCGACTCTCCTCGGTGGCTCTCAGGCGCCGCCCTCGGATCGTCACACCAAGACGTTCTTTCGCCAGATCAGTGCCATCTCCACGCGGCAGGGGGCTCCCCCGGGTTGGGAGGGTGCCCAAGGCCAACCTGATCTTCAATTCGGGGGATCACCCAGTCACCACCGTTGGCTCGGGCGTGCTTCCGATTCTCCGCACGCCTACCATCTGCGGAGTAGCCGTCACCAAGACCCTCAACGACAGCGGCGCCGGCCTCAACGTGCTCTCCGTCCCAGCAAGTCGTTTTCCAGGATCAGCGGCGGCTCCTCCGACCCCATGGGGCAGATCCGTCTTCCCATGACCTTCGGCACACGTGACAACTACCGCACCGAGTTGATCGACTTCGACGTCGCCTGCATCGGCTTGCCGTACAACGCCATCCTAGGGTACCCGGCGCTGGCCCAATTCATGGCAGCCACTCACCCTTCCTACAACCTCATGAAGATGCCAGGAAGCAAGGATGTCCTTAGCATGGTCGGAGACACAAAGGAAGTCGTGGCAGCCCTCAGGCTCGCCTTCAGGGCCACGGTGGCAGCTTACCTGACCAACAAGGCAGGGCCTAGAGCCAAGGGGACTGCGCCAACCAAGAAGAAGCAGTTGTTCACTCAGGGTCAATCCAAGACGAAGCAAATACTAGTCAACGAGGACGGGGCCTCTGGCTCCACCTTTACCATAGGCGCCGACCTCGCCCCAGATCAAGAAAAAGAGTTAGTGGACTTCTTGCGGGCGAACATGGAAGTATTCGCCTGGGAACCCAAGCAGTTGGCTGGGGTCCCGAGAAAAGTGATTGATCATCATCTGAGGGTGTGCCCCCAACGTGCGCCCTGTGAAGCAGAGGGCAAGGCAGCAATCCACGGAGAAGCAGTCCTTCATCATCCAGGAAACCCGCAAGCTGGAGGCAGCGGGCGTCATTCACGAAGTCTGGTATCCAGAGTGGCTGGCAAATCCGGTCGTCGTGCCGAAGAAAGGAGGGAAGGAGCGCATGTGTCTCAACTTCACCAACCTCAACAAGGCTTGCCCTCAGGACCCGTTCCCACTGCCGCGCATCGATCAGATTGTCGACTACACCGCCAAGTGCGACCTGCTATGTTTGTTGGATGCGTTCTCAAGCTATCACCAAATCAAGATGGCAGTGGAAGATGAGGAGAAAACAAATTTTTTGACCCCATGCGGGGTGTACTGCTACACTTGCATGCCATTCGGACTGCGCAATGCAGGAGCAACCTTCCAGCGACTGATGCACATCACCTTGGGGCAGCAGCTCGAGAGAAACACTGAGGCCTACGTCGATGACATTGTGGTGAAGTCTCAGGAGGCAAGAACTCTGATTCAGGACCTGGAGGAGACCTTCGCGAGCCTGCGCCAAGTGGACCTGCGGCTCAACCCGGAGAAGTGCGTGTTTGGTGTCCCTTCGGGCAAGCTGCTGGGCTTCCTCATTTCTCATAGGGTGATCGAGGCCAACCCGGAGAAGGTCAAGGCAATTGAAGACATGAGCCCACCACAAAACCTCAATGAGATGTAGAAGCTTGCACGCTGCGTGACTTCGCTGGGGCGCTTCATCTCCAAGTTAGGGGAGCGCGCATTGCCGTTCTTCAAGCTGATGAAGAAGAAGGGTCCATTCGAGTGGACCCCCGAGGCCGACCTGGCATTTGAAGACCTCAAGAGATACTTGACCAGCCCACCGGTGATGGTGGGTCGTCATCCTCGCGAGCCCTTGGTACTCTACCTGTCCGCCACACCCCACTCCGCCAGCGTGGCGTTGGTGGCCCTCAGGGAGGGCCCGAGGTCGAGGACGCGCCAAGTGGAGTTGCCAAGCCAGATGAGGAAGCTCAGCACCAAGGAGATGCTCCTGAGACAGCGGCTACCCCGATGGGTCACAAAGCCTGAGCAGATGGAAACCCGCAGGAAACACCTCAGTCCTCGGGAGCCAAAAACTCTCTTAGCTCTCCCACCCTAGTCGAGCATCGAGTTTACTTCATTAGCACGGTCCTGCGAGATGCGAGGGCGCGATACCCCATGCCCTAGAAGCTCTTGCTCACGCTCCTGGTGGCCTCGCGCAAGCTGTGCCATTACTACCAAGGTCACCCCATCAAGGTCATTTTAGCTTACCCATTGGAGAGAGTGCTCAGAAGCCCCAATACTTCGGGAAGGGTCGCCGAATAGTACAACGAGCTACAAGCGTTCAACCTAGATTTCAGCAGAACCAGAGTCATCAAGGGGGCTGCACTCGCAGACTTTGTGGCAGAATGGACCGACACCCCAGAGCTTGAAGCAGATGAGAACCGATCCCTCTCACTAGGACGTGAAGCGCCAGATGGTTGGGTCATGTACTTCGATGGCGCGTTTGCACGCCAGGGCGCGGGGGCTGGAGCCGTGCTCATCTCACCCACTCAGGACAAGCTTCACTACGCCGTGTAGCTCTACTTCCAGCGGGGCGAGAAGGTCTCTGTCGGTGTGAAAACCGGCGGATCTCAGGTAGGGTCCCGAACTATGCATCTAAGGCAGATGGTAACAGGAGGCAGGGGACACGATGTTTTACCCAGGGTCGGGCCCTCTTGATGGAGGTAAAACCCTACGTCCTGCTTGATTTATTCTTGATGATATGAGTATTACAAGAGTTGACCTACCACGAGATCGGAGAGGCTAAACCCTAGAAGCTAGCCTATGGTATGATTGTATGTTATCCTACGGACTAAAACCCTCCAGTTTATATAGACACCGGAGGGGGCTAGGGTTACACAAGGTCGGTTACAAAGGAGGAGATATACATATCCGTATTGCCTAGCTTGCCTTCCATGCCAAGTACAGTCCCATCCGGACACGAGACAAAGTCTTCAATCTTGTATCTTCATAGTCCAACAGTCCGGCCAAAGGATATAATCCGGCTGTCCGGATACCCCCTAATCCAGGACTCCCTTTGTAGCCCCTGAACCAGGCTTCAATGACGACGAGTCCGACACTAAGTGCTATCTTCGGCTTTGCAAGGCGGGTTCTTCTCCACATTTCGAATGTGTGTCCGGCCCCATAAATGTTCAGACCTCTTGGCTTCTGTGCCCAATAAGGGCTATTTTCCACGCGTCGAATGAATACGAGGTGCCAGGGTGTTTTTACATTCACCCCCCTAGCCAGGTAAATAAATTGTCTATTAAAAGGACGGGGATTCTCAGATCAGATCCACACCATCCTCCCCCAGCGAGAATCCATCAGAGCGTGCTTCGGAAAGACCCATTCCAGCATGGCCGACCTCCGCAGCTCCTCCTCCCGCCCCCGTAGCCCTAAGCCCGGTGATTGGGAGAGGTGTTCCGTCCCACACAGTCGATTAATCGAACTACAGAGTAAGGGATTCCTCCCTCCAGCATATATACATGGTGCCCGTTCGAGCCGGGCTTGCCACCTACAATGGCGGGGAGCAAGCGGAGAGCTTCCCCAGTCCCTATACAGGGGAGCGGGTCTGCCTTGTCCCCTATTTATTAAGGGGACTCGGATTTCCAATTCATCCGTTCCTCCGCGGGCTCCTGGAGTTCTACGGCCTCCAACTACACAATTTCACCCCTGCCTCCATTCTACACATCGCCGGCTATGTTGCTCTCTGTGAGTTGTTCCTGGGCTGCGAGGCTCACTTCGAGCTGTGGAAATGGCTATTTTGCGTCGTCCCTCGCACAGAGAGGGGGTCACTTTATCAAGTGGGCAGAGCCGAAATATGGCGCATCGCCGGTACCGGATACCTGTCCGATAACCCGAAGAAGTCGTTCGAAGACTGGCCTTTGGAATGGTTTTATATGGAGGATGTTCCCCTTCCGGACCCTGTTCGGCTGGGTCTTCCTGAGTTCAGCAATGCCCCTCTGAAGAAACACCGAAGTTGGCGCCCATGGAGCCCCCAGGTGGAAGACAATGGAGAAGTCCTCTACCTGATGAACCAGATTAAAGCACTGGCTCAATCAGGATTGACAGTAATCGAAGTTATGTTGATTTGCATAATGCGGGGAGTGCAACCACTTCAATATCATGGGCACCCATTGTGGTGTTTTAACGGGGCAGATGTTGCCACCCACTGTGGGCATAAGGGTCCAGACAATGCTGCTGCTTTAGCAAAAATTCTGTCCGAATTGTTCAAGGGAGAGGAAGAGGAGTTCATCCAGATCAAGCCACGGGATGGATTCTCCATATACAATCCTCCAAGCTGGGTAAGCTAATCTCCTTACTCCCATTTTTCCCGCATTTTTTGTTGTAAATATTCACCTTGCCACTTTGCGGCAGGAACTGCGAAAAGCCATAGAGGAGGTCAGCAGCCCTTCTCCACAACCCGAGGACCCTGACCGGGCCCTCGACTCCGGACTCGAAGAAGATCCGGTTATATTCGTGGAGCTGATAGACCGGCAGTTCTATCAGTTAAGCTGCGATGATGCCATGGTGGCCATTACAGCCGACTATCCCGGACTACTTCCTGCACCGCACGTAAGAAAACCAAAAAAATCCCAACTCCAAAAACTAGGATCCCCTATTAGACACTTCACCTACCATATGCATATGGCGTTTTTACAGGGAAGGCATTCGGGACGCCCTGCCGAACCCGCAGCAACTCGCCTACAAGAGGTAGCGAGGCTGAGCAGGCCAAAAAGGAAGGCGGTCAGGACGGAGATGCCGGCGCAAAGGTATAATAGAAATCCCCCTCTGTGGTTGTCGTCTTTCTCGAAATGTAACGACGCCCGTGTTTCTGTAACAGAAAAAAATGCTCACCGGAATATGTCCGGCGATGTTGCTAATCACGCTTCCACATGTCAGGCGCCAGGACCGGACATAGAGACGGAAGCCGATATGGGGCGGGCGCCGGATAATCCCCCTACAGAGGATGTGGATAGATTATCCGCTACAAACTCGGAAGTGGAAAGTGCCATGAATCATAGTCGCGGCCGGGCTGTACTCCGTGACTCTTGTTTCTCACTAGAGGCATTTGATGCCTTCAATTCTGGAGAGGCGTACCTCCGTGCTGCTCAAGATGGTCTAGCCAGAGCCACGGATCAGTATGTAAATGATGTACGGGTAAGTAAATCTAACGATTTATTTGTATCAGTAGCCCCTGAGACTTGAAACAGTATGCAGAATAGATTTAAGGATCATCTTTGTTGTGTAGGTTCTTACAGAGAAGAATACTAGGCTGTCACAGGAGCTGGAGGAATGCAAGACCCAACTGCGGGCCGCTGTTGCCGCAGTGAAGGAACCAAAAAAGTCACCTGCTGGTAACATTTACTTTAAAGAATAATGGTTACCATACAGTGTGCAGCGTGGCTGCAGATCTAACAATAGATGTTGCAGATGAATCCGAAGAAAATCCGGAGGACCAGCATGTCGTGCGACAAGTAGAGGCTGGCAGACGTGTGCTGACTGAGGTCAGGCGGGAGAAGAACAATCTCCAAGACGCCAATATCAAGCTGAGCGTGGAACTCAAAGACGTTCGAGCCCATCTTGCCGACTCCGAGAAGGAGAATAAGCGGCTTCGACGCGGCATTTTTAGTAAGTGCTTGAACGAATCCTTTTGAAGGAGTTCGGCGAACAAGGCGACTAACAGCATTATGTCTGTAGGTATGCTGACGGGTCGTCCCGCAGAGGAAATGCCCGGGTCTGCGGGTGATCTTCTATCTGAGCTCTCACATCTGCACGAACAAGTTCGGCAGGTGATGCAAGGTGTTGCCCAGGCATTGTGGCCATCCGTCTCCCTGCCAGAAGGCATTGCAGAGCTTACGGAGAAACTCGAGGGAGCACGGCATCTCTTCCGATTATGGAAGGTATCGGCCTGCCATCAAGGTGCCGGAGAAGCCTGGGCCATGGTGAAGATGCGGTATACCAAGGCTGACCCAAATCACATGGCCGAGGTCGGACCTATGGGGCCGGACGGGAAAGAGATTCCCGTTAGCTTAGTTTATGGGCAAGTAGAATTAGCCGCAAAGTATTCCCAACAGGATTGTAGGCTATACCGCCTGTTGGATGGTATAGAAGAGGAATTTAGTCAGTCTCCATGACTATGTAATTAAATTGACATGTATAATGCCTTCTAGCTGGATTGTAGATCATTTGTCTTGGCGGACCTTTTCACTTCAACCTCGGGACCTGATAGTCCGGAGTGTATCCGAATACCCGCTCAGTTATATAAGAACCAGGGTATGCGTGGAGACCAGGCGTAGGGGTCATTAGTGCTTGAACAGACAAGTGCCCAACTAGTTATGTGTAACGCCCTCGATGCGGCTATATCTCCCACGTGTCGAAGCATGACTTAGAGGCATAACCGCATTGAAAGCAATGTCGCAAGTGAGGTAATCTTCACACAACCCATGTAATACACAAGGGAAAGAGATACATAGTTGGCTTACAATCGCCACTTCACCCAATTACATGAATAAAGCATTACATCAAACAGATACAATCAAGGTCCGACTACGGAACCAAAATAAAAGAAGACTACCCCAAATGCTACACAGATCCCCGATCGACCCCAACTGGGCTCCACTACTGATCAACTAGAACGAAACAACACAAAGGACAAGATCTTCATAGAGCTCCCCCTTGAGCTTGGTTGCATCACCTGCACGATATCATGGGCACCTGCAAACTGGTTTTGGAAGTATCTGTGAGTCACGGGGACTCAGCAATCTCACACCCTCGCGATCAAGACTATTTAAGCTTAAAGGAAGGGTAAAAGGTATGAGGTGGAGCTGCAGCAAGCGACTAGCATATATGGTGGCTAAACATATTCCCAAAAGAGAGCGAGAAGAGAAGGCAAAAGCACGGTCGAACAACTAATGATCAAGAAGTGATCATAGAACAACCTACGTCAAGCATTACTCCAACACCGTGTTCACTTCCCGGACTCCGCCGAGAAGAGACCATCACAGTTACCCACGCGGTTGATGTATTTTAATTAAGATCAACTTCAGGTTTTCTACAACCGAACATTAAGAAATTCACATCTAACCATAACCGCGGGCATGGCCTTCGAAAGTTCAAATCCCTGTAGGGGTGTCCCAACTTAGCCCATCACAAGCTCTCACGGTCAACGAAGGATATTCCTTCTAGCGGGAAGACCCGATCAGGCTCGGAATCCCGGTTACAAGACATCGTCGATAATGGTAGAACAAGTCCAACAAGACCACCCGATGCGCCGACATCCCGATAGGAGCTGCACATATCTCGTTCTCAGGGCACACCGGATAAGCTAAGCATACGGGAGCCAACGTAACCCAAGTTGCCAAGGGACGGCGCCGCACGGTGCTCTGGGTTGGACCAACACTTAGACAAGCACTGGCCCAGGGGTTTAAAATAAAGTTGACCCTCTGGATGCGCGACTCCCAAGGGAAAAAGGCTGGGTGGCAAATGGTAAAACCAAGGTTGGGCCTTGCTGGAGGAGTTTTATTCAAGGTGAACTATCAAGGGGTTCCCATTATAACCCAACCGCGTAAGGAATGCAAAATCCGGGAACATAACACCGATATGACGGAAACTTGGGCGGCAAGGGTGGAAAAAAACACCAGGCATAAGGCCGAGCCTTCCACCATTTACCAAGTATATAGATGCATTAATTAAATAAGAGATATTGTGATATCCCAACAAAATATCCATGTTCCAAACATGGAACAAGCTCCAATCTTCACCTGCAACTAACAACGCTATAAGAGGGGCTGAGCAAGCGGTAACATAGCCAAACAACGGTTTGCTAGGTCAAGGTGGTTAGAGGCTTGGCTTAACAATATGGGAGGCATGATAAGCAAGTGGTAGGTATCGCAGCACAGGCATAGCAAAAGAGCGAGCATCTAGCAAGCAAAGATAGAAGAGATTTCGAGGGTATGGTCATCTTGCCTGAGATCCCGCAAGGAGGAAGAACGAGTCCATGAAGAAGACAAACGGACGTAGTCGAGCGGATCCTCACAAACACGACATTACCGGATTACCGAGAAGAAGTACACCGGAAACAAGGCAAACAACATAGTAAACAATCATCACATAAGCATGGCACGATGCGCAAACAAGTATGATGCATGTCCGATTTAATGAGGCATGGCATGGCAAAAATGCACAAACAATCCTACAAATTAAGTGGAGCTCAATGTGCATCGGGATGCATGTTGACAAAACACCACATCCCATTATTTAGTTTGAGCTCGTTTCGGTACTCAACAATATTAAATGTTGTTTAGCATGGCAAGGGGTGAAGCATAAGCAAACTAAACATTTAAGCAAGTTTAAATGAGGCCGGAAACAAGAACAACAATTCCGGTAAAACCCCATATGCATATTTTAAGGTTTGGTACTGTTCTGCCCTAAACACAATTTTAGAGTTATTAAACATGCAAAACAAGTACACCATGTTGAACTAGGCATTTTCCACCCCATTTACATATAAAGATTATTTAAAACTGAGCTATGGTTGTTAAGTTATGAATTAAATCATTTCAACATGACATAGGAGCAAAATATATGCAAACATCATTCTTAAACATTTTTAACATGGATGAAAGTTGCATATTATTAAACTAGACAAAAATCTAAGCAACTTTCATATATAATTTATTTGGATCCGATGCACGGTTGTGAAGTTATTAAATGCATGATCAACAAGGGCTTTTCTGTAAAACAGTCATCTCTGGAATAAAAGACAAAATCGTAGATCTGAAAAAAATATACACTGGGCCGAATCTGCAGCCTGGCCCAACAATTGCAGGGGCATTGGAGGCTCACCATGGGCCTCGGCCCATTCGGTGGAGGAGGGAGAACCGCAGGGCGCGCAGCTGGGCTTTTGATCCCACACGACGAACTCTTGTGGATGTGGCGCAGTCAACGGGGGAGTCGACCCCGTCGTCCTCCTCTTGAACAAACGCAGCACGTGACTTGGACGAGCGCTCCTTCTCGAAGAAGTGCAAGCAGAGGTCAGCGGGGCTGCGGGCTTGGCGCGGCGCTAGGCTGCACGTGGAGACCAGATCGAGGCGACTCAAGGGGAAGTGAAGCAGGTCGACGAAGCAGAGGATCGAGCGGGCCGCGCGTCGCCTTGGAGCAGGACAACGGCGACGGCCTAGCGCATCTCCGGTGAGGTTCAGTGTGCCGGATGGCTGGGGAGGCAGATCTGCAGCGGTGGAGGTCGGGGACGGCCCGTTCTGGCCGGAGGCGAGACCATGGGGGTGCTGGCAGTTCCTGACGACATCGGGGTTGCTGGTCGGCGGCTCGGCATCGGAGGTCCATGCTTTGGGTGCCCCTGGCGGCTCGCTGGTTCGAGTCCCTGAAGACGGAGAGGGAGAGATCATGAGAGGGAGGAGACCACAACGAGGGAAAGGAAAAAGAGGAGGGGCACGAGGTAGAGAGGAAATCTGCTCCGGCGAGCTAGCGTATAGAGGAGGCGGGGATCAGGCGATGGATCGGGGCCGGGGAACTCCTCGCTCTCGGGAATGAGAGGAGCAGGAGGCTGTGTGCTGGTTGGTGGGTCACGGAAGGCGAGGAAGATCAGGAGTGGCTGGTCAGCGGATGGATGCATCCGGAGGATCCCAAGGTGGGAGAGGAGTGGCGGTGGGGAGAAGGATAGGATGGGACAGCCCTCCTAGGATCTAGGGTTAGACTAGTTATATAGTGAGTGGGTTAGATTAGGGGAGATCTCATCCCTCCGATCGTAATCGGGAGGTCGAGAAAAATATGTTAGGAAGTCCAATTAACAAAACAGATACGTTTTGTAGATGTTTGGGGATGATCTGGACACAACGGTGACGACTGCCCGGATCGAGTCCGAGAAAGCTGTCGGACGCGTGCGCGAGGAGGTCTGCGGACTGATGAGAGAGCCTAGGTTAGGCCTGGCGGTAGGTAGTGAGCTGTGTAGATGGTCTCGAGCTAAGAGAATAGAAGAGAGGGAGGCCCGGCGACTGTTTCCGGAGACCGAAAACGTCCGACGTGTGCCCGGCTATAATGCCGCTATAGTTTAACGGTTGGGCTATCAGACGAACTCCAAATGCGATGAAACTTGACAGGCGGTCTATCTACACTATAATAAGACCACACGCCAACTTTCATCCCATTCCGAGAACATTATCCAGCCACTTATAAAAATAATATTCCGGTCGTGCCGCAGGCGCGTGCGAGTGTGTCTGGGCTCAAAACGGACAACGGAAGGAACGTGGAGACTCGGACGGATGCAAGTTTTGAAAACATGATGATGCAATGCACATGATGACATGGCAAGATGCAACATGCAAGAAAATGACATGGCAACAACAGCGAATAACTAGAAGACACCTGGCACATCGGTCTCGGGGCGTTACATTATGTTATATTACATGGGTAGTAAGAAACATCTTCCAGGGAGAATAGTTCCGTTAAGGGTTCCTTTACCTGGGTGAGCATGCCCTAAAGTGCATGTCCGGACTACTATAGGAAACGCAGGAAAAAACATCTGGGGGCAGATATGGAAAATAAATAAAAATCGTCTTTTGTTCACCGACCGAATATTCCCTTAAGAACGCTAGCTTTCGGCTTCACCCAGTCTGAGGTACACATCCGGCTAACCCGGTAGTAACAATCGCAGAGGTGCTCCCCTTATTCCCTAGCCGAATTAACGGGAACGTAAGGCATAAATACAAGAGCCAGACAACCCAGCTTGGAGAAAACTTAAGTCATATCGATGCATATAATGGCGAAAAAAGGTACATGCGGAAGTATAACACATGTGCGGGGCATAAGGCCCAGATAAATAATTAAGCTTCTGTGAAAGAATCCCCCAGGTATGATGAGCGCGGCTAGCGCATCTATAATGTGCAAGCGAGGCACAAGTTGGCCCTTGAAGGCCTAGAGAAAGAATAAAAGAAAGAAAGAAAGAAAGGAAAAATAGACAGATAATGTATATGCAAAAAATGGACAGAGGAAGGGGACGAACATAGAGTCTGGCGCTAGGCGTAGAATCTTTGGAGCCTGGCCGCATTCCATGGGTTCGGCTCGAGTCGATTAGTCGATGCATCCCGCAGTCGGCATGCCCCACCGGTCAGAACTTGGTCAATAATGAAGGGACCTTCCCATTTGGGCTCGAGCTTGTTCTTTTTC
The DNA here is from genome assembly GCF_003073215.2 of Triticum urartu. Classification (NCBI taxonomy): domain Eukaryota; kingdom Viridiplantae; phylum Streptophyta; class Magnoliopsida; order Poales; family Poaceae; genus Triticum; species Triticum urartu. The sequence goes on from NC_053023.1 coordinate 184,077,901, forward strand.
TTATCCGGCAGGCGTAGAGCTAGTTCGCCAATGTTATAAGTTTTGGCCCGTACTTCTCTGCTTTGGTATCTGCGAGCCTGTTGCTGATAAAGTGTGCAATGGGCTTTTGCTACGTCGTGCTCCTCCTCCAGGGTGTCTAGACTATCCTGTCGATCGAGGTCGGCTTCTCTTTCTTCGTACATGCGCACTCGAGGTGAGTCATGAATTATGTCATAGGGCAAGACTGCCTCTGCGCCGTACACCATAAAGAAGGGTGTATATCCGGTACTACGATTCGGCGTGGTCCGTAGCCCCCAGAGTGCGGAGTTGAGCTCCTCTACCCAGTGCGGGTTAGACTCCGTTAAGGAACGCACTAATCTGGTTTTAATGCCGCTCATTATAAGACCGTTTTCTCGCTCAACTTGGCCGTTGATTTGTGGGTGATAGACTGAAGCATAATCTAGCTTGATGCCCATTTTGCTGCACCAGAGTTTTACCTCATCGGCCATGAAGTTCGTGCCGTTGTCAGTGATGATGCCATGGGGGACGCCATAACGGTGTACGACCCCGGATAGGAAGTCTATCACCGGTCCGGATTTGGCTATTTTAATAGGTTTGGCCTCTATCCATTTGGTGAATTTATCCACCATGACCAGTAGGTATTTTTTCTTGTGGGTTCCCCCTTTAAGGGGTCCAACCATGTCAAGCCCCCAGACCACGAAGGGCCACGTAATGGGGATTGTTTGGAGGGCGGTGGGTGGCATGTGGCTTTGATTTGCAGAGAGCTGGCAACTGGCGCCACGTTGGACCAAGTCCTCTGCATCTGCCCGGGCCGTTGGCCAATAGAATCCTGTACGGAAGGCCTTGCTTACAAGAGCCCGGGCTGCGGCGTGGTGACCGCCGAGTCCGGCATTAATTTCTGCCAAAAGGTTCCGCCCTTCCTCTTTGGAGATGAACCTTTGAAGGACTTCGGTAGTGCTTTTTTTGTACAATTCTCCCTCATGGACCCTGTAGGCCTTGGATTGCCGCACTATGCAGCATGCCTCATTTTGCTCCTCCGGAAGTTCTTGTCTAGTTAGGTAGGCCAGGAATGGTTCTGTCCACGGGGCAATGATGGCCATTATTACGTGGGCCGAAGGTGTTATTTCGGTGGCGGAGCCTCCGATTGTGTCAGAGTGTTCGGTATCGGGTATTTTGGCTGGGTCCGGACTATTGTTACCGGTGTCCCCTTCCCATACTATGGATGGCTTGAATAGCCTCTCCAAAAATATGTTTTGCGCCGATGCGGGCGAGGATATCCGCTGCCTGATTGTTTTCCCGAGCCACATGGTGAAATTCGAGCCCCTCGAACCGAGCTGACATTTTTAGAGTGGTGTTTTGGTAGGCCGCCATTTTCGGATCCTTGGCGTCAAAGTCTCCATTTATTTGAGATATTGCGAGGTTTGAATCCCCACGCACCTCCAGGCATTGAATGACCATGGAGACGGCCATCCGAAGACCATGCAACAGAGCTTCGTATTCGGCTGCGTTGTTGGAGTCTGTATACAATATTTGCACTACGTACTGAACGATATCTCGGGTTGGGGATGTCAGGACCACGCCAGCCCCTAGACCATCCAGCATTTTAGAACCGTCGAAGTGCATGATCCAATTGGAGTATGCGCCGTACTCTTTAGGGAGTTCGGCCTCCGTCCATTCGGCGATAAAGTCGGCCAATACTTGCGAGTTAATGGCTCGTCGAGGTTTGTATGTTATGTCGAACGGGAGGAGCTCAATGGACCATTTGGCAATCTAGCCCGTAGCGTTGAGGTTGTTTATAAAATCATTAAGTGGCACTTCCGAGGCTACTGTAATCGAACACTATTGAAAGTAGTGTCGCAGTTTCCGGGATGCCATGAATACCGCATAGGCTATCTTTTGATAATGTGGGTACCGTGATTTGCATGGAGTGAGGACAGTGGATACATAGTATACTGGCTTTTGAAGAGGGAATTTGTGTCCATCAGCTTCTCATTCGACGACGAGCACTAGGCTTACAACTTGATGAGTTGCCGCAATGTACAACAGCATTGGTTCGCTGATGTTTGGCGTGGCTAGGATTGGGTTGGTTGCCAAAATGGCTTTTATTTCTTCTAATCCGGCTGTGGCAGCATCTGTCCACTCGAAGTGTTCGGTGCGCCGAAGGAGGCGATAAAGGTGTAAATCCTTTTCTCCTAAGCGGGAGATAAAGCGCCTGAGAGCCGCCACACATCCAGTCAGTTTCTGGATTTGTTTGAGGTCTGTTGGGGTAGCCAACTATGACAAAGCTCGGATTTTGGCTGGATTAGCTTCAATACCTCTACTGGAGACAATGAAACCCAGGAGCTTTCCAGCTAGTACGCTGAAAACGCATTTTTCCAGATTGAGCTTGATGTCGTATGGTCGGAGGTTGTCGAATGTGAGCCTCAAGTCATCTATCAAAGAGTCGACGTATTTGGTTCTAACGACCACATTGTCTACGTATGCCTCTACTGTTTTGCCGATTTGTTTCTCCAGACATGTCTGAATCATGCGCTGATATGTTGCGCCGGCGTTTTTGAGCCCAAAAGGCATTGTGTTGAAACAGAAGGGACCGTATGGTGTCATGAATGCCGTTGCGGCTTGGTCAGACTCTGCCATCTTGATTTGGTGGTAACCGAAGTATGCGTCGAGGAAACACAATGAATCATGTCCTGCGGTAGCATCAATAATTTGATCGATGCGGGGGAGGGGGAATGGATCCTTTGGGCAAGCTTTATTGAGGTCCTTGAAATCGACACAAAGGCACCATGATTTATCCTTCTTTGGTACCATCACCAAGTTCGCTAGCCAGTCCGGGTGTTTTATTTCTCTGATGAATCCGACCTCCAATAACTTGGCTAGTTCCTCTCCCATGGCATGTCTCTTAGGTTCGGAGAAACGCCGAAGAGCTTGCCTGACCGGCTTGAATCCCTTTAGGATATTGAGGCTATGCTCGGCCAGCCTGCGTGGGATTCCTGGCATGTCTGAGGGATGCCAGGCGAATATGTCCCAATTCTCGCGCAGGAACTCTCGTAGTGCGGCGTCAACGGTGGGGTTTAACTGTGTCCCGATGGAGGCTATTTTTGTAGGGTCCGTTGGGTGGACTTGGAATTTGACTATTTCATCTGCTGGTTTTAAAAAGGTGGACTTGGATCTCTTGTCGAGTATCACGTCATCCCTGTCCACTTTGGAGCGTAGCGTGGTTAATTCCTCGGCCGAGAGGGCTTCGTATAATGCCTCGAGGGCCAGTGCGGCTGTTTTGTTTTCGGCGCGGAGCGCTATGTCCGGATCACTGGCGAGAGTGATGATTCCGTTGGGCCCGGGCATTTTGAGCTTCATGTACACATAATGGGGTACGTCTTGGAAGATCGTGAATGCCTCACATCCTAAAAGGGCGTGGTATCCACTGCTGAACGGGGCCACTTGAAATGTAATTTCTTCGGACCTATAGTTCTCTGGCATACCGAATACCACATCTAGTGTGATTTTCCCAGCGCATCGTGCCTCCCGACTGGGTATGATTCCTCTGAAGGTTGTGCTACTTTGCTCAATGCGGTTCCAGTCTATTACCATTTTTTGAAGAGTTTCCTCATAGATGAGGTTTAATCCGCTGCCGCCGTCCATGAGTACTTTGGTGAGTCAAAAGTCGTCCATGATTGGACTGAGGACCAGTGCGGCTGGTGCTCGGGCTGTTCGGAATTTAGGTTCGTCACTGGCATTGAAGGTCTTGGCCGTGTCACTCCATGGATTTATTGCTGCTATGTGGCAGATTTCGGCCATGCTGCGGAGTGTTCGCTTGCGCCTATTATTTGACGCGAAGGTCTCAAAGTCTGTTAACACCGTATTGTTATCCACGGGATGGTGTTCTGTGGTATTTGGGATAAGAAGATCCTCACCGCTTTTGGCCACCTGCTGGAGTATCCAACATGTTCTCAGACTATGCGTTGGTATTGTATCCGCTGTGCTATGAATTTTCCAGGGTCCGTTAAGCCATCCCTCCAATACGGTTCCGTGCCCTGTAGAGGGTTTTTGCTTCTTTGTAATGAACTCGGGTGTCTTATGATAGTGCACCCTTTTTGTTGGGGAACGTAGCAGAAATTCAAAATTTTCCTACGTGTCACCAAGATCTATCTATGGAGTCATCTAGCAACGAGGGAGGAGTGGATCTACATACCCTTGTAGATCACGCGCGGAAGCGTTCAAGAGAACGGGGTTGATGGAGTCGTACTTGTCGTGATCCAAATCACCGATGATCCTAGCGCCGAACGGAAGGCACCTCCGCGTTCAACACACGTACGGAGCAGCGACGTCTCCTCCTTCTTGATCCAACAAGGGGGGAGGAGAGGTTGATGGAGATCCAGCAGCACGACGGCGTGGTGGTGGAAGTAGCGGGATTCCAACAGGGCTTCCCCAAGCGCTGCGGGAGGAGGGAGACGTGTCATGGGAGGGAGAGGGAGGCGCCAGGGCTTAGGTATGGCTTCCCTCCCTTCCCCCCACTATATATAGGGCCAAGGGAGAGGGGGGCGCAGCCTTGGCCCTTCCTCCAAGGAAGGGTGCGGCCAAGGGAGGAGTCCCTCCTCCCCAAGGCACCTCGGAGGTGCCTTCCCCCTTTAGGACTCTTCCTTTCCCTCTTCTCCTGGGGCATGGGCCTCTTGGGGCTGGTACCCTTGGCCCATATAGGCTAAGGCGCACCCCCTACAGCCCATGTGGCCCCCCGGGGCAGGTGGCCCCACCCGGTGGACCCCGGGGACCCTTCTGGTGGTCCCGGTACAATACCGGTGACCCCGAAACTTGTCCCGATGGCCGAAATAGCACTTCCCATATATAATTCTTTACCTCCGGACCATTCCGGAACTCCTCGTGACGTCCGGGATCTCATCCGGGACTCCGAACAACTTTCGGGTTACCGCATACTAATATCTCTATAACCCTAGCGTCATCGAACCTTAAGTGTGTAGACCCTACGGGTTCGGGAGACATGCAGACATGACCGAGATGACTCTCTGGTCAATAACCAACAGCGGGATCTGGATACCCATGTTGGCTCCCACATGTTCCACGATGATCTCATCGGATTAACCACGATGTCAAGGACTTAATCAATCCCGTATACAATTCCCTTTGTCTAGCGGTACGATACTTGCCCGAGATTCGATCGTCGGTATCCCAATACCTTGTTCAATCTCGTTACCGGCAAGTCTCTTTACTCGTTCCATAACACATCATCCCGTGATCAACTCCTTGATCACATTGTGCACATTATGATGATGTCCTACCGAGTGGGCCCAGAGATACCTCTCCGTTTACACGGAGTGACAAATCCCAGTCTCGGTTCGTGCCAACCCAACAGACACTTTCGGAGATACCTGTAGTGTACCTTTATAGCCACCCAGTTACGTTCTGACGTTTGGCACACCCAAAGCACTCCTACGGTATCCGGGAGTTGCACAATCTCATGGTCTAAGCAAATGATACGTGACATTAGAAAAGCTTTAGCATACGAACTACATGATCTTGTGCTAGGCTTAGGATTGGGTCTTTGTCCATCACATCATTCTCCTAATGATGTGATCCCGTTATCAAGACATCCAATGTTCATGGTCAGGAAACCGTAACCATCTATTGATCAACGAGCTAGTCAACTAGAGGCTTACTAGGGACATGGTGTTGTCTATGTATCCACACATGTATCTGAGTTTCCTATCAATACAATTCTAGCATGGATAATAAATGATTATCATGAACAAGGAAATATAATAATAACCAATTTATTATTGCCTCTAGGGCATATTTCCAACAGTCTCCCACTTGCACTAGAGTCAATAATCCAGTTCACATCGCTATGTGACTAACACTCAAGGTCACATCCCCATGTGACTAACACCCAAAGAGTTTACTAGAGTCAATAATCTAGTTCACATTACCATGTGATTAACACTCGATGAGTTCTGGTTTTGATCATGTTATGCTTGTGAGAGATGTTATAGTCAACGGGTCTGAATCTTTCAGATCCGTATGTACTTCACAAATTTCTTATGTCATCTTGTAGATGCAACTACTACGCTACATTTGGAGCTATTCCAAATAACTTTTCTACTATACGAATCCAGTTTACTACTCAGAATAATCTGGATTAGTGTCAAAGTTTGCATCGGCGTAACCCTTTACGGCGAACTCTTTTACCACCTCCATAATCGAGAAAATTCCTTAGTCCACTAGTTACTAAGGATAACTTTGACCTGTGTCCTGTGATCCATTCTTAGATCACTCTTGTACCCCTTGACTGACTCATGGCAAGGCACATTTCAGGTGCGGTACATAGCATAGCATACTGTAGAGCCTATGTCTTAAGCATAGGGGACGACCTTCGTCCTTCCTCTTTCTTCTGCCGTGGTCGAGCTTTAAGTCTTAACTTCATACCTTACAACTCAGGCAAGAACTCCTTCTTTGAATGGTCCATCTTGAACACCTTCAAGATCATGTCAAGGTATGTGCTCATTTGAAAGTACCATTAAGAATTTTGATCTATCCTTATAGATCTTGATGCTCAATGTTCAAGTAGCTTAATCCAGGCTTTCCATTGAAAAAAAACTTTCCAAATAACCCTATATGCTTTCCAGAAATTCTACGTCATTTATGATCAACAATATGTCAACATATATTTATCAGAAATTCTATAGGGCTCCCACTCACTTCTTTGGAAATACAAGTTTCTCATAAACTTTGTATACACCCAAAACTTTGATCATCTTATCAAAGCATACATTCCAACTCCGAGATGCTTACTCCAGTCCTTAGAAGGATTGCTGGAGCTTTGCATACTCATTAGCATCTTTCAGGATTAACAAAACCTTCCGGTTGTATCACATACAACCTTTCCTCAAAAATCATCTAGGAAACAATGGTTTTTGGCATCCTATCTGCAAGATTTCACAAATAATGTAGTAATTGCTAATATAATTCCAACAGACTCTTAGCATCGCTACGAGTGAGAAAGTCTCATCGTAGTCAACTCCTTGAACTTGTCGGAAAACATCTTAACGACAAGTCGAGCTTTCTTAATGGTGACATTTACCATCATTGTTTGTCTTCCTTTTAAAATCCATCTGTACTCAACAGCCTCACGACCATCGAGCTGTTCTGTCAAAGTCTACACTTTGTATCCATACATGGATCCTCTCTTGGATTTTATGGCCTCGAGCCATTTATCGGAATCCAGGCCCACCATCGCTTCTCCATAGCTCGTAGGTTCATTGTTGTCTAGCAACATGACTTCCAAGACAGGATTACGTACCACTCTGAAGTAGTACGCATCCTTGTCATCCTACGAGGTTTGGGAGTGACTTGATCCGAAGTCTCATGATCAATATCATAAGCTTCCACTTCAATTGGTGTAGGTGCCACAGGAACAACTCTTTGTGCCCTGCTATACACTAGTTGAAGTGACGGTTCAATAACCTCATCAAGTCTCCACCATCCTCCCACTCAATTCCTTCGAGAGAAACTTTTCCTCGAGAAAGGACCCGATTCTAGAAACAATCCCTTATTGCTTTCGGATCTGACACAGGAGGTATACCCAACTGTTTTGGGTGTCCTATGAAGATGCATTTATCCGCTTTGGGTTCGAGCTTATCAGCCTGAAACTTTTCACATAAGCGTCGCAGCCCCAAACTTCTAAGAAATGACAGCTTAGGTTTCTCTAAACCATAGTTCATATGGTGTCATCTCATCAGAATTACGTGGTGCCCTATTTAAAGTGAATGTGGTTGTCTTTAATGCCTAACCCATAAACTATCGTGGTAATTCGATAAGAGACATCATGGTATGCATCATATCCAATAGGGTGCAGTTATGATGTTCGGACACACCATCACACTATGGTGTTCCAGGCTGTATTACTTGTGAAACAATTTCCACAATGTCTTAATTCTGTGCCAAACTCGTAATTCAGATATTCATCTCTATGATCATATCATAGATCTTTTATCCTCTTGTGACGACGATCTTTCAACTTCACCCTGAAATTACTTGAACCTTCCAATAATTCAGACTCGTGATTCATCAAGTAAATATACTCAACATCTACTCAAATCATCTGTGAAGTAAGAACATAACGATATCCACTACATGCCTCAGCACTCATTGGACTGCACACATCAAAATGTATTACTTCCAACAAGTTGCTTTCTAGTTCCATTTTACTGAAAAATGAGGCTTTCAGTCATCTTGCCCATGTGGTATGATTTGCATGTCTCAAGTGATTCAAAATCAGGTGAGTCCAAACAGTCCATTTGCATGGAGTTTCTTCATGCATATACACCAATAGACATGGTTCGCATGCCTCAAACTTTTCAAAAACGAGTGAGCCCAAAGATCCATCAACATGGAGCCTCTTCATGCGTTTTATACCGATATGACTTAAGTGGCAGTGCCACAAGTAGGTGGTACTATCATTACTATCTTTTGGCATGAACATGTGTATCACTACGATCGAGATTCAATAAACCATTCATTTCAGGTGTAAGACCATTGAAGGTATTATTCAAATAAACAGAGTAACCATTATTCTCTTTAAATGAATAACTGTATTGCGATAGACATAATCCAATCATGTCTATGCTCAACGCAAACACCAATCTCGATGGTAGAGGGAGCGTGCGATGCTTGATCATATCAACATTGGAAACACTTCCAACACATATCGTCAGCTCACCTTTAGCTAGTCTCCGTTTATTCCGTAGCTTTTATTTCGAGCCATAACACTTAGCAACCGAACCGGTATCTAATACCCTGGTGCTACTAGGAGTACTAGTAAAGTACACATCAACACAATGTATATCCAATATACTTCTATCGACCTTGCCAGCCTTCTCATCTACCAAGTATCTAGGGTAATTCTGCTCCAGTGGCTGTTCCCCTTATTACAGAAGCACTTAGTCTCGGGTTTGGGTTCAACCTTGGGTTTCTTCACTAGAGCAGCAGCTGAATTGCCGTTTCATGAAGTATCCCTTCGTGCCCTTGCCCTTCTTGAAACTAGTGGTTTCACCAACCATCAACAATTGATGCTCCTTCTTGATTTCTACTTTTGTGGTGTCAAACATCGCGAATATCTCAAGGATCATCATATATGTCCCTGATATATTATAGTTCATCACGAAGCTCAAGCAGCTTGGTGGTAATGACTTCGGAGAACCATCACTATTTCATCTGGAAGATCAACTCCCACTCGATTCAAGCGATTGTTGTACTCAGACAATCTGAGCACAAGCTCAACAATTGAGCTTTTCTCCTTAGTTTGTAGGCTAAGAAAATCGTCGGAGGTCTTATACCTCTTGACGTGGGCACGAGCCTGAAATCCCAATTTCAGCCCTCGAAACATCTCATATGTTTCGCGACGTTTCAAAACGTCTTCGGTGCCTCAACTCTAAACCGTTTAACTGAACTATCACGTAGTTATCAAAATGTGTATGTCAGATATTCGCAACATCCACATACAACGTTCGAGGTTCAGCACACTGAGCGGTGCATTAAGGACAGAAGCCTTCTATGAAGCAATGAGGACAATCCTCAGTTTACGGACCTAGTCCGCATAATTGGTACTATCAACTTTCAACTAAATTTTTCTCTAGGAACATATCTAAACAGTAGAACTGAAGCACGAGCTATGACATAATTTGCGAAGACCTTCTGACTATGTTCAAGATAATTAAGTTCATCTTATGAACTCCCACTCAGATAGACATCCCTCTAGTCATCTAAGTGATTACATGATCCGAGTCAACTAGGTCGTGTCCGATCATCACGTGAGACGGACTAGTCAACATCGGTGAACATCTTCATGTTGATCGTATCTTCTATACGACTCATGCTCGACCTTTCGGTCTCTTGTGTTCCGAGGCCATGTCTGTACATGCTAGGCTCGTCAAGTCAACCTAAGTGTTTCGCGTGTGTAAATCTGTCTTACACCCGTTGTATGTGAACGTTAGAATCTAACACCCGATCATCACGTGGTGCTTCGAAACAACGAACTGTCGCAACGGTGGATAGTTAGGGGGAACACTTTCTTGAAATTACTATGAGGGATCATCTTATTTACTACCGTCGTTCTAAGTAAACAAGATGCAAAAACATGATAAACATCACATGCAATCAAATAGTGACATGATATGGCCATCATCACTTTGCTCCTCTTGATCTCCATCTTCGGGGCTCCATGATCATCATCGTCACCGGCATGACACCATGATCTCCATCATCGTGTCTCCATGAAGTTGCCTTGCCAACTATTACTTCTACTACTACAGCTAACGGTTAGTAATAAAGTAAAGTAATTACATGATGTTTATGTTGACACGCAGGTCATAAATAAATTAAGACAACTCCTATGGCTCCTGCCGGTTGTCATACTCATCGACATGCAAGTCGTGATTCCTATTACAAGAACATGATCAATCTCATACATCACATATCATTCATCACATTCTTCTTGGACATATCACATCACATAGCATACCCTGCAAAAACAAGTTAGACGTCCTCTAATTGTTGTTTGCATGTTTTACGTGGCTTCTATGGGTTTCTAGAAAGAACATTTCTTACCTACGCAAAAACCACAACGTGATATGCCAATTGCTATTTACCCTTCATAAGGACCCTTTTCATCGAATCCGATCCGACTAAAGTGGGAGAGACAGACACCCGCTAGCCACCTTATGCAACTAGTGCATGTCAGTCGGTGGAACCAGTCTCACGTAAGAGTACGTGTAAGGTCGGTCCGGGCCGCTTCATCCCACAATGCCACCGAATCAAGATTGGACTAGCAATAGTAAGCATATTGAACAAAATCAACGCCCACAACTACTTTGTGTTCTACTCGTGCATAGAAACTACGCATAGACCTAGCTCATGATGCCACTGTTGGGGAACGTAGCAGAAATTCAAAATTTTCCTACGTGTCACCAAGATCTATCTATGGAGTCATCTAGCAACGAGGGAGGAGTGGATCTACATACCCTTGAAGATCGCGCGCGGAAGCGTTCAAGAGAACGGGGTTGATGGAGTCGTACTCGTCGTGATCCAAATCACCGATGATCCTAGCGCCGAACGGACGGCACCTCCGCGTTCAACACACGTACGGAGCAGCGACGTCTCCTCCTTCTTGATCCAGCAAGGGGGGAGGAGAGGTTGATGGAGATCCAGCAGCACGACGGCGTGGTGGTGGAAGTAGCGGGATTCCAACAGGGCTTCGCCAAGCACTGCGGGAGGAGGGAGATGTGTCATGGGAGGGAGAGGGAGGCGCCAGGGCTTAGGTATGGCTGCCCTCCCTTCCCCCCACTATATATAGGGCCAAGGGAGAGGGGGGGCGCAGCCTTGGCCCTTCCTCCAAGGAAGGGTGCGGCCAAGGGAGGAGTCCCTCCTCCCCAAGGCACCTCGGAGGTGCCTTCCCCCTTTAGGACTCTTCCTTTCCCTCCTCTCTTGGCGCATGGGCCTCTTGGGGCTGGTGCCCTTGGCCCATATAGGCCAAGGCGCACCCCCTACAGCCCATGTGGCCCCCCGGGGCAGGTGGCCCCACCCGGTGGACCCCTGGGACCCTTCCGGTGGTCCCGGTACAATACCGGTGACCCCGAAACTTGTCCCGATGGCCGAAATAGCACTTCCTATATATAATTCTTTACCTCCGGACCATTCCGGAACTCCTCGTGACGTGCGGGATCTCATCCGGGACTCCGAACAACTTTCGGGTTACCGCATACTAATATCTCTATAACCCTAGCGTCACTGAACCTTAAGTGTGTAGACCCTACGGGTTCGGGAGACATGCAGACATGACTGAGATGACTCTCCGGTCAATAACCAACAGCGGGATCTGGATACCCATGTTGGCTCCCACATGTTCCACGATGATCTCATCGGATGAACCACGATGTCAAGGACTTAATCAATCCCATATACAATTCCCTTTGTCTAGCGGTACGATACTTGCCCGAGATTCGATCGTCGGTATCCCGATACCTTGTTCAATCTCGTTACCGTCAAGTCTCTTTACTCGTTCCGTAACACATCATCCCGTGATCAACTCCTTGATCACATTGTGCACATTATGATGATGTCCTACCGAGTGGGCCCAGAGATACCTCTCCGTTTACACGGAGTGACAAATCCCAGTCTCGATTCGTGCCAACCCAACAGACACTTTCGGAGATACCTGTAGTGTACCTTTATAGCCACCCAGTTACGTTGTGACGTTTGGCACACCCAAAGCACTCCTACGGTATCCGGGAGTTGCACAATCTCATGGTCTAAGTAAATGATACTTGACATTAGAAAAGCTTTAGCATACGAACTACATGATCTTGTGCTAGGCTTAGGATTGGGTCTTTGTCCATCACATCATTCTCCTAATGGTGTGATCCCATTATCAATGACATCCAATGTCCATGGTCAGGAAACCGTAACCATCTATTGATCAACGAGCTAGTCAACTAGAGGCTTACTAGGGACATGGTGTTGTCTATGTATCCACACATGTATCTGAGTTTCCTATCAATACAATTCTAGCATGGATAATAAACGAATATCATGAACAAGGAAATATAATAATAACCAATTTATTATTGCCTCTAGGGCATATTTCCAACACTTTTACCTCGGACTGGGTGCATATACGGAGCCGGATTATCCCAAAATTTTGTTTCGGTTTTCCAGGCACTTTCCATCACATAGTACTTTCGTACTATGGAAGCCAAGTCGGCGAGGCATGATATGTCACGGCGACTTATGGCGTTAAGGATTTGCTTGTCCGTGCAGTTATTGCAGAAAAGTGAGACTACGTCTTCCTCGCGGCAGTCCTTGACCTTGTTCATCACAAGGAGGAATCTAGCCCAATAATGATGTACTGTTTCATGGGGCTCTTGCCTAATGTGGGAAAGATCGTTTATGTCTGGGTGGGTGGGTGGATTTGAGTCCGGACCCCTACCCGATCTGAGACCCAGGGGCCGAGGGGTTTCCGATCTTGGAAGTTCGGATTCCAGTATGTTGCCCGATGAGTCTGGCCCGCTGCCTGACTCTAGGTTCAGGGTTTGGGTGATGCCCTCCCATAAACGGGTATCCGGCTCAGAGAGCTCAGGAATTTGGACATAGTTAGTCTTACGGCAACGTCACAGAGGAACTCTCAATGAAAGCACCAATGTCGGTGTCAAAACCGGCGGATCTCGGGTAGGGGGTCCCGAACTGTGCGTCTAAGGCGGATGGTAATAGGAGGCAGGGGACACGATGTTTTACCCAGGATTGGGCCCTCTTGATAGAGTTAAAACCCTACGTCCTGGTTTATTTATTCTTGATGATATGATTATTACAAGAGTTGATCTACCACGAGATCGGAGAGGCTAAACACTAGAAGCTAGCCTATGGTATGATTGTATGTTGTCCTACGGACTAAAACCCTCCAGTTTATATAGACACCAGAGGGGGCTAGGGTTACACAAGGTCGGTTACAAAGGAGGAGATATACATATCCGTATTGCCTAGCTTGCCTTCCATGCCAAGTAGAGTCCCATCCGGACACGAGACGAAGTCTTCAATCTTGTATCTTCATAGTCCAACAGTCCGGCCAAAGGATATAATCCAGCTATCTGGATACCCCCTAATCCAGGACTCCCTCAGTCTCCAACAATATTTCAGAGTATGAGGGTCTCATAGCCGGCATCAAGGTGGCAGTGGCCCTGGGGGTGAAACGCCTCACCGTCAAGGGAGACTCGCAGCTCCGCGTCAACTTCTCCAACAAGGTGTACGAGCCAAAGGATGAGCACATGGAGGCATACCTTGCGGAGGTGCGCAAAATGGAGAAGCAGTTCCTGGGCCTGGAGCTACAGCATGTGCCTTGTGGCACCATCAAAGAGGCCGACGACATCGCCAGAAGAGCATCCAAGCAGCAGCCCCAAGAGCCTGGCGTCTTCAAGGAGCGGCTCTTCAAGCCTTCAGCAGGACCTCCACCTGCGGAGCCTACGCCGCCTCAGGAGGAGCTCCCCCAGCCACCAGCCTCGGGAGCCCCCGCCTGTGGCCTGACCTCGGGAGTGCGCCTCCTCTTAGCACTCGAGCCTCAGGAGGGGTGCTGGACCAAGGAGTTCAAGGCGTACCTGACGCAAGGCACGTTGCTAGAGAAGGACGAAGACGCGGAGCGTGTGGCCCGACATGCTACAACGTATTGCATTCAGGACGGTGAGCTATACAGGAAGTGGCCAAATGATGTTTCTCTGCGATGCATATCCAGGGAATAGGGGTAAGAGTTGTTGGCTGACATACATGGCGGAGACTGCAGGCACCACTCATCGTCGTGCACCCTGGTCGGCAATGCTTTCCGAAGCGGGTTCTACTGGCCCACGGCTTTCAACAATGCGACCGAACTGGTGAAATCTTGCGAGGCCTGCCAGTTCCACGCCAAGCAGATCCACCAGCCTGCTCAGGACCTCTAGACTATCCTGCTATCATGGCCGTTCACGGTCTGGGGGCTGGATATCCTGGGTCCATTCCCTCAAGCGCCTCGAGGGTACCGCTACCTCTACGTCGCCATTGACAAATTCACCAAATGGCCGGAAGTGGAAGCTGTCCGCACCATCCCCGCCGGGTCGGCAGTCAAGTTCATCAAGGGCCTCGTAAGCCGATTTGGGTCCCAAATCGCATCATCACCGACAACAGCTCGCAGTTCACTAGCAATCTCTTCAAAACGTATTGTGCTAACCTTGGAACGCAGATCTACTACGTCTCCGTGGCGCACCCCAGGAGCAACGGCCAGGCCGAACGCGCCAACGTGGAGGTCCTGAGGAGCCTCAAGACAAGGACCTTCAAGAAGAAGCTCGAGGCCTGCGGCAGGGGCTGGCACGACGAGCTCCAATCTATGTTGTGGTCCATCCGCACCACCGCCACCTGCGCGACAGGCGAGACCCCGTTCTTCATCGTCTACGGAGCAGAAGCAGTTCTCCTACATGAGGTCAGGCATCACTCCATGCGGGTCCTGGCATTTGATGAAACACAGTGGGACGCCATGCGGGGGATGGATCACGTGCTGGGGAGGAACGCCACCGAGAAGCCTCGCTCCGACCTATGAGGTACCAGCAGGCGCTGCGGTGGTACCACTATCGCAGCGTCCGCTCCATGACCCTCGAGGTGGGTGATCTTGTCCTGAGGCGGGTGATCTCCGGGGAAGGGCTGCACAAGCTTTCGCCCATGTGGGAGGGCCCGTTTCGGGTCACCCACATCTCCAGGCCTAGCACCGCGCGCCTGGAGACACAGGATGGGACCCCATCCAGAACGCCTGGAACATCCAGCACCTCCGGAAGTTCTACCCATGAAGCAACGCCGGGTGCCTGTGAAGCAAGGCCCGGTGCCTGTGAATAGTCTCCGCTCGTGACACTCTCACGTAATAATGAGTGGGGTTGTACATGCCTCGGAGTCTCAGGAGTGCCGCCCTCGGGCCTCGGGGGCTCCCTCCCATCCCTAGTGGCAGCACTTAGCTCCTCGCTGGTGAGAAGACAAGAAGACTAGACTAGGTGACGGACGCAACTTTTCATTTGCTTTCTGTAGTTGGTCGCCCTTTCTTTTAAGTGAGAGCTTGCTTTCTGGTTTTCGTTGCTGGTCTGGTTTCTTTGTCCTTGTTTCCTCCCTTTCTGCCCCCGATTCCTCGTTTTGACCCGTTCTCCCCCTCGCATGCCTCGTGAGGGGGGCTGGGCAGGCGCCCTCGTGAGCGTTTTCGCTTTCTTGTCTTTCGCAAGGCACCCTCGCTCGATCTCGCAAGCTAGCGCGCCCTTCTCAGTTCATGCCCCCCGGGTACCACGACGCGAAGCGCAGGTTTACGATCGGTAGTGCCTACGATCAGGGTCCGGAAGAATAAGGATTTCCTAGCAAATTTTTGCAGTTCTCAGGCGCCTCCTGAGCACAGGAGACCTCGCCATGCATTGGGGAATGCGCGTCTCACAAGGCGGAATCTAGTCCAGGCGCATCAAGCTAAGTCATTCTACGCGCATACATAAAACATGATGCTGCAGCACAACACAGGAATGATAAACATAGCACAGCCACTTAGAAACCATAATTGTCGCAAGCCCTAACAGGGCCCCATACTTGTCTCTCTCTTATGTAGGACGGGAATGAAGAACGAAACAAAAGCGAAACACGCTCCCACAAAAGGCCTTGAGGATGGGCTCGTGGCGCACTCCCGAGCTCAGCCAGACCCCTCCTCGCGCTTCACCGGAGCACGGTGGTGAGTCGACCCACTGCCACCTTCGAAGCGGGCGCGGCGGCTGGTCGTAGCCGCCACTGCTGGAGCTGTTGTCGAACGAGGAGCCGCCGTAGCTGGACGAGCCGTGGCCGGCACCAAGGACGAAGCCGCCTTCCTCCTCTTCACGACCATTGCAAAGGCCGAGCACCTCGTCGCTGTCGTTGTCCTCGGGGCAGCACCCGACGTGGTGACCATCTTCCCCAAATACCATCACGAAGAGGGTCGCGTCGCCATCGTACTTGAAGTGGAGGGCGCACCACCTGCCAAGTCCACGCGCGTGGGCGAACGTCTGCCAGCCGTGAGCCAGGATCGCGTTGCCCGCGGCGGAGACTTCTAGCGCGACCCAGGTAGCCTTGCTGCAATAGCCATCCGCCCGCAGCCAAAGACCACCTACACCAGTGGCTGGCAGCTCGCCGACAAAGAAGCGCGGGAGCTGAAGCCAAGTACTGGTCGGGTTCTCCAACCACATGATGAACTCCGGCATCACCTCCGCCCAATGGAAGCGTGGCCGAGGAGGCCGTGCAACCACAGCATGCCTCACCTCATCAACAGGACTGCCATGACCTGGGCGGCTGCCGCCACGAGAGGAGGCGCCGTCGCGGCCGCGAGGGGCCGCGGCAGGAGTCGCAGTGTGTTTGCGGAACGGCCACGCCCCCTCTTAGGCGGCGGAGAGTCGGGGCCCTCCTGACGAGCCTTCCGCTTCTCCGCCGTTGAGAGCCTCTTCATATGCGCCATGGGTGTCGCTGATGGCAGTAAAGCAAGGAAGAAGAAGGAGCTGGAGAAGCAAAGGAAGAGATGGGCGATGGGGGCTCCGCCCCTCCACCCATTTATAGCCAAGGGGAGGCCAACCGCTGGCCTCCACGATCCAAGGTAATAATGACCTTTTTCTGCATGCATCAGGGACTCGTCAAGTCGGGCGGTTGCCGAGGTGGCATGGGGAAGCATCGAGCAGGGCCGCGGGTTGTTGGGGCCCGCGGGGCTCCACACTTGCCCTTCGGCTTCGCCTTGAAGCCAAGCCCGAGCACGCCTTGGGCCCGGGGGCTACTGTCGGCGTTATGGGAACGGGGGTCCCCAGACTTGCCTGCCTGGGGCCTGCAGCGTGGCTCCACCAGCGGCCCCGTACATCCCATCTTCACCAGCAAACATCCAAGACCCTCGCAAGGGGCCAAGCTTCGCGAGGCTGATGATGCAAGACCTCCTCAGGGGCGGCCTCACCAGGATGGCTCGCGAGGGGCGGAGAGATCAAGGCAAGGGACACCTTGCGAGGTTCCTGTGACGCAAGCCATGACGACTGGAACCAGGAGGGCACCGGGCGGGTGCTAGCGCACAGTGTGCTCGTTTCCTCTTTGGTGCTAAAGGGGCAAGCGCGGACGAGGTGTCCCGAGGCATCAGGCAAAGGTTTCCATATCGGTGCAACAAGACCAAGACCAGCAGGACGGCAAGAAGGATGTCACCGTGGAGCCCAAGAAGGCGTCACCACCAGAGCCTTTGGCAGGCGAAGACCACTTTTGTCAGGATTGTTGGGATCTATGGTAGGGTGTGTCGACTGCAAATTAAAATTTCCTACGTGCAGAACAACCAAGAACATGCTATGGGAGATGGATCATAGTTCGTTACCACTAGACACGCAGTGCCGTGCAACGGAAGAAGAGTTGGAGCAGCGCATCCGCGTGGATCGTCTCCTCCTCATCCGATCTCCCTCGTATAGCTGGTGGTCGGTTCCCACATACAGGTTCACCAAAGAGGCGCAAGTGCACCACCTCTAACGATATCTGCGCGTGCAGGAGGAACGTCATGCGGTGGACTGCTAGGTCCGATCACACACCCGGCGGCGAGTGGAGGTGTCTATTCGCAACACATGCAAACCCTAGTGACAGCACCAAAGTGAACAGCCGCGTGAGTGTGTGGCACCTCCACTACATATAGGCGTCCGTCGTGGGCTCAACACTTGGGCCTTGCACGGACCCTAAAGCCAATAAGTCTACCCGGCCACAATCCGAATACAGTTCAGATCACATCCGACCAGTGTCCTCGGATCCGACCTCGTAGGTTCCTTCCCTTAAGCGCGCGACCCGTTAGGTTCAAGTCCTCTTGGTCGCAGTTCGGATCACCTCCGAACTGCACGGTTGGTAGCGGCCTCTAGCAAGGCATGCCGAACACCAAGTAGACTATGAAGCTGGTTAGCGAACCTGTACATCACACTTCCATTCCTTTTGCCACATGATACATGTTGTTGAGCTCAAGGTGAGTCTGTCATCCTTGTGCTAGCCCGACCTCTTTCTCGTTCCAGTGATGCCGACCACAAATCGGATTATCTCATAATCCTTGTCGCATGGCCATGCTTATCCTGGTCGGATCACACGAGGGCCCCAGAGTATATCTCTCCTGATCGGAGGGGCAAATCCCATCTTGCTCGACCACGTCTCACAACATGGTTCTGGACAAACCCGAAACCTACCTTTATAACTACCCAGTTACAGAGTAGTGTTTGGTCGGCCCAAAGCAAGTCTGTCACCATCCCGAGTACATGCGTTAGCTCAGGTCTTAGGACATAGAACATATGTTGTACTAGAGACTCACAGATGACATATCGCTGCGTCTCGTAGTTGGGTCTGTCTGACTTGGACCTTATCTCGACACGGATCCGACTACGTCGAATCCGACCAGATCCTTCCAAGTCCATATTATCAAGTTAGCATCCAATGCTCCATGGCTAGTGAGGGAGTCCTGGAATAGGGGGTCTCTAGACAGCTAGACTATATCCTTTGGCCGGACTTTTGGACTTTGAAGATACAAGATTGAAGACTTTGTCCCGTGTCCGGATGGGACTCTACTTGGCGTGGAAGGAAAGCTAGGCAATACGGATATGGATATCTCCTCCTTTGTAACCGACCTTGTGTAACCCTAACCCTCTCCGGTGTCTATATAAACCAGAGGGTTTTAGTCTGTAGGACAACAACCACAACAGACAATCATGCCATATGCTAGCTTCTAGGGTTTAGCCTCTCTGATCTCGTGGTAGATCTACTCTTGTACTACCCATATCATCAATATTAATCAAGCAGGACGTAGGGTTTTACCTCCATCAAGAGGGCCCGAACAAGGGTAAAACATTGTGTCCCCTGCCTCCTATTACCATCTGGCCTAGATGCACAGTTCGGGACCCCCTACCCGAGATCCGCCGGTTTTGACACCGACATTGGTGCTTTCATTGAGAGTTCCTCTGTGTCGTCGCCGTTAGGCTCGATGGCTCCTCCGATCATCAACAACGATGTAGTCCAGGGTGAGACTTTTCTCCCCGGACAGATCTTCGTATTCGGCGGCTTTGCAGTGCGGGCTAATTCGCTTGGCCATCTAGAGCAGATTGAAAGCTACGCCCCTGGCCATCAGGTCAGATTTGGAAGTTTGAACTACACGGCCGACATCCGCGGAGACTTGATCTTCGACAGACTCGAGCCGCAGCCGGGCGCGCCACACTGTCACGATGGGTATGACCTAGCTCTGCCGCTGAATAGTAGCCCAGAGGCCGCGCCCGCAGCAGCTCTGACCCTTAGCTCGGAGCCAACTGCGCCAATCGAGGACGGGTGGCTAGACACCGCCTTAGGGGCTGCGGTCTCAACGGTGATCGAGCCGAACACCAGCCTAATCCTCAGCGAAGCCCGTGACTCCAAGGCGCCGGACTCTTTTCCGGACTCCGAACCGCCCGCGCCCCTGCCAATCGAATCCGATTGGGCGCCGATCATGGAATTCACCGCCGCGGATATCTTTCAGCACTCGCCCTTCGGCGACATTCTGAATTCACTAAGGTCTCTCTCTTTGTCAGGAGAGCCCTTGCCGGACTATTGCCAATAGGATTGGGATGCGGACGACGAAGAAATTCGACGCCCACCCACCACCCACTTCGTAGCCACTGTCGATGATTTAACCGACATGCTCGACTTCGACTCCGAAGACATCGACGGTATGGACGATGATGTAGGAGACGAACATGAACCAGAACCTATAGGGCACTGGAAAGCCACCTCGTCATATGACATATACATGGTGGATACACCCAAAGAAGGCAATGGCGATGAGATAGCGGAGGATGACCCCTCCAAGAAGCAACCCAAGCGTCGACGTCAGCGGCGCCGCTCTAAGTCCCGCCAAAGCAAAAGTGGTGATACCGGGACAGGAGATAATAACACTCCGGATAGTGCCGAAGACAACAACAATCCCCTCCAGCAAGATTTAGAGCAGGAGGATGGAGAAGCCATCCCTCCTGAGAGAGCGGCAGACGGAGAGGAGGAAGATGACAATTACATGCCCTCCTCCGAAGATGAGGCAAGCCTCGGCGACGATGAATTCGCCCTACAAGAGGATCTCGTCGAACAAGAGCACTTCAAGCGCCGGCTTATGTCCATGGCAAATAGCCTGAAGAAAAAGCAGCAGCAGCTTCAAGCTGATCAAGATCTGCTAGCTGACAGATGGACTGAAGTCCTCGCTGCTGAGGAATATAAACTCGAGCGCCCCTCCAAGAATTACCCAATGTGCAGGTTACTACCCCGACTGGAGGAAGAAGCGTATGATATGGCTGATCGGCCACCTCGTGGCCGCGATAGAGAGGCATTCCAGCCAAAAACTCAGCCTCCACCCCGACACCATTCAAATAAAAAGGCATGGGGAGATATGCCAGACCTGCGAGACATATTGGAGGACAAAGCAAAGCATGCAAGATAAATCTATGGATCACGAGGGCGTACAACTTTGCGAGACGATAAACGTCACGCCAGATACAGTAAAAGCAAATCCGGCCGGGCCGAACACAGCGGGCAAGACCCATTCAAGCTGCGTCACGATATAGCCCAATACAGAGGCGCCGCACACCCCTTATGCTTCACAGACAAAGTAATGGATCATTAATTTCCAGAAGGTTTCAAACCTGTCAATATTGAATCATACAACGGCACAACAGATCCCGCATTATGGATCGAGGATGTCCTCCTCCACATCCACATAGCCCGCGGTGATGACTTACACGCCATCAAATACCTCCCACTAAAGCTCAAAGGACCAGCGCGGCATTGGCTTAACAGCTTGCCAGCGGACTCCATTAGCTGTTGGGAAGATCTGGAAGCCGCATTCCTCGACAACTTTCAGGGCACTTACGTGCGACCACCAGACGCCGATGACTTGAGCCACATAATTCAACATCCAGAAGAGTCGGCCAGGCAATTCTGGACTCGGTTCCTTACAAAGAAAAATCAAATCGTCGACTGTCTGGATGCAGAGGCCTTAGCGGCTTTCAGACACAACATCCGAGACGAGTGGCTAGCCCGGCACCTTGGTCAGGAAAAGCCGAAATCTATGGCAGCTCCCACGATGCTCATGACCCGCTTTTGTGCGGGAGAAGACAGCTGGCTGGCTCGCAGTAATAACATATCAAAGAACCATGGTACCTCCGATACCAAGGACGGCAATAGCAGGTCACGTCGCAACAAACATAAGTGCCGCATTAACAATGAAAATACCGAGGATACGGCAATCAATGCCGGATTCAAAGTCTCTAAACCCGGTTAGCGGAAAAAGCCATTCAAACAAAGTACGCCAGGTCCGTCCAGCTTGGACCGTATACTCGATCGCTCGTGTCAAATACACGGCACCCTAGACAAGCCAGCCAATCATACCAATAGGGATTGTTGGGTGTTCAAGCAGGCCGGCAAGTTAATTGCCGAAAACAAGGACAAGGGGCCGCATAGCAATGACAAGGAGGAGCCCCGGCAGCCGCACACCGGAGGAGAGAAGAGGTTTCCCCCGCAAGTGCAGACGGTGAACATGATATACGCAACCCACATCCCCAAGAGGGAGCGGAAGCATGCGCTCAGGGACGTATATGCGTTGGAGCCAGTCGCCCCACAGTTCAACCATTGGCCCTCCTGTCCGATCACCTTCGATCGCAGGGACCACCCCACTAGTATCCGTCATGGCGGATTCGCCGCACTGGTCCTAGACCCAATCATTGATGGATTTCATCTAACTCGAGTCCTTATGGATGGCGGCAGCAGCCTGAACCTGCTTTATCAGGACACAGTGTGCAAAATGGGTATAGACCCCTCAAGGATCAAACCCACAAAAACAACCTTTAAAGGCGTCATTCCAGGTGTAGAGGCCCATTGCACAGGCTCAATTACATTGGAAGTGGTCTTCAGATCCCCAGATAACTTCCGAAGTGAAGAGTTAATCTTCGATATAGTCCCGTTCTGCAGTGGTTATCACGCGCTGCTCGGGCGAACCGCATTTGCTAGATTCAATGCGGTACCGCATTATGCATACCTCAAGATCAAGATGCCAGGACCTCGCGGAGTTATTGCAGTCAATGGAAACACAAAGCGCTCTCTCCGAATAGAGGAGCACACCGCGGCCCTCGCAGCAGAAGCGCAAAGCAGCCTCTGAAGGCAATCAACCAGTTCGGCGCTTCAAAGCCCGGACACCTTCAAGCGCGCTCGGAGCAATCGGCAAATAGACCACCTGGCGCGATATGAGCTCGCATAGAAATACGGCGGCCACCCCAATCCCAGCCCAACGGCGAAACTTGTGCCGTGTGTACATAATTACGCATTAAAAATACCATGGGCACAAGTGGGGAGGGGGCACAACCGCGGCACGCCCCAAGACGTGGCTTAAACCGCACTAGGGGCTTCCCGTTTGGTTATTTTTCTTTTTTTTTTCAGGACATTAATCTCTGGAAACACTATCCAGCAGCACTATTGCCGAACACATGATGCAGCAACCAAGGAGGCAGACAGCAACGTCATACCACAGAATTCCCAGGTGGATTTAAGTAACGAGCGAACTATTCGATTTAATATCATTCCCCAGCTTGCCCTTGGAAGGGACATAGTCCTACTCTTTGCTTATCACAATATCTGTATCACTTTTCTTTAACGCAATGTTTTTTAAACAATGCATGACATTACGACTATTATTGCATTCTTGTTATATATATATATATATATATATATATATATGTGTGTGTGTGTGTGTGTGTGTGTGTTCATTAATGACGCCTTGCAACCGTACACTTTGGTATGGCCAATACACCAGGGGCTTACGTATCCCACAATACGGTGTGAAAAGTCTGAGCACTTTCACAAGTGCGGCACCCCGAACTTATAGCATTATATGCAGCAGCTCCGAATCATGTCTTTGGTCAAATGTTGGGTTTGCCCGGCTCCTATGTTTTGGTACCTTACATTCCGCTCTATCGGCTAAGGTAGCGCTAGGAGAACTACTGCGATTGTGCCCCGATTCTGCTGGGTTCAGCACCTCAGTAGAGAAAGCTAAAACTGACTGTCATGATAAGGCGAGAGACTGGTCGCTGTTCGACGTGGTTTTCGAGTCCCTAAAGACTTATGCTGCTTAGAGCGAGGGGCCGGCCCTGTCCGGCTTAAAGGCGTGTATCGCGCCCCAAATTCGGCCTTCCGAATACCAGGGGCTTCGCTGAAATTTAAAATTATAGAATTCTATGGCTAAGTGAGAGTGATAAAGCATTATTAGTCAGGTTGCCTTGTTCGCTGTGCTAAGCACCTCCCTCGAAGGACCCAAACATGGGAACAAGAGCGCTCAGGTTTATCCCGAACACCCCAGCACTCGTGGCATGGGGGCAGAAGCCGAGGACTAGCCATCTCTCGGATTGATAAATAGCCTAACAGAAGGTAATATTTTAAATTCAAACAAGCGTTGCATAGCGCATATGAAACAAGTTTTCATAAATACAGGATAAAACGAGCAAGTCTCACTCAAATATTACATCTTTTGAACACTCGTCCGCTATGAGACGGGCACCCGGCAGAACACCCTTGTAGTACATCTCGGGGTGGCGGTGCTCCTTGCCCTCCGGCGGCCCCTCCTTGATTAGCTTCACGGCGTCTAGCTTGACCCACTGCAATTTCACACGGGAGAAAGCCCGGCGTGCACTATCAATGCAGACAGATCGCTTGACGACCTCCAGCCGTGGGCAGGCATCCACAAGCCGCCTCACCAGGCCATAGAAGCTATTCGGAAGGGCGTCGCCAGGCCACAGCCGGACTATAAAGCCCTTCATGGCCTGATCGGCCGCCTTATGTAGCTCGACCATCTCCTTCAGCTGGTCTCTCATTGGCACTGGGTGTTCGGCCTCAGCATACTGAGAACAGAACAGCTTCTTCGTGGAGCTTCCATCCTCGGCCTGGTAAAATTGTACGGCATCGGACACACTGCGGGGCAAATCTGCGAATGCTCCTGGAGAGCTCCGGATTCGGGTAAGTAATCGGTAATTTACTTTTACATGCTTGCTTTACATATAGAAAGCCTTACCCGCCGCTATCTTCTTCATTGTGTCGATCTCCTGGAGGGCCCTTTGGGCTTCGGCCTTGGCACTTTTTGCGCTCTCGAGGGCCGTGGCAAGCTCAGACTCTCGCGTCTTTCAGTCAAGCTCCAACGCCTCGTGCTTCGCCACGAGAGCGTGGAGCTCTTGCTGCACCTCGCCCACCCGAGCCTCGTGCTTTTCTCGCTCGGTGTGCTACTTGGCCACGTTATCTTCGGCCTTGGTTAGCGCTTGCTTCAGGGTCACCACCTTGGTCGTGGCCCCTGGCGAATATACGATGATCATATCATTTTGCAATCGAGCTACCTCTTCAGGGTCACCACCTTCAGGGTCTTCTTTTATATATACATATCTATAGACAGGGTATTACTTACCCTTGTTCTCCTCGAGCTACCTCTTGGCAAGGCCGAGCTCTTTCCTGGACCCCTCGAGGTCCTGCTTCAGTACGGCGACCTCCACAGTCAGTGTGGCGGACGCCAGCAGCGAAGCCTGCATATGCATATTGAAATACTTATATTAGACTCCTGCGATATTATTTGATCCTCTGTTCGGCTTTTCTTTGTGAACACCGAACAAAGCATCAGGGGCTACTGTCTATGCGGTAATATTTCTACTACATTTTAAAACATTTACCTCGAAGCCTGTTAGAAGGCTGGCACAGGCTTCAGTCAACCTTCTGGACTGAACCTTCTGGACCACCGCACTCATAACAGTACGGTGCTCCTCGTCGATGGAAGCGCTGCGAAGCGCTTCCAGCAGATTGTCCGGCGCCTCTGGATGGACAGAGGTCACCGGCACAGGCGTCTTGCCCCTCTTAGAAGGAGGCCGCCTGCCCGAGCCTGGAACCACTAGAGGTTCCGGCATGGTGTTCGGCTGATGGCCAAACTCAGAGCTCTCAGGGGCCCCGTCCCCTCGGCTCTCGGAGTCCGGAAGGTCGTGTTGAGGCTCCTCCGGGACTGTCTCCCCCCAACCCGGTGCCTCTTGAGACAGCACCTCGGCGTCGTTAGCAGGATGAGGGGAGGTGGCGGTCGGGACTAATCGCTATCCATGTCCGACGAGCCCAGGGAGCCGTCCGATGATACATCGATACTGGCTCGTGGCGGCCTGCATAATTATGTTCGGCGTTAGGGAAAGCTGTGCGACAAAGGAATACTATGAGTTACTCTGGTACCCGAATACTTACCATCTCCCCAGGGGCTTGGCCTTGGGCAACCACCCGTCTTCGTCTTCATCGGCGGCGGTGGAGCTGTCCGGAAGGAGAGTCCTTCCCTTCTTGGACCCTTCAGCCCCCACAGTCGGGATGGCCTTCCTTTTCTTGTCTCCCCCGCCTGGAGGGGGAGCATCTTCTTCTTCCTCCTCATCCTCGGGGGAGGAGTGTGCCGTAGAGTTATCGGACGATGAGTCCGATAACACCTGGCGCCGGGAACTCTTTCGGGTTCCCTTGGCCTTCGTGGTCTTCTCCGGCACCTTGTAAGGAGCCGGAGTCAGCATCTCCGACAGGAGAGGGCCCGCAGTGTCTTCGGGCAAAGGGGTCGGACAGTTAATCTGCCCGACGTCTCCACCCAGTCCTGTCAAAGGCATGGAGATTAGACCCCGCGCATGATTAAGCTAGGGGAAATAAATGTCCTACGGGACGTGTTAAACTCACCGAACGTGCTAGGCCCTTTGCGCTTAGTCCGCGGTCCTCAGCGAGAGAAGGAGGGACCTCGGCGCCCTTGAACAGCACCTTCCAGACGTCCTTGTGCATCGTATCAAAGATCTCGCTTAGAGTCTGGTGCCGGGCCGGGTCGAACTCCCACCAGGTAAAATCCCGTTGTTGACATGGGAGGATCCGGGGGATGAGCATAACTTGGACTATGTTGACAAGCTTGAGCTTCTTTCTCGCCATACTCCGGATACATTTCTGGAGTCCATCCAGCTCCACCGATGAACCCCACGACAAGCCCTTCTCTTTCCAGGAAGTGAGCCGTGTAGGGAATCCGGATCGAAACTCGGGGGCTGCCGCCCATTTGGCGTCGCGCGGCTCGGTGATGTAGAACCACGCCGATTGCCATCCCTTTATTGTCTCCACAAAGGAGCCTTCAAGCCATATAACGTTGGGCATCTTGCCCACCATGGCTCCGCCGCATTCTGCTTGTTGGCCTCGTACCACCTTCGGCTTGATATTAAAGGTCTTTAACCACATGCCGAAGTGGGGCCGGATGCAGAGGAAAGCCTCACACACGACGATGAACGCCAAAATGTTGAGAATGAAGTTCGGGGCCAGATCATGAAAGTCGAGCCCGTAGTAGAACATGAGACCACGGACGAATGGATGGAGGGGAAACCCCAGTCTGCGGAGGAAGTGGTGGAGGAAAACTACCCTATCGTGAGGTTCCGGGGTAGGGACGATCTGCCCCGCAGCGGGCAGCCGATGCTCCATATTCGCGGCTAATTATCCGGCTCCACGCAGCTTCTTGATGTCTCCCTCCGTGATGGAGGAGACCTTCCACCTGCCTCACGCTCCGGACATGGTTGGATAAGGTTGAGGTGGGAAGTTTGGACTTGGGCGCTAGAGCTCGAGTGTGCGAAAACGGATGAGCAAAGGAGGAAGAAGGCGTGGATAGAAAGGTGAATCCTTATCCCTTTATATGGGCGTACGAAGCTAGGCGTCCCCACTTGCCTGGTAAAACTCGCTTATCCCCCAAGCGCCGTAATCGATGGCGCGGTTGGGTTACCCGCGCCCGTATTGATGAGAATCCCGTAATAAGGGGACACGATCTCTGCTTTGGCAAGACGTGTCGAAAAACTGCCTCGCATTATGTGTGGGGCTAGTTAAAGGAAATGGTTCGAATAATCACCAGGCCATGACATAACGTCATGCTGTCAAAACAAGTCAGCAAATTAGATTTGCGAAAATATTATTCTCTCTACGGAAGTATGTGGAACTTATGTTGCAGGGTCAGACACTATCCTCGTATTCAAATTCTTCTGTGATATATTCGGAGGAGGAACCCGCCTTGCAATGCCGAAGACAATACTGCGCGCCGGACTCATCATCATTGAAGCCCGGTTCAGGGGCTACTGAAGGAGTCCTGGATTAGGGGATCTCCGGATAGCCGGACTGTTGGACTATGAAGATACAAGATTGAAGACTTCGTCCCATGTCCGGATGGGGCTCTACCTGGTGTGGAAGGCAAGCTAGGCAATATGGATATGGATATCTCCTCCTTTGTAACCAACCTTGTGTAACCCTAACCCTCTCCGGTGTCTATATAAACCGGAGGGTTTTAGTCCGTAGGACAACAACCACAACAGACAATCATACCATAGGCTAGCTTCTAGGGTTTAGCCTCTCTAATCTCGTGGTAGATCTACTCTTGTACTACCCATATCATCAATATTAATCAAGCAGGACGTAGGGTTTTACCTACATCAAGAGGGCCTGAACTTGGGTAAAACGTTGTGTCCCCTGCATCCTGTTACCATTTGGCCTAGACGCACAGTTCGGGACCCCCTACCCAAGATCCGTCGGTTTTGACACCGACAGCTAGTGAGACCAAGCCATCGACCGTGTCATATGCTAGTCTATTTGGCTGCGCGTCCACACAGCCCTTTCGACTAGGGACCTTTTAGGACAGTCATCATACAATGCATAGTCCCACAAACAAGTCACGTACTTGTTGATACACATCATTGATAATGTCCAAGGACTATCTTTATTCATAAACACATAGGAAATACCATCATACATGATTGCCTCTAGGGCATATCTCCAACAAGGATAGCTTGTACTAGTTGTCTCCCTTCGAATTTGGTCGTTATGGGATCCCTTCCGCTCAATATGAGGACCAGGGCCTCTATAAGTAGGACTAGCCACCACCATAGGGAGGGGGTTGAATCTTGAACCACACAAACTCACCGAGCACAAGAACATCTCCCCTCGCGAGGCTATTCTTCCCTTGTACTATTCATCCTCATCCCAAGAGGCAATCCACCACAACACACTGGAGTAGGGTATTACTCCACAACGGTGGCCCGAATCAGTATAAATCTTGTGTCTCATGTTCTTTGGGGTTCATCGAGCTAGGCCGTGAGATCGTAGAGCGTGCGAGCTAGGGAGGGGGAGAGATCTTCGTGCGCACCCTAGTGTTCGAACCTTAAGGGTTTTGCCGGAACCCGAAATCCGACAAAGACCAAGCATGGAGATGATGGCATGCGCAATGGGAACAAGAACAGAGTTACAAGTGATGATTTTAGGACTTTGAAGCCACCATAATGAGTGCATGATGCCTTGGACGAAATATAAAAGATGACACTTCATAAATTCGTCCAAAGGCTATTATAGGTGCTGCGTCACCTTATTTTTGGGCCAGGCCCATGTAATTTGGAAATACTTAAGTATAGGTTGTTTTTAGAGTCTGTATGTGTGGAGAAATAAGAGTTAGGGCTAGTTTTGGACCCCTCTTCCAAGGGTCAGAAAATTCCCCCCTCTTCCTCCATATATACAGCCCTTAGGGCGTCGTTTAGACTTTGGGTTTTTGTTTGGATTATAAGTTCGCCGTAGTTGCAACTTCGCGTACTTCGTTTGTGTTCAACGACTAGACCAAGACGTCATAGAACCCCGCCTTGTTCAATAAAGCTTTAATCGTATATTCGCAATATCCATATTGCAATCTTAGTTTCTTGCTTGTTCTTCGTTTGCTTGCAGGAAATAGACCTTCGTGGTCAGGTTGATCATGCTCCAGCATGGTCAATAACCTCTTGGAGTTGGTTTAGCGATTGCTAAGGCGCGACGTCCTCGCACGTTCGTAGTCGGATCGTCTAAGTCTACTCCTCCGAAACGATAATCACCATCTCACCGAAAGACGAGACACCTTTGCCTCTATCGGAACATGCCGCCTAGACTAGTGTCACCTCGGGCGCAGGGTCTTGTCACTTCACTGTAAGGACCGGATGAATAATATTTTGACCATCAAGTGTACCACAGTTGTACTACTAGTAGTAGAAACATACGGAGTAGTACTGTATAGCGGAAATAGGTCTCCCGTGCTAGCATGCCTCCGGGTTCATTTCATCCTCCAGGTATCATCCATATTGCAAGCAGAAGCAAATTCTCATGCAGGCGGAAGTGCGAAGAAGGTTTTTCTTTTTCTTTTTTGAGGATAACCGCATATTCCTTAACCAGAGTATGTTGTGTCTCCACGCACGCGCCAATATCCATCCTAACCAGCTACGACACATTTTTTATATTTGTTTGCATAGGTCCCACCCGTTAGGAGGGGTTTAGAAATAAAAAGGAATCATAAAATTTCTCGCCACGGTGACTCGACAGGTACCAGACAGGTACCACTCCTCAGTCTACCTGCATAGCCTTTTCATTTAGTCTACCTATCCGTCTAATCAACTGCCTGCAGATCACTTCTCCCATTTACTTCTCCATCGAGAACCGATTTTCCTTGGCTTCTTCACCTCTCCTTCATCTTCATTTGCATCCAAACCCCATTGCAAGCACATTGTTTTAACCTCTTCACATACTCCTAGAGTAATTTCTAAGCACCTTTAAATAATCATCTTCTTCAGTTAGACTAGCCATCTAATCGTAATTCTCCAAACCAAAGCCCTCCGGTCCAGCGGTTCCAAATGGCGAAAGAGATCCAGATACAAGTTTTTAGAGTCTAACATGTCCTCGTCGAATGCTTGTTGAGCATAGTTGCCACCATCACCGACCACCCAAGTGTTGTTCGGAAGTGGATCAACAATGTATCCAACTCCCTCCAAAAGGTAGAGATGAAGGTCATCAGTCTCGACGTAGAGTACACAGAGCGTTCCACTGGGAAGATCCAACGCGCGGCCATCCTTCAGCTGTGCCTCGAAGATGATGTTTTGGTGTACCACATCATACACGCGCCCTCCATACCAGGTGAGCTCCATGATTTCTTGTCTCGGGAGGATATATACTTTTTTGGGCCAGCTATCGAAGGGGGGAAATAGAAGCTGGCGCTGTACAACCTTGATTTGAAAAGCATCACTGACCTACAAACCAGAATCAAAATTCCTGTAGAAGATTGTGTTAAACAGACACCATCCCTATTCGACGTAGCAAATTTTGTGCTCAGTACATATCCTCAGAAGGGTGACGAGATGCTGGCATTAAGGCCGTATGGATGGGGGAATTATCCCTTGATGTATGAGCGGATAAAATATGCTGCCCTCGATGCCTGTGTGAGTTTTGAAATAGCTGCAAGGTCCAAAGAGCTTGTTGTGAAGCCGTCTCCCACAGAAAATGAGAAGAAGAAGAAGAAGCTGCACCAGCAGCAGGGTATTATGAATGGATGAACTATTTCCTCTCCTATAAAAAATATATTTCCTCTCTGTGTATATTGATATAGATGAACTATTTCGATGGTGTGCATGTCTTTGGAACAAGTAGCAGCATAGGTCCGCTTGACTATAAGGAACTATTTATCCGCCTAGCTTTCTCTACTACTCCTTCCAATGATCGGTATGCAATGCATGTGTCAGTAGACATGATAGCTTGTCCATGGAAGTTGAACTATGGTGACCGTCACATTTCATACACTGCCACTCGCGATTCTCATGACATGGCTCCAAGCCATGGCACCACGTCCCCTGACATGCGCCTCACCCCTTTCGGCCGCACCACCCCTCTGCCTTTGTGTGCATGACATGTGGGCCAGCTGAAATGCGGCGAGCATCAAGTTTCTACCACAGCAACACGTGATTCCCACGACACCGCTCGAACTCATGACACCACATGTCCCCGACCTGCGGCTCACCCCTCTCGGCCCCACCACCCATCTGTCTTGAGGAGCATGACATGTGGACCAGCCACCTATCGGGTCCACTGAAGTTTAGTCCCATGGGCCCCGAGAGGGAAATGTAACTCTTGCGCCAGGCCTTATGGTGCTACTGCTGCATGAAATCATGCCAAACTCGAGATTTGTTTCTTACTGGCAAGATACTAGTGCGTTGCAGGGAACATCAAGATGCATTTGTATAAGTAGTTTATCTTGGGGGAGAAAAGGATGGACAAGGGAAGGACTTGTTTGCAAATGTGGAGAGGGGTGTGGGTATCTTTTGCAAAATTGCCATAGTTTCCTTCAATGGACATCTACGCCTCGTATCACCCCGACGTCCAGCTGTGGCACCCTCGCCATGGCCAGGCCACCACCGGCCGGTTCATCTTGAACGAGTGAGGTGCGAACGCCGCCGCGACAACGGCCAGCTAGGCGTCTCAAACGACATCGATTCCACTTCCCCGTAGCTGAATTAAGCTGGCACGTGGCCGCACACTGTTGAGCCATGCGTCAACGTACGATGAAAGGAATGCCTCCGGGCTCACTAGCTCAATTACGTCGAGTACATCATGTTCGCAACCCGGTATCTATTGAGTAGGTTACTCCCGCCCACGAGCACACGCCTATACACATCCAGCATTCCAGCCTTGTCCCTGAGTGGTACATCCTCGGGATGGTGCAAGCAGTCGGAATCTCGAGCCCAAGTCGAGCTATGTGCCCCGGGTAGATAACTAGATCCCGCCCGAGCTCCCACCCGGCTGTCGTTGCGGTCGCACCATTGACGATTGGGAGCAGAACCCTGCCGCTCATTCGGAGTGCAAGCTAGTAAATGTCGTACAACATGTCACAATAGTCTAGCACCTCGACATGCGTCGGCCGGGCAGAGAATTTTCTTGTCCACAAGCTCCATGGTCTCGTCCAAGATCGGTGTGGTACTGCAGTCGAACATGAGGGTACAATACTATGGGAGGAGCTACATGTGCATGGCCTAGACGCCAATGTTGGCGTGGAGGAGGTGGTACTCGCTGGCGCCGCAGTGTACTATATTGCTTAGGCATGCACTTATTGTGACTCTCTCACGTTAGCACCGACATTTTCAACGCAGCTGATGATCCGGAGGAGGACGAGCAGGAAAGGAAAGGGTCTTGAATGCGTGTATAGATTCATGTAGGAAATTATTTCCTAGAAATAAGTTCTTTGTTTATGTTTCTTTGAGGCTATAGATGACCCACACAAGGAAATCTATTATAATCGTTGGATGAAAATTAGTGGCGCAGGAGTACGGATCGGAGCATGGGAGGGGAGCAGGAAAGCCTCATCCACCGACCTGCGCCTCACCCCTCTTGGTCTCACCGTAGCTCTGCTTTCATGAGAATGACATGTGGCCCAGCCGCATTTAAGGTCCACATGTCATTGACTCATAGGCCGGTGCACTAAGACACTGAAGCTCGGTCCCGTGGGCCCCGAGAGGGAAATGTTACACCTCCGCCTAGCCTTGTGGTGCTCCCGCAGTATGAACACATGCCAAACCTAGAATTTGTTTCTTACTACTACGAATGTGCTGGCCCGTGCGTTGCAATGGATCCAAAGTATCTATTTAGTGGAGTGCACTCTAAACACATTATCTATTTATTTTTCTCTAGCCTTTACTAGCCATGCAACCAAGCCACATAAGCTTCATGGGTGCCCCCCACATCATATTATTCATACTACGTTGACTGAAAAAAGATACATCATCCAAATCAAGATCTTCCCTTTTTTGTTCCTATGATGTTGTGTCATGCACGTACCTAGTTGTATAGTGGTAGTACTAGTTGTAGTACAAACTTCGTACTAGTAGGAGTAGTAGTACGGAGTGCTCCAACTCTATCAACGAGCCCCATATGACACCAAATTTCTTGGCTTCCGTGCTACAACTAGATCTTCCCCTCCTCGTTTATGTTTTCCAACGCGGCGGGTGGGGTGCGGTTTGCCAATAGTCGGTTTGCTCAACTGCGGTCCCACATGAAAGTGAAAATGCTAGGCAACACGCCTTCCCTAGCTATGTGGCATGCTAGATGGGCCGTGGAGTACTCCCGATTCTCGGGCGTGTGGGGGTGTGATGCAAATGCGGGAGGCCTTTTTCTTTTACTAGCAATGTGCCTGTGCTTGCGACGGATCCAAAGTAGAATAGTACTTGTTCACAAACTTGAAACAAAACACTCTTGTTTTGATATACATATATACCACTAAAAATATATTACTTTTCACTCAAAATATATTTCTCAGGCTGTCTTGATGAGGTGAGGGAGGGATGTGGTTGCTTTCAAGATAATAAGGGGTTTTCTACAAATTGGAGCAGAGAAGTGGGCTATTGTTGCAAAAATGCCACAAATTACCTCACAGTCGTTAGATGCAGATCTAATGGTCAGAAATGACAGATGGCAGACACACCACCATCACCAACTAAGTCTTTTATAGGATACTAGCAAGATGCCCATGCGTTGCACGAAACATCATGATGCATTTGTATGGGTAGTTTATCTTGTGGGAGAAAAGGATGAATGAGGGAAGGCCTTATTTGCAAATGTGGAGAGGGGTGTTTGGGTATCTTTTTGCAAAATTGCCATAGTTTCCTTCCTATCCATCAGATATAAATCGGACAGCCTATATTGCAGGATGGCAGGCACACCATCATCACCAACTCTGTTTTTTATAAGAGTAGAGACAAAAAACATGTATAAATTGTAACATTTGGTTCTGCTCCTTGGCATGATCGATAGATAGAAATAACGATTGGAAACGCTAGGGCGGGGCTTTTTCCGCCAGATAAGCAAGGTAGTATCTAGGTTGGCGCATCGTCGGTTTGGTCACATGCGGTTCAACATGTTGTAGTGTTTCTAGCAAGATGCTCGTGCGTTGCACGAAGTTGATAGAAAAGGTAATCACAACTTATAAATTGACGGATGGAGTACTAGTTATAGTGACGCATATAATTGCCTCCAAATGTGAGCAAAGGGATTGGACATGTCTGTATTGACTGGAACGAGGATGTAATAGCACAATAAGAATTAAGGCCATGATGATGCGATCGAAGTGGTGGTTACACGAGGCAAGAATAAAGATGCATCCATCAACGTTGCAAAAGCCCTCATGGAATATTCCTCAGCTGCAATTCCCTCATGGCCAAGCTTGTCAAAGCCCCCATGGTATATTCCTCAGGCAGCTCCAGTCCCCACCATTGCAAAAGCTTCAGCTGCTGCTGCAAAGTCCTCAGCACCCGCGCACCTCGCCTCGTGCCAAAGGACCACTGGAATCTCAATTGCTTCAGGAGAATCTGCAAGTTCCTCAGCTCCTCCTTGATCCTCAACAAGCCCTAATTTTCTATAGATAAAGGCCACTTCTGGACAAGGCAGAAGGCCAAGTCCTCACAAGAAGCAGGTTGCGTTCCATGTACCATCAAGTGAAGACGAAGCTGATGATGAGGAATTGGCATAAATCATCAGAGACAGACATCAACGGGCCACTAGAGACAAAGGGACCAATGTGCCTCTTCTGTTAGATCCCAAGATGGTCCTAGACTCCATTGATCTCTGGCATAAGGACCCAAATAGTCCTATGCCTAATTTCAATCTCACACCTGGACAGAACCACATGTTGACAGCCTTCATAGGCGAAGAAAAATGGAAGTTTGAGAAAGCCATGAAGCTAAAGAAGGCTTAGTAAAAGAAAGAGCATCTTCTGTAGAAGAACGTTGTCAAAATGACAACTTATGAATTTTTGACCATACAAGTTGAGATCAAAGCACTCAGTGATGAATTTGATGATACCGTGAAGATTGGGTGGGAGCCAAGGTCAGATTCGTCAACATGGCGAAGGGATTCACCTCAAATGTTGCAGCCCCAACGCAACATGAAATTCCTCAGGCTGAAGCATCTGCTCAGCCCACTAAAGAACATGCCAGCACCGCTGATGAAAATTAGGCTACTGAAGAAACTAAAAGCACCAGTGCTGATGAAGACATTCCAGCCGCTGAAGAAACTGCCAGGGCAACCTCTAGTGTTGCGCCTGAAGAACAAGCCAGGCCTGTTGAAGCATCTGCTACAGTGCCTGAAGACATTGACCAAGCTAGGACAACTGCATCAATTGTGCCTAAAGAAACCGAACCAATTTCCTCTACTCCTCCTGCACCAATAACAAGCATCAACCTTCCTTTTGCATCAGAAGCGAAGAAAACCAAGGCTGCGGAGCGAGCAACTGTGAAGAAAAGGAAAGCATATGCTTCCTTAGAGTCTTCCGCTCCAAATAAGGCAAAGACTTTGACAAGCTCCTATGAAAATCCTATAGATGTTGTTCCTCTATCAAGAATGTCGTCAAAGGAGATTGTTCCCTTTGGTGAAGATTTTGTGATTCCAACTGAATCCGATGAAGAAGATCCTTCTGCTGCTTCGACAGAGCAGTTGGATGAAGAAATTGAAGTGGATAACATCCTTTCAACAGATTCCTCAGTCCCCTGTCCAGACCGAAGAAATTCACACAGGCTCTGAAGAACACCAGGCATCTCTCCTCGCTATACCTGGAGAAGTTCCAGCCACTAGCGCTGATGAATATGTTGCTGTTGAGATGGAGGCCAAGGCTGCTGAAGAGATTCCCACTGAAATTCCTCAACCTATGGCTCTAGAGACTCCGATTCAAGAGGTTGTGATGGCAACAACTGCAAATCTTCAGCCCAAGCCTCAGAATCCTCACTCCAAGAAGCAGAAGTTCAAAGCTGATGACTTCTTTGCTGAGCACATATTCTTCACGGATTATAATCCATATGACTCTGCAAGACTCAGACGCAAGCGCTTGTTGATAGCAAGTCAAATGAACTTCTAGTCTTCACCTCTATTCGATAAGGACAAGATCTTTGACCATGAGCAATTTCCTCGTGTGGACATGGAGTCACTACCCTGCTTCACCCCAGTCCTCAGTGTTCTTCATGACACCGGGCTGCTCAACCTCTGCACCGACATCTGTGACGTGAATGAATAATTCATTCTTCGGTTCTATGCCATGTTGCATATCACTGGCAATGTTGAAGACGTCAATTCATGGGTACTAGACTGGATGACTGAAAATACTCACTATAAAGAACATGGCCCTGAATTGCTTCATGCCGTCCCAGTCAGTCCTCCCACTGAAGGTGTAAGGTGCATCTACGATGAACCTGAGCTGTCAAATCATTTGATGCAAGTGCTAATGAAGCCTTTGAAGCCTGGCCAAGCTCCAAGGACCCAATCCTTGTCAAGGAACTGCTCTATGTGCCAAGGACCATATACAGGATATTGACCCAAAACCCTCAGTCCAATTAAGGGCCACAACTCTGATGATGAAGAAGTTGTTGGCATCATGAAGAATCTGCTTACCAACATCATACATGGTATTCCTATCAACTACCACCATTTCTTCATGAGGACTTTGGCCAATGTCGCTTTGTAACCATTTGAATTGAAGCCTTACGCTCCCTAGATCATGAGATTCATCAGAACAAGGTCTTCCATTCATTACAAGGCTGATTGGTAAAATAACGTCAGCTTCTTGCCCCCAATTTAATTCCTCAAACAGACTATTTTCTCAACTGATGAGAAGGCCAAGGCTTCTATTATTGATGAAGGCATTCGTCCATTGGATGGCCAGTTTCGCAAAGATGCATCCTACTCCACCAATGATGACTCTGCCACTCATGACACTGCCGCAAATGCTTCAAGGCAATTTCCTCAAGCCACTGCTCCAAGGGTGATGAATGATCGTGAGCTTCTCCTCAGTCTTCATCAGAAGGTTGGTCGCAACCACAAGTGGGTCAAACGTCAGTTTGGTGCTATTCTTCAGAATATGACAGTCAATCAAAATATTGTGAAGAAGAATCACTACTATCTGCATGAAGTCTTTGATCGCACCTGGGCTATTTTGTCTAACCTCTACAATGTTGAAGATCTCAAGAAGATGGAATTTCAATAGGAATTTGACTAGGCACAGCCACCTACGAAGAAATTCAAGAAGGTCAAAGTTCCTCAGCTTGTGGCCAGTTCATATTCTTCGTTGTGCGAGACTGATGAACATGAAGACTTGAACGACACTACGGCAGGCCCTACGTCAACGGACGACCCCAACAACGCTGGTGCTCCTCCATCGACATCATGATGATATACTTCAGGGGCGTTAGTCCTCATTTTTCGTCCATTTTGGTCATGCGATGACAAAGGGGGAGAAATTTGAGTTAGTCTTCAAGCGGGTCTATATATATATGGGTGTTATTTTGCTAAGTTACAACTCTCGTTCTTCTAAAGCATTTGTTGGATTGAGTTGTAAACTTAAGTCCGATAGTGGTCTGATACTTCTGCTATGTTCTTCTGCATGCTATTTCCTCATATATGTTAATGCACGCATGCTGAATTACTTCAGCCACCATATTGCATCATGCATTTCAAATTCTTCATATCATATGTTAAATGCGTGTATGAATTACAAGATATAGGGGGAGATCTCCATGATTCTATTGTACAATGTGCATTTGCTCTTCAAGGCAAACTCCTCACATATGCACATCTTCAGGGGGAGTACCACTATAGGAATCAGCTACTTTGCCGTCTGCCACGGTGGACGGCAAAGGCATGAACGGCGGACGGCAAAGGCCTTTGCCGTCAGCCGCGGACGGCAAAAGGCTCCGGCAAAGTAGGCTTCGGTAAATAGCTACTTTGCCGTCTGCTACTGATGGCAAAGTCTTTGCCGTCCGCCGCAGACGGCAAAGAGAGCTCGGCAGACGACAAAGAAGGCAGACGGCAATAATTGCGCTGTCAGTCCGTTAAGTGGCTAACGGCAGGCCTTTGCCGTCCGCCGCTGACGGCAAACTTTCTAGTGTCTTTGCCGTCCGCCGTATGATGTCATCTACACGTCACTACATGGCAAACTTTCTAGTGTTTTTGGAAGCTGATGGCAAAGAGCTTCTTTGTCGTCCGCTAGCGGACGGCAAAGAACTGGCAGATTGCAAACTAGCTGATTCCAGTAGTGTTCTTCTATATCTTGTAATCAAATTCCTCAGTATCATTATTTACACTTCATATGTTTATCCCCATTGAAAACTTAACCTATATTGTCATCAATCACCAAAAAGGGGGAGATTGTAAGTGCATCTAGTGCCCCTTAGTGATTTTGGTGTATTGAAGACTTATAGGTTAAGGGACTAATGCGTTTGTGAGTGTACACAGGTCTATAAGTCAATGAGGAGTTTGATATTTACAGAGAAAGCCGACCACTAAAAATGAATGTCTTCAACTGAAGACTTTGGCCTTCTGAAGACTTTGAAAGTGAAGAAATTGGTGTGATCCTGAAGACTTGATATTCATGCGAGGATTATGAAGCATGAAGACTTTCGTTTTCATAGTTTCATTTTCTCTTTCTTAAGTCATAGGAAACATCATACTGTTGAAGGGGGTCGAGGTAAAACTAAGGAAAAGTTTCCAAGTGATGCTCATCTCAAAATCCTACACCTACCAATCCTTTCGAGTGAAGCCATTGGAAATCTCATATAGTTCAGTCAATTTCTTCAGTGACAGAGACGAAGATCTTCTGGTCTCTGAGGAATTTGTCCTGACTGAGGAGTTAGGAATTCGCCAGTGCGGATTGCCTACAAGTGAGGAACATGATAGCCCTGAGGAATTTGGGAGCTCAAATTTCCGGCCGTTGATGTGCTATGCTCTAGGTGTCCCAAAATATCTACCCACCTAATGGTCATCTCATTGTAGGGCATTTATGTCTTATCATGTCAGGCTGCTCCCTGGGCTATAAATTGCCGCCCCCTACAACCAATAGCTAGTTGGCTGCTCCGCGAGAAACTGACACTTGTCATTGAGAGCATCCCATCCTCCGAGGACTTTGAGAGAAAATCATCAAGTGAGGAAAACCCAAACCCAACACCTACAAACCCAAAGTGATTGAGCATCACTGAAGAAATTGTTCCTATGTGGACCGACACTTGTTACCTTTGAGGACTGTGCATCCTCTAGAGGGTTAGGAGCCATGGTATAGAGCATCCAAGGGGAAATTGTGGATCACCGAATGACCGAGTCTGTGAAGGTTTGGAAGTCACCTGAAGACTTACCACGAGTGATTGGGCAAGATCTGTGTGACCTTAGCTCAAGGAGAATATGGTGAGGACTATGTCTCTGGGACTATGTGTCCTCAGGTTTAAATACCTAGCTGCTCCAACTAGACGTACAACTGTCACAAAAGTTGGAACTAGTCTACCAAATCATTGTCTTCACCAATGTAACGCCCCGGATGTAACATTCCATAATTGTAACTCCAACTCTTGCCATTTCCGGCTATGTGATATGCTTTATCCTTCGTGGTTGGGTTTTTATCTTTCGTTTTGCATTTTGTTCATGTCATGCATTTCATCTCATGTCATCATGTGCATCTCATTTGCATCTGTGTTCATCTCATGCATCCGGTCATTTTCCCCGTTATCCGTTTCGCAATCCAACACTCCCACATGCACCCGTTGCACCCCTCATATCTCGTTTCATGAGCAGGAGAAAAACGTTCTTGAAATGGGCCAAGAGTTGTCGAGTGGCCTTGGTGCATCACCGGTAGGCCGCCTATCAAATTCCGTTCCATTTGGAGGTTGTTTGATGCCCCAATGGTTAACCTGGTAACCGCAAAAGCCCCTCTCTCTTTGCAGCCCAGCACCCCTCCAAAAACAGCCCACTAGCCCATCTAAACCCCATCCATGCTCTCTGTTGTTGGATCACGATCGTGTAGGAGAAAACCTCACCTC
Source organism: Triticum urartu (assembly GCF_003073215.2). Classification (NCBI taxonomy): domain Eukaryota; kingdom Viridiplantae; phylum Streptophyta; class Magnoliopsida; order Poales; family Poaceae; genus Triticum; species Triticum urartu. Next base: position 184,118,133 of record NC_053023.1, read on the forward strand.
ATTTGGGCGCTCCTAGCTCCCCCTACATATAAATGTGTCTTCCCCTCCTCAAAACCCGGATCGAACCCTAGTCCACCTCTCCCGCCGCCACCGGACGTGTCCGCGATGGCCGGATACGTCCGCCACCGCCGCCAGGACCAATCCTCCGCCACCACGTGTCCCGCGCCGGTTCCCACCGCTGCCGGCCCACGAGCACGAAGCGGGCCCACTGAGCCCATCCGCCGCCGCCCCTCATCCGCATCTCCCCGCAGCCCGCGCCGCCGCCTGCGCCACCATCGCACGCAGCCTCCGTCGCGCCGCAAGCCCTTGCCGGAGCGCCTCTGTCCTCTGCCCGTCGGACCTCCTCGCCACGAGCTTGTCGGAGCCGATCCGCCGCCTCCTCCACAACCTCGCCGGAGCCCGCCCCTCTTCCCCGACCTCGTCGGCGTCCCCCCTCCTCCACGACCTCGCCGGAGCCCGCACCTCTTCCCAGACTTCGCCGGCGTCCCCTCCTCCACGACCTCGCCGGTGCGCCGCCCACGTCGCCGATCCACCGCCGACCTCGTTATCCGTGCCGGAACCCTAGATCTGGAGGTTGCGATTTTGTCTAAGTCCTCAACTTTTCTTCATCATGTGCACCACTTTGACAGGTCATATCTCCATGCGCATAGCTCCGATTTGCGCATATGATATATTGAAATGTTCATCTCATGATGCTCTTCACGTTAGTTTCATTTGCATGCATGTTAGTAACCATATTGATGCCCTAATCTTCGTTGCAAAAGTGATATATTTGTCATTTTCATTGCATTTTGTGTGTGCATCGTATGAGCTTCATCTCTACATGTTTTAGGAGCTCCTTCATGCCATATTTACAGTGGTGAAAGCCCTGTATTTTTATGAGCTCTGTGGTGACTAGCACAAGCATGCAAAGTAGGCTATGTGATGTTGTTGATTTCAGACACTTAATATTTTGCTAAGTCCTTTTCAAGTCAAATTATGGTGCTATGTTGTCTTGTTGCTACTAGTAGATCCATGCATATTTTTAGGTAGTTCAGTAAGAGTGTTCTAAAGATATGGTTATTCTCTATCCATTAATGTCTCTGTCTGTAATTATGGAGTACTCTAGCTTGTTATTACCATGCTCTACTTTGCTAAGTATTGTTACTGGCAGATTGTTAACATGAAGTTCATTTTTGCCATGTATTTTGCTAGTGATCCATGCACCCTATGAACTTGCTCTTGCCATGTTTAGCTTCATAATTGTATATTCTTACTGTTGGTTACCTTGTGATGCCATGTAATGCTTTGTGGTGAGTGGCATGAGCTTGCAAAGTTGCTATCATGAATCTGTTTTTGCCATGCTCTTGCCAAGTCTGAAACTGATCATATCACTTGCCATGTTTGCATGGGTGCTACCTCATTTTCTGTGCATCTTTGGCTAAAGCTCAGTAAGGGAGTTTTGGTCTTTGACTTTAGTACTAGCATTCGATGCCTTTGTTTGCCATGATATGTTCCTGTAGCATGTTGTTTGCTATCTCTAAAGATTGATACCTGATGTTGTTTATGACATGTTTAGTATTTTCACCAAGTCTGTGAAGCTGTTATCATTTGCATTTTTGCCATGCTATTTTAGGATTGTTATAGTGTGTTCTAGCAGGAGCTTAGTATTCATGATGTGTAGAGCTTCACCTGTACTTTACGACCATGTGGTTTGTAGCTATGTTGGAGTGTTGTAGCATAGTTTCTTGATGCATCTTAAGTGCTATGATGTTGTTAAGCGCACTTTTGCATCGTTATTGTTTTGCTCGTCTTTTGCAACCCGTGCATCCGTTTCCGGACATCCTTATATCGATTTCGTCTGAAATCACTCACTCTTTCCAATGGCATGCTTGGTTTGCCAAGTGGATGCCTTGATCATCTTTTCCTTTCCGGAGTACCCATTTGCACTGCACGTCATACCTCGCATTCCATGCCATGTCTTGCATCATGTTGCTTGTGCTTTGCACTGTGATTGATTATTATCCCGTTTATTGTGTTCTTTCTTTGGGTAGAGCCGGGAGATGAGTTCGTGAACGAGGAACCTGTTGCGTACGTTAACGAGGAGCAACCTTTCGGCAACTCTGAGAACTTTCCAGGCAAGATGATCATTACCCTCGATATCAGTTCTATCTATGTTTGCTAGTTGTTCGTTCTATCGCTATGTCGCGGCACCTACCACTTGTTTAGCATGCCTCCCATATTGCCATGTCAAGCCTCTAACCCACCTTCCTAGCAAACCATTGTTTGGCTATGTTACCGCTTTTGCTCAGCCCCACTTATAGCGTTGCTAGTTGCAGGTGCCTTGCAGGTCGTTCCATGTTGGAACATGGATATATTGGGATATCAAAATATATCTTATTTAATTAATGCATCTATATACTTGGCAAAGGGCGGAAGGCTTGGCCTTTTGCTTAGTGTTTTGTTCCACTCTTGACGCCCTAGTTTCCGTCATACCGGTGTTATGTTCCTTGATTTTGCGTTCCTGACGAGGTTGCACTACTAGGGAAAAGCCTACTAGTAGCTAGGGTTTTGGGCCTCTCAGTAGCGCGGACCTTAAATAAGGCGCTACAGCTAACGTATAGCAGTAGCGCCGGTTGTCCCACGCTACTGCTATACATGAATAGCTGTAGCGCTCTTTGGGAAAGGGCGCTACTGATATTATCTGCAGCGCTGTTTGCTAGGACGCGCTTCTGACAATGCGGCGCTACTGCTAAATTTCCCCCCTCGCTACTACTAGTTTATTTATTAGTTTTTTTCCTGCATATTTGTTTTGTATTTGTTTTGTATTTGAATAGGCTTTATACAATAATCTTTAGCATATCATACACATACAAATGTAATCATAGCATATACATACAATTAGTCTCATCAAATCATGTCATCATCATAATCATCATCCAACACAAAGTGGTCTCTCGTCATCATCTCGAAAATAGCGATACAAGTCTCGAATGATATGCAAATACATCGTCATCCATCTAAACAATGATATACGCGAGAAGAGCTATCACTTTGAGGACATGAGTTTGTATCCCTCTTTCGCATTAGCGTGAACCTCTAAACTAACTACTGCCTGTCGCTCGAAAACCAGAAGGGCTTGACACTCCGGCCACTTGTCGTATATATACTCCTGGCATAGCACTTCTTCGCCATCTATGATCTATGCACCTGCATCACCACATGAGTCGATGATATGCAACATATATAGTTGAGCAACAGAAAGAGATAGACTTGGCAAAAATAAAAACAACATATCATAAGCATAAATAACAAAGTTCATCGTACCCCAAAATGCCCTAACTAGAGTGATTTTCGCTAGTCGAGGAGGAGGACCGTTTAATTACATCACAAATAAAGTTTCACCATGCATAACTCAAAGTTTTGTCATACAGAAAGTATGGACTAAACGGACACATTGTCATATATCGACAATCACTCCAACATGTCGTTCCATCCATCCATGTCAGGGAGATAGTCCCCGAGCCTAGTGAAAGGCTTCAGGTCGAGACGCTGAGAGGCTATCCATGTTCGGACGTCTTCCCGCGACATTTGCCCTTCTCCGTAGAACATCCCTGTTTTTCCGACGACCTCCTTCATGATGATTTGGGCAAGTTCGCGCTGGATGTTATAGAACTCAGCTCGAAGTCGATGATCCTCGATATCTCCTATGTCCTTTGCCCATTGTAGAATATGGGCATCGCCGGATCTAGGTGACATGCGAAGGTTCTGGTGATCCGGTCTGTACTCCAGCATGTGGTGTAGGACATAGAATCCATCATTAAGAGAATCGTTCGGTTGCTGGATGTAGTAGAAGTCGGTCTTATGGCCGAAGGTGACCCTGCCGCCCCTTCTCTTCTTGTCCCTGACCTCTCCACCCCTTGCTTGGTAGTAAAACATATCACTGTCGAGAACATCCTTGATGTGGGTGTAATCCTTTTTGTGAATGTTCTTCGACGAGTCCAAGTAAAGAGCGTGGGAGAATCGGGGGTAGAGGATGATGAGGACGGCGCGCCCGCCGCTGCGCAAAATAAGTACTCAAATTAATTAGCCTCCACCGTGCAAATGAATGATTGAAATCGAAGGAAGGATAGCAGCGCGGATGACTTACATGGGATGATAAGGCATGAGAATCGCCTCCTTGTCCTTATTGGCGAGCATGAAATTGACGATGTAATCCCTCGCGTATTCACGGTAATTTGCGCAGACTCCCAAGAAGCCCTCGTGCATGTAGTATGGGTCAGCGACGCAGATATGAGATATCTGCTCAACCCCGATGATGTAGTTCATGTGCAAGGCATAAAGGCAGACAAACGTAAAATCCAGCTTCTTCACGTGAAACATGTCGAATATGTAATTGAATCGGAGGAAGAACTTATCCGCGGGGAAGCTATCGACGTACGACATTTGCCGCAGAACGTTAACCACGTAGAGTGGGTATCCTGGATCTTTTGAGGCGATGAGGTCTTTCTCTACCTGCAGCACATCGTCATGAAGTCTCTTTAGATCACCGAATCTGGCCCGTAGCGCTGTTGCAGGTAGGACTGGTTGACCGGGGATATGCCATTTATCCGCACCGGGGATATCTATACGGTCCTGAAGCCGAGGCTGCTGAGGCGGCTGGATCATAGAAACAACTTTTTTGCCTTTCCTCGCTCTCTTCCTAAACTTCTTTACTACCAGAAGGTCGTCCATAATATGTTGAGACGGCAATTCAGGCACCGACTCATGACGCTCAAACCCTGAGGAGGCGCCACTATAGACATACTGTTCAGCAGCACCATCGTCGTCCTCATCCTCATCCATGGCGACGTCATCAGCGACTAATGGAGCCTCCTCCTTACCCCATCCGCTATCACCCAACCCGACACCCGACGATAATTGGGTAGGTGGGGTGTTGATGTTCATACCTTGCTGAGGCTGCGTGCTCGTGGGTGTGCTCCCGGCCGCCTCCAGACGAAGCAGACTCTTTGGCCACAACAGGACCCACCCAGCATTGGAACAATCACCAAGCCGCCGCGGTGTCTCGTCGTCATCCCCCAGTAGTACTGGAGGAGGCAAATTGTCGTGGCCTGGTTTGACACTGTCCACGGAAACCTTGAAGACGTTCGGGGGGATCGGCTGGCTGTGGAACAATGGTTCCTTTGGCTCCATTATCGTCGCCTTCCCCACGTCCACCTTCTGGTCGCCGATGGTGTACAATATGGTGCACGGGGTTTCGTCGGCCTGCAAAGAAAAGTCTGCGACGTGAGACATCCGAAAGGCAACGAAAATGGGAGATTATACATTTATATTGAAGGGGGATGGTGTGACAGATACCGTGAGGGCGTCGAGCTCAGCCAAAGACGAAGCACCGCCTAGCACGTCCGGTGCGGGAGCCGGTGCGGGAGCAGGCGCAGCTGCAGGTGCTGGTGCAACGCTAGTCGAGCTGCTCCTTGCCAAGAAGTCAGCAAGGGGAAAGTCCGCTGCATCTTGTTTTGGATTTTACCTGGTTCAATTGAAAATGGCCGGAACCAATGTAGTAGAAATATCTAAAGCCACCTGTTTTGTGGCAGCTACCGCTGTTGCGACTGTCTCAGTTGATTTCTTCTCAACCGCAATCTCAACCCTCTTGTCGATGTTTTCTTCATTTAACCTCCGTCTTTCCTTTCTCTCCTCTGTGGTCTCACGGTAGTACTTCTTCCACGTGGCGCCGTCTCTGACACCGTGCACGCGTCCATACGACGGTCGAGTATCCACCGGTTGTTGTTTCAATATGTTCAACGCCCGGTTGAATGGAGTGTCCCACTTGGGCCTCGCCAATGCCTCAGACGGCGAGTCGCTTTCGGCCGCAATCCTGTGCTGCTCTCTCTGCAAAAGGCACAATGATCGTTTACAAATATGACTAACGTGTGCAGTCGAATTGATCAGAAACTAAAATTACTAGCACTATCATGAACTTTGTAATGACCGGTGTTGTCTCGTAAACCTTTTTCACTGGGTCCCAACGGTGCCGGGCCCTGAGGACGTCACGCTCCTGCGGGACGGTGAACTCCGCGAAGGGGTCTGGGATGCCCAGACTCGCGGCTTCCGCGTCCTCCTTGGCCCATTTGGACCTCTTTCCGCCGTAACCACGGCTTCCGAGGTGGTGGCTCCCAATGTTCCTCTCTTGAAGCCCCTTCATGTACTTAGACTTTTTTTGGCATCTTCGGCCTCGCAAGCCTCCTTGAATATTTGAAACTGCTCTTCCGTGATTGTCGAATTATCCTTCACAATCTCGGAGTAGGGTTCCTTCTTGTCGATGATCCTTGCTTTCACTCGATTTTTCCAGGCGGCCAACGCGTCGCTAAACTTGGTCATGGCGTGTTTGTTTATCTTCTTCATTGCCGGGTCCTCATCTGGATCTTTGTAATCCTTCTCATTCCGGCCCGGGAACAAGAATATCTGGTGAAACTTCTTTAGGAGGGAGCTCCTCATATTTTCTATCTTTTGTAGTTTCTCATCGTTGATGTTGGCGGTTGTCCGTACGATGCAGCCTATTTGATTGCCGTAGCATCGACGCGCTTCCTCGGGTGCCGTTGGCTCAAAATTGCCATCGTCCACCTCCGTGACCACCACTCTAGTAGTCCTGATTTTGTTAGGAACCCGTTGCCTCTTTGCTTTCAGTTCTACACCGGCTCCGCTCCCCGAGGCAGCGCCGGTCTCAGTCTTAGCGCCGGTCTCGATGCCGGTCTGAGTCTGAGCGCCGGTCTCAGTCTCAGCACCGGTCTGCGTGTTGGTCTCAGTCACCGATGCCACCGGTGGACCCAGCAATAACATCGGTTGATCATCGGTAAGGCTAAAAAATTCGTCTGTCGCCCGGTAGGCGTCGTCGCAATCACCAGAACCCTGTCCTTCATTGTTGCTAGCCATGTTTCTTATGATTAAATCTAGTCAATTAATTCTAGACCTAATAAAATGAATAATGACATAAAAAGGCCTATTGTTTTGCAGGAATGTTGACTCCTTCCTAGTGCGGCAAATCACGGGCACTCGATATGTCCTAGTATGTAGCACAAGTCATGCCGAAATTCACGGAAAATTTCGGCATGAGCTTTGCTAAAAAGTGGACAAATCGAGAACCTGAAATTTGCCGGAAAAGAAATGAATCAACATTCTGGCAAAACATAGGCCACTAAGCATCATTCCCTGCAAACAGTGTCCAAATATACACGAGCAACCACATGTGCAAACAGTGTAGAAGAAAATTCATTTAACTACTAATAGAACAAAATTCAGTTAACTTTAGTGCTCTATAATGATGAAAGGAAAAAAAATTCAGTTAACTACTAATTTCATTCATTTAGGTTATTCATTTAACATCGCCTAATTAACCTACTGTACCAATACTACTAGCAGCACTACTAACCTAATTAACCTAGCAAAACTCTAGTGCCCTAACTGAAAAACATCTAATTAACATCTACTAGTACCACTATTGCCCTAACCTAATTAACATCTACTAGTATCACTATATACTATACAAGCAGCATCTACCCTAATTAAACCCTACTGCCCTAACTAACTTTTGTTGTAAACCAATTGTTTTGCTCTAAACTAATTTTTGCTCTAACATCTACTTCTTAACACCTTTGCTCTAAACTAAATTTTTTGCTATAAACAAACTTTTGCTCTACTAATTTTTTCTCTAGAATGCAGAGAGAGATGAGTGGGGGGGTGGGGGACTTACAGAGAGGGGAGAGACGGAGGCGGGGAGGTGCTCGGTGATGGAGGCAGGGGCGGAGAGGGCGGGCTCCGGCACGGGCAACGGCGGTCCTGGGCGGGCTCGGGCAGCGATGAGGTGGAGGGCGCCGACGGTGACGTTGAGAGCGGTCTTGGGCGGCGGCGGTGAGGCTGAGCGCGGCCTCAGGCGGCGGCCGTGAGGATGACGGCGGCCTCGGGGGGAGACGGTGAGGTTGCGGGCGTCCACGCCGGCAGGAGACGGCGGCGAAGTGGGGCGACGGCGAATTGGGTAGATGGCGGCGAGGGCGAGGGATTTGGGGAAGAAGTGGTGGCCGGGGGCCAGGGGGAAACCGCTGTTTAAGTGAAACGTAACGGTAGCGCGTTTCCGAAAACGCAATATAGCTAAATTAGCTATAGCGCGTTTCCTGAAACCCGCTACTGCTATTCCTTTCTCCGTTTTTCCCTTTTTTCTTTTATTTTTCTTTACATTTTATTTTTTTCCTTTCACCTTTTCTATTTCTTCCATTTTCATTTACTTTTCTACTTGTTTTTCACTTTATATTATTTCCGGTAGATGCAGCGCCTTACACGTAAGCGCGCTACAGCTAAGGAGAGTAGCAGTAGCGCTGGGCCAGTATACGCGCTACTGCTAGGTTGCGCTAGCCATGCGCGCCCAGTTCAAACATAGTAGCAGCGCTTTTCGCTAGTACACGCTACTGCAAAAGTTATAGCAGTAGCACGGTTTATTTATGCGCGCTGCTACTAAGTAGCAGTAGCGTTTGATTTTGTACAGCGCTACTGGTAAGATTCTGTGTATAGGCTTTTCCCTTGTAGTGTTGGGGTTATGGGACCCCCTTGACAGTTCGCTTTGAATAAAACTCCTCCAGCAAGGCCCAACCTTGGTTTTAACATTGGCCTAATAACAACTAATTTTTTTCCTAGGGAGTAATTAACCCGAGGATCATCTTAATTCAACCCCCCGGGCCAGTGTTCCTTTGAGTGCTGGTCCAACCTGGTCTCAGCCAACCCGACGTTTGGCCCATCCGGTCTGCCCTGAGAACGAGATACGTGCGACTCCTATCAGGATTTGTCGGCACATCGGGCGGTCTTGCTGGTCGTGTTTTACCATTGTCGAAATATCTTGTAACCGGGATTCCGAGACTGGTCGGTCCTTTCCGGGAGAAGGAATATCCTTCATTGATCGTGAGAGCTTGTGATGGGCTAAGTTGGGACACCCCTGCAGGGTATAAACTTTCAAGAGCCGTGCCCGCGATTATGTGGCAAATGGGAATTTGTTAATATCCAGTTGCAGAGAACTTGACACTTGACCTCATTAAATTCATCAACCGCGTGTGTAGCCGTGATTGTCTCTTTCAGCGGAGTCCGGGAAGTGAACACGGTTTGGGTTATGTTTGAACATAAGTAGTTCAGGATCGCTTCTTGATCACTTCTAGTTTCAGGTCCATTGCGTAGTTTCTCTTCCCACTCTTATACTCGTATGTTAGCCACCATATTTGCTTAGCGATTGCTGCAACTCCACCTCATTACCACATCCTACCCATAAGCTTAAATAGTCTTGATCTCGCGGGTTTTGAGATTGCTGAGTCCTCGTGGCTGACAGATATTACCGAAACAGTTGCAGGTGCCGATGATACCAGTGCAGGTGATGCTACCAAACTCAAGTGGATGTTCGACGAGGACCTTGGCCGTTACTACGTGTCTTTTCCTGATGATCAGTAGTGGAGTCCAGTTGGGACGATCGGGGATCTAGCATTGGGGGGTGTCTTCTTTTCATTTGGATTTGTCCGTAGTCGGACTATGTGTGTACTCTGAATGATGTACGAATTATTTGTTCCTTTGTGTGACGTGGCGATTGTAAGCCAACTATCTATTTATCCCTTCCTTGTTCGTTACATGGCATTGTGTGAAGATGACCCTTCTTGTGACAAAACCAACATGCGGTTATGCCTCTAAGTCGTGCCCCGACACGTGGGAGATATAACCGCATCTTGGGCGTTACAAGTTGGTATCAGAGCCATCACCGACTTAGGACCCCCCTGCTTGATCAAATCGTTGACATTGTTGAGTCTAGAACAAAATGTTTTGAGTCTTAGGATTATGTATATCGGCGAGTAGGATTCTTTTTATTCCCTAGTCCCCTTCGTCGCTCTGGTGAGGCCTCCTGACATAGATGTTTTGACTTTCCTCTACTCAATTTCACTAAAAAATCAGGATCACACAGGTATCTTGGAATCGTTCCGATATTCTTGTGACGAGAACATTGTTCTTGGTGCCTCCTGACATTTAGGGGTTGCGGCAGTGTCCCGGAGAGTTGAGCTCTGAGGTGTTGTCGTCACAATTTTATCGTTGCAGTTCTGGAATACCTGAGTTCGCCAATATCGAAAATCTCTTTTATGCAGTTAGTGGTAAGATAACCTCTAAGCCAGCCAGCACTGGGGAGGGAGTTCAGGAGTATTTCCATAACTCATATAACGAATGCTTTTCGAAGGTTGAGGTACACGATTTCTGGAGTTTTCTTGGTTATGTGTTGACGGATGGATACAGTTGGAGCGTAGGGCTTGTTAGTTGTGTGATATATATTATGCCTCCCTGTATCCCCAACAGGAGATTGCATAACCAGATAGTTTCGGGAGTTTATAGGTGGCAATTCAAGTAGCTATAGTTATTCTTCCGACAGATATTTGGCATGTGATTGGGTAATCCTTACCACTTATTTTTTCTAGTCGTACCTTGTTGTTTCATTCATCAACCTTTATCTAAGTGGCTTCTCACCTTATTGGTCGTGTAATGTTAACTTTGGAATTCATTTGTTCAACCTCTGTTCGAATGTTTATTGTGAAGACTATATGTTGCAATTTATATCCGTTGATTCAGCTTGTCTATCTGTCTATCATGGTTCTCACGGATGTCACCCTCTTTAGGATGGCTCCTCCAACGCGTCTGAATCCGCAACGCAACGATGGAGATCAGGCGAACCCTCCGCCTCCGCCACCTCCTCCGCCTCCGGAGGCATGGCAAGCTGTCATGGCAGCCACCAACGCCAACACCCAGATGCTTTTGCAACTCTTCCAAGAGCGCAACCAAGGTCAAGGCAACCAAAGGAATCAAGGTCAAGGGCTATTTAATAATCAGCCTTAGTTTGCTACCCTCAACTAGTTCCTTGCAAATCAGCCAAAGTCTTTCAGCAACTGTGCCAAGGCCATGGACGCCGATGATTGGCTCGTGGACATCAGCAAGCGTTTTGAATGTAGCAATGTCAGGCCTAAGGACTACATCAAGTTCGCTTCTTTTCAGCCCAAGGACCAAGCAGCTGATTGGTATCAGCAATACAAAGATTCCAGAGGAGGTCGAGTGATTACCTGGGATGGTTTTTGCCTGGATTTCAAAGCTCATCACATTCCAACAAGTGTTGTTGAGAGCAAGCGTGAGGAATTCCACAATCTCAAGCAAGGTAGCATGTCTGTGTACCAATACAACATCCAGTTTTAGAAACTTGCTCGCTTCGCAAGGCAGGACGAAGTTCCTGATGAAAATAGCATGATCTATCACTTCAGGGGTGGCCTCAGAGAGGATCTGTAGTTAGCTCTCGTTCTTGTTGAGGCTACTCAGTTCGATCAGTTCTATAACATGGACCTCAAGCAAGAAGGCGCTCAGCTCAAGTGTGAGGCTTCAAAGAAGAGAATCAGGGATGCAGTCCAGTCTTCTTCATCCTCACAAGTGGCAGCTAAGCAACAGAAGTTTTGGCTTCCTTCGCCTCCTTCGTTTCGTCAGCCCTACTAGCAGAAGAACAAAGGTGGCCATGGATCTTCCCACCCACCCAACCCAGGCTATCAAAACAAGTCTCAGACTCAAGCTTCGAAAACAGGCGCTCCTCCTTCTTATCACCGTCTGCTCTAAGAAGTTACTTGCAACAAGTGTTAGCAGAAAGGTCACTATGCAAACAAATACTTCAACCAAAGGCGCCTTCCACCTCCTCCTCCTGTGAGGTCTTCAAGCAATGAAGTGGTCAAGCATAATCCCACGCACTACAAAAAAATACACTTCTGTGATGATACGTGTTTGTCACAGTAGGTCACGTTTTCTGTCATGCATGTACATCCATGACAAATTTATGACAGAATCAAGATAGTCATACCTTTGTTGTCGTAGAAGTGTTCCATCACATTACCAAAATTATCATCATGGAAGTGTCCACTTCCATGACGATAAATCACGCGTCGCAGAAGTGCTTTCATCAAGGGTGACCGACACGTGGCATCCACCGTAACGGAATGCCGTTAAGCTATCGGGTCCGGTTTTGGATCCGTTAAGCCGTTAACAGCCTCGACCAATGGGGATTTTCCACGTGTAAAATCATCATTGGCTAGAGGAAACACGTGTCGGCTCACCATTGGGACAAATGTCATCCACTCATTGGACCCAAAGCGCCTATGATACGTCTACACGTGGCACGACCCAACAGAGGCCCATTCATGTGAAAAGGCCGGCCCGTTTGACTTGGTCAAAAGGTGGCGGGCCGGCCCATGGAAAGCTTGTTAATGGCCTGTTCGCATATAGCCCATTTATAGGCCGCTGACCCAGGGCCCGTTTACGGCCTATCCGAATTAGGCCTAGTAGCACTTTATACCCATTATAATTCCAGCCTGTTTTAACTTCCGGCCCGTGTATGGCCCATGACGTCTTTCAGCCCATATTACTCTCGGCCATTAACAGCCCATTGTAAAACTGTCCCGTAATGAACAGTGTATCACTTTATACCCATTAACGGCATGTGATGAAACTAGCCCGTAATGAACAGTATATCACTTTATGCCCATTAATGGCCCATTATTCCGTTGGGCCGTTTCCAGCCCATGTTATATTTTGGCCTTCTCGGGGCCCATTTATTCTTGGGCTCATTTCCACATTCATTTACTTACAGCCCGTTACTGTCATTTTGTGCTTGTGAGTCAAATTCAGCCCGTTGTTAAAGTTGGCCCGTTTGTGGCCCGTTAATACGTTGGGCCGTTTTCATAGCGTCATCAAAATACGAACCGTTATGGTCGGCCCGTGAACGATTTCAACTCTAGCCCATTTACAGCCACAATGTGGTCTATTATTGGCCCTTCTTTGGCCAACCGATCATACAACCCGTAGAAGGCCCATTGATGATACGGCCCATAGAAGGCCCATTGTGTCTACGGCCCGTATAAGGCCCATTGTTTCTATGCCACGTAGAAGGCCCATTGTTTCTACGGCCCTTAGAAGGCCCATTGTTTCTACGGCCCGTAGGAGGCCCATATTAACTACAGCCACTGGCATCAAAGTTCGCCACTAGTGCAAATATAGGGAACACCCTAAACTATACCAAAATGGCTTGCTGTTTTCTTCAGCCGGTGGCTGCAAGTTAAGAATGAATTTTGTATCACACCAAAACAAATTACAACTATAAAACAAAAGGAAGGTTGGCATAAAAGTTAACAGTCTAGCAGATAAATGCACCACTAGAAGATCAGAAGCTCAGTTCATGTGACCTGACTGTTAAGTTTTCATGTTGTATTGTCCGATGGAGCACCATAACCTTCGCCTTCAGCTCTCCTAGGCTCCTGAAAACATAGCAAATGTCTGATAGTCTGGTTTCAAAACCATGCATATCTTGACAACATCGAACAATGTCTCTCCTTGTTTCACAGAGGGTCTCTGTTAGGGAATGGACTTGTGTCTGGAGCGCAGATACAAAATTGTTTTGAGCTTGCATATCTTGATCATGAGGCAGTTCGGACGAGATTGCCTTAACAACCAAGCCAGTATTACACAGGAACGTGCTTCTGGCACTGTTAGTGGACAGGTACCGACCCACTGCAGCAAGAGCTGACATTGCGGTTATAGTTGCCTCGCCACCTTCAGAAGGTGGCGATTCCACCAATTTTTCCATAGCTCGCTGAAAAGTTGTGGTTTGACATTAGTAGTACCAGAACAGACAATATTAAGGAGGCAGCAAAACCAAACAAAATAGCTTTGGTCTATATACATAACTTATTCTGGTGAACCCATGTAAAATAATAGTTGTATTTTATAGCAAAGTACATAATAAAACTAGGTTCCAAACATATGACCATGTACCATTGCTAATGTATTGTCTATTTCTTCACATTGTATTGAGGGCTAAGGATAAAGAGACGAAGTTTATAATACGGTAAGCATAGTATGACATCATTCATATCACAAAACAACTGAGAACAAACAAACAGGCAATTGTAACGTTGTGTGGGCAAGTCTAGCACGGAACTAGATTACAGGTCAAGATCAAAGGAACATCACTCCTCTCATTTAAACCTTGTAAGGTGCAATGATACGCTAAGACAATTGTGTATAACATTGAAAAGATTAATAGACATTGGCTGCAAACCATGCAGTTCAAGGCACAAGTCAGAGTAAGTAGTAGTTAAAAGGCATGAGGATTAAGCACTTACAACATCGGCTTTGACTGGTGTAGTCATGCCCTTCTTCTTGCTGGTGTGACAGTCCTTGAAGATTTCCACAGCATTTGGTTCAGGTAATTTTTGGTCCTTGCGGGCTTTCCTCTGCATTTGGAACAAGCCAATATAGATCTGATAATATGGTACAACGAAAAGAGTGAAACAGCAGCTAATTACAAGAGCCTCGCAGTGTGCAATATAGCTACGAGATCCTGTCGTCTGTTGGAATTTCACTTTCGTACGGTTGGCCTTGTTCTTTGAACAGTTCACCTACAAAGAAGATGGGTTTGTGTGGCACATGCGTAAATAGGACTTCAACATGTGATCTGATCACATATATATAATGTACCTGATACTTCGGATCAGAGCAGTGTTTAACGAGGTCTCTCCAGTCTTCATCAGATATATTTTCCACTGGAGATGTTTGGGCAAGTTCACTGTTAGCCTTACCTTCAAAGTGAGTTTTCCTCAAGTTATACTGATACTTTCATAGAGCAGACTTGAAAACATGGGTGCAAGCTTGTCTGGTTGCATCATCTTGGCTATCCAACTTGAACCTCATCTATTGACAATTATGGGAGTCTCATTATCAGCAACCTAGAAAGTATTGGACAGAGCAAGACGATATAACTAGTTTCCATACATAACCATCCTTACAGATAAATGGTCGAGGAAGGTGTTGAGCTGGGTTTTGTCTTTGTCATTCCTGTACTGAATCCATGTTGGGAGGATACGTACATGACACCTAACAACAACCGCTGCCTCTGATACTAACTTGGCTGAATCTATAGCATCACGTGGCCTTTTTAAACCTGCGTCAAAACTGTCGGATGTGGGGTTCCGGCAAACCCTTAAGGTTTGAAAACTGGGGTGCACGTGAAGTCTTTTCCTCCCACCAATCTACGCCCTATCTCGCTAAGATCTCGTGGACGAACTCGACGAACTCGCAACACGGAAAGACACAAGATTTATACTGGTTCGGGCCACCGTTGTGGTGTAATACCCTACTCCAGTGTGGTGGTGGTGGATTGCCTCCTGGACTGATGATGAACAATACAAGGGGAAGAACAGCCTCCTAAGGTTGAGGTGTTCTTGTGCTTGGCTAGCTTGTGTGGGTGAGAGTGATCTGAATCGTCCTCCTTCCCTCTCTATCTCTCTCTACCATCGTCCCCCTCCCATATGGTGGTGGCTAACTCTATTTATAGAGGCCCTGGTCCTCTTCCCAAATATTGTGCTGGAAGTGAGCCAACAACGGCGGGCATATTTGAAGGGGGACAGCTAGTACAAGCTATCCTGACAAAAGTGGTCTTCGCCTACCAAAGGCTCTGGTGGTGACGCAGTCTTGGGCTCCACGATGACCTCTGTCTTGCCGTCCTTTTGGTCCTGGTCTTGTTGCACCGATATGGCAACCTTTGCCTGATGCCTCGGTACTCCTCGCCTGCGCTGGCCTCCTTAGCACCAAAGAGGACACAAGGATGCTGCACGCGCTGGCGCCCGCCTGGCACTCGCCTGGTGTCGATCATCAAGGCTCACGTCACGAGAGCCTCGTGAGGTTTGCCTCGCCTTGTTATCTCCGCCCCTCGTGAGCCTGACCTAGTAGGCCACTCCAGAGGAGGTGTTGTGTTGTCCGCCTCGTGAGGCTTGGCCCCTTGCGACGGTCTTGGGTGCCTTGTTGATGAAGATGGGCTGTACGGCCTACTAGCTTAGCCATGCCGCGGGCCGCAGGTAGGCAAGCTTGGGGACCCCCGTTCCCAGGACGCCAACAGTAGCCCTCGGGCCCAAGGTGCGCTCGGGATTGGCTTCGCGGCGAAGCCAAGGGCCAAGTACGGAGCACCGCGGGCCCCAAAAGCCCGCGACCTCGGCGTGACTGCGCCCATGCTGGTGAGGGAGTTCGTCAAGCGTCGAGTTGCTCCACTTCACCGCCACTCCCGCCCGATGTGGGACTTGGTCCGCAGCCATGACAACATGAGGTTTCAAGAGGAGGGGCTTCCTTTTGCGGCGCGGCAAACAGTGCTCACGGTCCTATCAGGTGTCCCTCTGCCGGATGAGATGCCCAGGAACAGCTGCCTGTTGTACCACTGCGAGAACAAAGTCACATTTGCCGCGAGCATGCCTTCCTTTGATGAGTGGGTGCTGCGCCCAATCGGCTTGATGGGGTCCCGCGAGAACCCCGTCATCGTGGTCCCTCTCCTTGCCACCGGTGCCGAGCTCGCCCAAGGTGATGGTACGCGGGGGCGCGAGCTCCGACGGGGGCCGACGGCTCAAGTGTCGAGGAGCACATGATGATAGGTGATCCGGGGGCGTCGTCCTCGGGGGCCTGCGCCCCCCCTCCTGAGGCTTTGGTTGGTGAGGAGATGCGGCATGCGGCTCCCGAGGATGAGGCTCCAGGAGCCTCGGGAGGTTGCGGTGAGAGGGTGCAGGGCTGTTCGCCACGATCGGGCTCCCCTGAAGCCATCCCTCTTGGTTCTTCTTCGGCTCCGCCGTGCACTGGCCGTCACGTCCAGTGCTTTGGTCATCTTTGTGTGGACTTCAAGGAGCTCCGCAAGAGGAAGGGATCCCCTAGTGGCAGCAACATCTTTGGGCTGTTGAAGCGAGGGAAGTACATCGGCATTGAGGCGTAAGTATCTTATTGTCGTGGCCTCTTGCGTCTGGTCTTCTCATCCTGACATCTGTACTTTAGGGCTCCTTCCGTTGAAGCTGTTGCGTCTTCCGAGAGGCTGCCTCTTCCTTCATCAACTCCCCCATCGGCCTTGAGCGTTCCTGGCCTACCTGCCGCCCTGGCGTAGGGTCGGTTGGGGGAGCGTCCCCGCCTTCATGGCGCGCCGAGTCCTGGCTTGGCCACCCCTCCCCCATGGTCTGGCGCGGAGCTTGGCGGGCGTGCCCAGGGCTCCTCCTTTGCTCATGGACAACAGCCGGTTGACTTCGATCTCCAATTCCTCTTCAAGCGGCGAGCCCCGATCTGCTTGGGCACCTCGCGAGGAGGGGCGGACGTCAGGCACGGCGCCAGCCCCCAGCCCCCTGCCGGGAGGTAGAGCACCAATTGATGCTCCACCCGTGGCCCCCGAGGTGGAGGACGAGGCGGGTCGAGCGTTTGAGCTCGAGCGCGGGTGGAGCGTAGTTCGTCATGAGCTCTTCCAGGAGGCAATGGGCGCGATAAGCCTCCTCGGTGAAGAGCTCGCTGGTGTCGACTCGCGTCTTGAGGCTGAAGGTCTCCGGCTGGTGGAGGAGCGGCGCAAGCTGAGGGTGGCCATCAACCTCGGTCTCTATCAGTGCAACCTCGAGAATGCGAAGGCCGAGGCATCCCTCAAGATCGCCCATGAAGCCCGCTCCCGAGCCATGGAAGAGGCTCGCGAGGCTGATCGCCGTCGCGAGGCTGTGGAGGAGCGCGCGTGGGGGCTCCAGGCCTAGAGCGCGTCCCTTGAGCAGCAGCTGCAGGCGCGCGGGGCTGATCTTCCATCGCTGAGGGGGACGCCCGCGGAGGAAGACGAGATCCGAAAGCACGAGGAGGCATTGGCCTTGGAAGCCGTGGAGCACAGCCTCGAGCTCGAGCAACTGGAGACGAGGGAGCGTCAAGTTGCTTAATCAGAAGACGTCATCGGAGCCCCCAAGGCCGGAGTTGAGGAGGAGATCAATCGCCGGGTGGCCGAGGTTCGCATAGATCTGGAGGGCAGGTACGACTTGAAGCTGAAGCTCACGGGTCTGGAGGATGCGGGCAGGGCCGCCACCCTGAGGTCTAGGTTGCATGAGGTTGAGAGGCGTGCGGAGGCCACAGCCGCCGCCCTAGTCACGGCGCAGGCGGACTTGGCATCCGCCCGGGCCGAGCTGCTTTCCCTCCGGAAACGAGTTGATGATGCCGAGGCCGTCGCACGGCAAAATAGGGAGGAAGTGCTCCAGCGCCGGATGCTGGAGCGCGAGCATGCTCCTATGCTTCAAGACCTCCAAAACAAGGCCAACACCGCCCTGGGTTACATCTGCGACGAGAATGCCCCAGCCCCTCACTCGAATGACTATGCGAGCCACCTAACCTTCTTCACCGAGGTGGTGACGCGCCTGGAGGCCCGATCCGGCAGAGCTCGCCACCTTGTGGAGGGGAGGGGTCGTGGGCTGCTTTAGCGCGCCTTCTCCCACGTCTTCAGCAACCTTCTGAATGCCGACCCCAACTTCAATTTTGACGCCGCCTGTCAGTGTCAAAACCGGCGGATCTCGGGTAGGGGGTCCCGAAGTGTGCGTCTAAGGCGGATGGTAACAGGAGGCAGGGGACACGATGTTTTACCCAGGTTCGGGCCCTCTTGATGGAGGTAAAACCCTACGTCCTACTTTATTTATTCTTGATGATATGAGTATTATAAGAGTTGATCTACCACGAGATCGGAGAGGCTTAACCCTAGAAGCTAGCCTATGGTATGATTGTATGTTGTCCTACAGACTAAAACCCTCTGGTTTATATAGACACCGGGGGGCTAGGGTTACACAAGGTCGGTTACAAAGGAGGAGATATCCATATCCGTACTGCCTAGCTTGCCTTCCACGCCAAGTAGAGTCCCATCCGGACACGAGACGAAGTCTTCAATCTTGTATCTTCATAGTCCAACAGTCCGGCCAAAGGATATAGTCCAGCTGTCCGGAGACCCCCTAATCTAGGACTCCCTCAGTAGCCCCTGAACCAGGCTTCAATGACGATGAGTCCGGCGCCCAGTATTGTCTTCGGCATTGCAAGGAGGGTTCCTCCTCCGGATACACCACAGAAGAGTTTGGATAAAAGGATAGTGTCCGACCTTGCAAAATACGTTCCACATACCACTGTAGAGAGAATAATATTTCCACAAATCTAATCTGCTGACACATTTTGGCAACATGACATCATGCCAAGGCTTGGTGATTATTCGAACCGTTTTTTGCTTTAACTAGCCCCGCACATAACGCGAGGATGTTTCTTGACACGTCTTGTCAAAGCAGAGATCATGTCCCCCTTATCACGGGATTCTCATCAATACGGGTGTGGCTAACCCAACCGTGCCTAGGACTCCTAGATTTTAGGCAAGTCCCAAACGGCCACGAGGAGGACGCTTGATATTCACCCTCTTTATAAAGGGTCAAGGCTTTTACTTTTTTCCTCCCGTGCTCAATCGAATCCTTCCCCTGCCTCGAGTTCTAACACCCAAAGCCCAGGTCAGGTGTTTCGGACCATCAATCATGTCTGGATCTAGCCTCCAGAGCCGGTGGATGCCCTCCTCCTTCACGGAAGAGGATATCAAGAAGTTGACGGAGGCAAGATACTTGACCGCCGATGTCTCGCATCGGCTGCCTACCCGAGGGCAGGTCATCCCTACTCCTGAACCCAATGAAGACGTCGTGTTTATCTCCCACTTCCTCCAAGGACTTGGCCTCACTCTGGATCCCTTCATAAGGGGTTTGATGTTCTATTACGGGCTTGATTTCCATGATCTAGCCCCGGATTCCTTTCTCCACATCTCGGCATTTATTGTCGTATGTGAGGCCTTCCTCCGCATTACCCCTCACTTCGGCCTGTGGCTCAAGACCTTTGATGTGAAGCCGAAGACGGTCGAGGGGCAATATGCAGCGTGCGGGGGTGCATTAATAAGCAAGATTGCTGGAGCTCCATGGCCAAAGGGTTCCTTTTCAGAGGTGTTCGAATTATGGCAATGGGAGTTGTTCTACATCTCCGCTCCCAGAAGTGCCAAGTGGGTAGCTTCCCCCGCCTTTCGGTCAGGCCCTCCACCACAACTGATGTCATGGATCAGCAGGGGGCTGACCTGGGATCCAGCCAAGGATGTGCCCATACTGCAGAGCCGCATCCTAGATCTCTTCGAGGGAGATTTTAGTTTGGTTATGGTAGTGCAAGTCATGCTAGTTCGTCAAGTCCAGCCTTGCAAACGCCGGCCCCTCCGCTTGTGGGAATTCAACCCAGAAGGACCGCGCGCTATTCAGAATTTCCTCGGCTTGACGCACGAGGAGATGTACAAGTCGTTCTTTGGACCCCAAATAGAGTGTCCAGACACCTCCGAGGACGTGGACCTAAGCAACAACTGCATAACGGCCCAAGTAAGTAATCCTCTAGTCGAACACACTGTCTTTCATTTATCACGACATCATTCTGAAGAATCCCTCTTTGACCAGGACTGGATAACAAAGGCGAAGATGATCCGGTGTTCAGCCCCCCTTCCCGAAGGCTTGGACAATTCGGTGCTGGAAAAGATCCTTGAGCCAGCACCTTGCCCGGTGCCCTCAAAGGAAGATGAAGGGGGCAATAAAGAGGGCAAAAGCAGGCCCCCACCGCTACCTATTCCAACCGAGGGAACGAGCACCTCCGTGAGGGAGGATAACCAAGGGAAGGAATCTGACATTCCCTCGCCTCGGGGGAGGAAGAGGACTACCTCTGATGATCCGGAAACCAAGGTTTCCAAACAGGAGAAGAAAACTCCACCAGAGGATCCCGCCTCAGAGGTTGCTCTTGCCGCACAAAGTCCGTGCGGGGATCAGCCCTCTAACAAGCTATAAGTAATCAAAAAGTATTTAATAGTGAAGATATACTACCTTATTTCTGAGGGAGATAACCGAAGCTTTTATCTTGCAGTTCGGATATGAGCCCTACTAAACGGAGCTCGTCTTCGGGGGATCTTCTTCAGGAGATGATGGAGAGTGAAACGCCTCCCCCGGAATCCCCAGCTCAAGAAGCGGGCGACCTTGAAGTGTCATCACGGAGAGTTTCTCCGGATCCGGCTAGGATAGAAGGTAATCCCATGGTCACCCGAAGCCCTCAGTATCCGGCTCTTGAAGAGAGCAATCAAAAGAGTCCGGCACCATATGGTATGCGGTCGGACGTACTGAAGGGTCTGCTAGAGCGACCGACTATCTCAGAAGAGCACCGTACAATAATGTGTACGGTGATTGAAAGGATTTCGTCCACCGAAAACGGGTTGCATGAAGCCTTTATGAGTCTACTGACGTGCTTTGAGGTACGTGAAATGATATACGTTTGTGATGGTACCGCACATATTAGGTGTGCCCTGTGTAGATAGTAGCCCCTGAGACTCTGGTTGTCGTCGAGAATGGCGGCGAACAGAGGATCATATTCCTAGGTAATAACCAGACCACCTTTATGTGCAGCTATCTGAAGCTCCGGTGGCTAGCCGGACTGAAGGGGTTGCCGAACTAAAGCGGCAACTGGATGCGGCGGATGCCGACATCGAGCTTGTTAACAAGCGGCTTGATGAGGCACAGGGTAGGTGATATTTATAGTGGATGTCACATAGTAAGAGCAGCGTGATGCCAGTATCTTTAATATGTTGTGACTGCAGATGGAGCTGCCACCGTGGAGGCCTTGCGGGCGGAGCTTGCCCGAGCCAAGGAGCAAGCAAGGAGTAGTAATGCGGCCGCTTTGAAGGCGGCCGAAGAGTTGAGAGCCGAGAAGGCCGCTCATAGCGAGAGCAAAGAGAAAATGGCCAAAATGGCTGAGAAGTTAAAAGACGTTATCGACCTCTGTAAGTTTTTTGAAGAAGAAAGCCGGGCGAAGGCTACGGACCTTGAAAAGGCCACAATGGCGACCAAAGACACCCGCTCTGCAATGAGAGCAAAGAAGGAGGAGCTGCGTGAAGCTGGGGACATTGTGGCTGGGAAGCCCTTTATGCTGCGGAGGAAGTTCGGCGATCCGCGGTATGCCCCTCTGGATCGGCTGTGGAGTTCGGCCGACGCATATCTGGATTTAGCGGCGAGCGTTGTCGATGCGGCCGAATACTTCCGAGAGCAGATAGATCGTGAAGTGGACAAGCTGTTCTGGTCGCAATTTAACGTTCTAGAGCGTCCGCTTTCGTTGACTGATCAGCTTGCCGAATGGGCCGAACTCAATAGATTGTCCGGACTCGCCATGAGGTCTGTCGTGGATCATCTATGGCCGGAAAGGCAAAGCCGAATAGCTATTTTAGCTTGGTGCAGCAGTTCCATGGTGCGGTGCCACGCATTAATGCGATGAAGTGGTCGGCTTGCATAGAAGGCTCGCGGATGGCCCTTTCCCGTGTCAAAACATACTGGGCAGAGATGGATGCCACCACTGTCGCGGCGCAGGGTTCGGCCATACACTACTAGGAAAAGGCCTACTAATGGCGCACCGGTTTTGCGTACTAATGGCACACTACTGGTGCGCCATTAGTAGCACGCCACTAGTATTTGTTTACTAATGGCGCACCACTGGTGCTCCATTAGTATACCAGATACTGATGGCGCACTAGTAGTGCGCCATTAGTATGCCTAGAGGTGTGCCATTACTATCTGACTTAATAATGGCGCACCACATAGATGTGTGCCATTAGTAATAATTTTTTTTCAAATTTGTTTTCAATTTTTTTTAATTTTTTTCAAATTATTTTTAAAATTCAATTTTTTTTTATTTTTGCCTTAATCTCAGGTCACTATGGCTTAATCTCGAGTCACTGTCCCGGCGCAGGGTTCGGCCATACACTACTAGGAAAAGGCCTACTAATGGCGCACCGGTTTCGCGTACTAATGGCGCAGCCATTAGTAATAATTTTTTTTCAAATTTTTTTTCGAAATTTTTTTATTTTTTTTCTTAATCTCAGGTCACTATGGCTTAATCTCGAGTCAATATGCTTAATCTTAGGTCAAATCACACTCTGTGCTCAAACTTCCCGAAGGTCACCCATCCTCACACTACTCCAACCCAAGCACGCTTAACTCCATAGTTCTATCCAACCCCAGCACCACCTCACTTCACAGGCACATGTTGATATATCTATCATATCAATCCTATTAAACGTTACTGATGTCTAGGACTTTGTTCATGTTCATGAGTATGATGAAATTTTGAAAAAATATTTCAAACTTCCCGGTCATATTACGTATCATATTTTGAAAAATAATTCAATTTTTTTTTAAAACCATTTTTTTCTGTTACTAGTGGCGCACCTAGCATACGGTGGCATACGGTGCGCCACTAGTAAGTTTGAAATTTTTTGAAGTTTTTTGTCTCCGGATCTTAAAAGCCCCGTAACTTTTTCCTGTTCGGTTTTTGGGGATTTTGAAAATGTTTAACGGGGTTCCCCCAGTTAAATTTGGATGTAACTTTTCGAGTAGATGATTTTTCAAATACAAAACTTTTTAATCCGAGTTCGTATGCAAAGTTATGCCCATTTTACAAATTCCAGAGAGATTTTGCAAATAAAGTCGAAATTCATATTTGTAAATTTTCCCAACAACTAGACCACATATCACATAGGAAACTTATTTTCTTTTATTTTTTTGACATTTCCATCATTTTCTTTTGTTATTTTTTAAAACTGAAAAGGCGGTCCACAGGGGGGGTGCATTCGGTACGTTTTGGGCCAAGTTAGTAATGGCGCACCATGGGGCACCGTGAATGAAAAAATTACTAATGGCGCACTAGTTTTGAAAAAAAATGAAAAATTTTTTGTTACTAATGGCGCACCGTGAATGTGGTGCCCCATGTCTGGTGCGCCATTAGTGTCATTTCCATCTATAGCCCTTTTCCTAGTAGTGATAGGCCGAGTGGCTGCCGAGCACTATTTTGAAGAAGTTCTTGAGGGATCTCGTTCGATAGAGGCTCAGTTCTCGAAGAATGTTATGTTTGAGTGACATGTATTCCCATTGTAAACAATGTTTTTTTGAATTTATCAAGGCTATATTTATACTTTTGCCCGAAAGTATTGTGATGGCTCCTGTGTGGCCGTTTATGTATACCTGTATATAACCTGAAAGATTGTAGTCGTCGGCTTCAACCCCCACGCATATAATGCGGTGGTGTTCGCAGAAGACGTGTATTCACACTTAATCCAACGTCTTGGTCCTATTAAGGAGGTGATAGTGCAGCGAACTAGGCAACCGGACTATAATGGTTTAACACTTTCACTTGGCCATAGGAGTTTGACAGTGGGGCTACAATATAGCCCCTGGTGGCTCCGCACTCATCTGGCTTCGGGGTGCATACATGCCTGGCCGGGAAATGGCCCTTCGTTAATGTGGAGGAATCCCGAAGATTCCAATAAGTCATCGAGTGGTTGACCAGTCTCATGCTATATCATGACAGTCGGTTTTCGGCTTTCTCTATTGAGGTGCTCGTCCGGATGAACCAGGGCACAATCGCAGTAGTTCTCCTGGTGCCGCCTTAGCCGATAGAGCGGAACGTAAGGCAGCAAAACACAGGAGCCAGGCAAACCCAACATTTGACCAAAGACATGATTCGGAGCTGATGCATATAAGGCCAAACTCGCGACGCCGAACACTCCCTAAGGTATTCGATCTTTATGGTGTAAACCGGGTCTAAACAGTACCCTTTGTAATAAGCCCTTAGTGTCCAGGTACGTGCATTATTCAGGCATGGCCACATGCCAAGACGTCAGCATCCTTCTCGGTTGTACTGAGAATCTGAGGGATGTAAATCAACAAGAGATAGTAAAAAAGGTTTACGCAGGATCTTAATCTACAAAGAATCTTTGGAACGGGTCCCTGTTGCACGTCTGCGCCTGTGTCTCTGTTGTGCCATATCCTGGATGGGTGTAGCACGATGGTCATCTGAAAAAGAGAGGAACTTAATTGAAAAGTTGCCGTGCAAAAGTTAAGTTATACTAAATGAACAATATATAGTTGAAAATGAGTAAAGGTGAGCCTTATTGCCACTTTTGCGCGTGTGTTGAGCCCCTTGTATTGTAATAGGGGTATAGCCATCAAATCTGTATTAATTACATATATATGAGCCAGACTCGTCTAGCCGTGTCCGTGGTCTTAATGACCTGTCAAATGCTTGAGTTGGTGAGGCCGTTTAGTGTGCGGCGGCCAAGGCGGCCACACCGTCTTCGGCGCGCAAGGAGCGCTCAATATTTCCATTTACTATAATGATGTCGCGTGGACCGGGCATCTTGAGCTTGAGGGAAGCATAATGCGGTATTGCGTTAAAGCGAGCGAAAGCTTCGCGTCGAAGTAGTGCTTCATTTCCACTTTGGAATGGAGCGACGTGGAAACTTAAATTTTCGCTGCAGATGTTATCGGGGAAGCCAAATATAACCTCTAGTAGCAGGGAGCCCCTGAAGTGAGCCTCCGGTCCTGGCGTTACTCCTTTAAAGGTAGCATTGCTGCGGCAAATTTTTGTTGGGTCTATCCCCATTTTGCAGACTGTGTCCTGATATATCAGATTTAAACTGATGCCTCCATCCATCAGGACTCGTGTGAAGTGGTATCCGTCAATTATTGGATCTAATACCAGGGCGGCCCATCCCGCACGCCGGATACTTGCCGAGTAATCCCGATGGTCGAAGGTGATCGGTTGGGACGACCAGTGGCGGAGCTCCGCAGTGATATATAGGCCCTGGGCCATGTTTCTATAAAGGTGTAACTTTGTTTCTCCCTTTTATTACGTGTAACACGTTGACTGTTTTGACTTCTGGTGGGAATTTCTTCTATTCCCCTGTGCTTTGCTTGCGAGGCTCGTCCTCGTCTTCACTTGGTGTATCCTGCCCCTTATGTTCGGCGTTGAGCTTGCCGGACTATTTGATGACCGAACATTCTCTATGGGTATGATTTGTAGGTTTATCAGGGGTGCTATGGATCTGACATATTTGGTCCAGAATTTTGTTTAGTCTGGACAGTTTATCTCTGTTGCCTTTGGAGGGCGGCTTCTGCTGGCCTGGCCGAGAGCTTCTAAATCCGACGTTTACCGCCGTGCTCTTCGGGCTGTCTTCTTTATTCCGGCGCTTATTCTTGCTGCGTCGTGATTTCCCATTTCCATCCCTTACTTCGGATGTACTTGGGTCGCTGGTGCTGCATCGGGCTAACCAGCTGTCCTCGCCCGCGCAAAAATGGGTCATGAGGCTTGTTAATGCTGCCATTGTTCTCAGCTTTTCTTGACCGAGGTGTCTGGCAAGCCATTCGTCTCGAACGCTATGCTTGAAAGCTGCTAAGGCTTCCGCGTCCGGACAGTCGACTATTTGGTTCTTTTTAGTGAGGAACCTGTTCCAAAGTTTTTGGGCTGACTCACCGGGCTGTTGAGTTATATGAATTAAATCGTCTGCATCCGGTGGTCGGACATATGTCCCTTGAAAATTTGCCCGAAAGGCGTCTTCGAGCTCTTCCCAGATTCCGATGGAGTTTTCGGGGAGGCTTTTAAGCCAGTGCCGAGCTGGCCCTTTGAGCTTGAGGGGTAAGTACTTGATGGCGTGGAGATCGTCTCCTCGAGCCATATGGATGTGGAGGATGTAGTCCTCAATCCAGACCCTATTGTCTGTTGTTCCATCGTACGCCTCTATGTTTACAGGTTTGAATCCCTCTGGAGATTCATGGTCTAGCACCTCATCGGTGAAATATAGAGGGTGTGCGGCACCCCTGTATTTGGGCATACCCTGGTGTTCGGATGTTTGTTGTGTTGCATTGTATGTTGGAGCGTGCCTGTGTGGTTCATAGATGGATCTGGTTGCGCCGTCCTTTTGATGCGAGCCCTTACGCGGATCACGTTCTGGTTTATGTGCGGTGTCGCTTGCCATTTTACGTTGGCTATGAGGTCGTCTATCCGACCGGATGGCCGTTTTATTATTTAATTGTGGAGGATGTAAGGCCTCCTCATCAAATTCAGGTAGCAACTTTCGCTTCGGATAGCTCCTGGTGTGGCGATTACTGCCGTACTTCGCTGCAGTGTTAAGTACTTCACTCCATTTGATTTTGAGTGTGTCTTGTGCAGGCTTGAGCCTTTGCTTCTGTTTTTTCAGTCTCCTCGCCATGGCAACAAGCCTTTGGTGGTCATTATGTTGCTCCTGGCGCCTGTCTGGTGTGATGTTGTCCGGACTGTTATCTTCGACGGGGTTGGGTTGTTCGGCTTTATTTTCCGTGTTGCCATGGTCGGGCAATGGCTCACCCTGCTGTAACGCTGGGTCTATATGATCGTTATTTCTACCAAGGCAGGATTGTTGGGGAACGTTGCAGAAAACAAAAATTTTCCTACTCGTTTCACCAAGATCCATCTAGGAGTTCATCTAGCAACGAGTCATCGGATGCATCTACATACCTTTGTAGATCGCGTGCGGAAGCGTTCAAAGAACGGTGATGATGTAGTCGAACACGACGTGATCCAAATCACCGATGACCAAGCGCCGAACGGACGACACCTCCGCGTTCAACACACATACGGGATGGGAGACATCTCCTCCTTCTTGATCCAGCAAGGGGGGAGGAGAGGTTGATGAAGATCCAGCAACACGACGGCGTGGTGGTGGATGCAGGGCGTCACAGTAGGAGGGCTTCGCCTATACTACGAGAGAGAGACGTAACGGGGAGAGAGGGAGGCGCCAAGGCTGAGGTGTGAAGTCCCTCCACTCCCCCATTATATATAGGAGGGCCAAGGGGGGGTGGTGCGCCAGCCTAGGAGATCCAATCTCCTAGGTGCGGCAGCCAAGGGGAGGTTTCCCTCCCCCCCAAGGCACCTAGAGGTGCCTTCCACCATTGGGACTCTTCCCTTAAGTGGAACCCTAGGCGCATGGGCTTTTGGGGCTGGTGCCCTTGGCCCATCTAGGCCAAGGCGCACCCCCTACAGCCCATGTGGCCCCCCGGGACAGGTGGCCCCACCCGGTGGGCCCCCGGGACCCCTCCGGTGGTCCCGGTACAATACCGATAACCCCGAAACTTGTCCCGATGGCCGAAACAGCACTTCCTATATATAATTCTTTACCTCCGGACCATTCCGGAACTCCTCGTGACGTCCGGGATCTCATCCGGGACTCCGAACAACATTCGGGTTACTGCATATACATATCTTCACAACCCTAGCATCACCGAACCTTAAGTGTGTAGACCCTACGGGTTCGGGAGACAAGCAGACATGACCGAGACGACTCTCCGGTCAATAACCAACAGCGGGATCTGGATACCCATGTTGGCTCCCACATGATCCATGATGATCTCATCGGGTGAACCACGATGTCGAGGATTCAATCAACCCCGTATGCAATTCCCTTTGTCAATCGATATGTTACTTGCCCGAGATTCGATCGTCGGTATCCCAATACCTCGTTCAATCTCGTTA
This sequence comes from Triticum urartu, assembly GCF_003073215.2. NCBI lineage: Eukaryota > Viridiplantae > Streptophyta > Magnoliopsida > Poales > Poaceae > Triticum > Triticum urartu. The sequence continues at coordinate 184,146,387 of NC_053023.1, forward strand.
CCGGCAAGTCACTTTACTCGTACCGTAATGCATGATCCCGTGACTAGACACTTGGTCACTTTGAGCTCATTATGATGACGCATTACCGAGTGGGCCCAGTGATACCTCTCCGTCATGCGGAGTGACAAATCCCAGTCTTGATCCATGTCAACCCAACAGACACTTTCGGAGATACCCGTAGTATACCTTTATAGTTACCCAGTTACGTTGTGACGTTTGGTATACCCAAAGCACTCCTACGGTATCCGGTAGTTACACTATCTCATGGTCTAAGGAAAAGATACTTGACATTGGAAAACTCTAGCAAACGAACTATACGATCTTGTGCTATGTTTAGGATTGGGTCTTGTCCATCACATCATTCTCCTAATGATGTGATCTCGTTATCAATGACATCCAATATCCATAGTCAGGAAACCATGACTATCTGTTGATCAACGAGCTAGTCAACTAGAGGCTTACTAGGGACATGTTGGTGTCTATTATTCACACATGTATTACGATTTCCGGATAATACAATTATAGCATGAATAAAGACAATTATCATGAACAAGGAAATATAATAATAATGCTTTTATTATTGCCTCTAGGGCATATTTCCAACAGTCTCCCACTTGCACTAGAGTCAATAATCTAGTTACATTGTGATGAATCGAACACCCATGGAATTCTGGTGTTGATCATGTTTTGCTCTAGGGAGAGGTTTAGTCAACGGATCCGCTACATTCAGGTCCGTATGTACTTTACAAATCTCTATGTCTCCATCTTGAACATTTTCACGAATGGAGTTGAAGCGACGCTTGATGTGCCTTGTCTTCTTGTGAAACCTGGGCTCCTTGGCAAGAGCAATAGCTCAAGTGTTGTCACAGAAGAGCTTGATCGGCCCCGACGCATTGGGCATGACTCCTAGGTCGGTGATGAACTCCTTCACCCATATTGCTTCATGTGCTGCCTCCGAGGCTCCCATGTACTCCGCTTCACATGTAGATCCCGCCACGACGCTTTGCTTGCAACTGCACCAGCTTACTGCCCCACCATTCAAAATATACACGTATCCGGTTTGTGACTTTGAGTCATCCAGATCTGTGTCGAAGCTAGCGTCGACGTAACCCTTTACGACGAGCTCTTCGTCACCTCCATAAACGAGAAACATTTCCTTAGTCCTTTTCAGGTACTTCAGGATATTCTTGACCGCTGTCCAGTGTTCCTTGCCGGGATTACATTGGTACCTTCCTACCAAACTTACGGCAAGGTTTACATCAGGTCTGGTACACAGCATGGCATACATAATAGAACCTATGGCTGATGCATAGGGGATGACGCTCATCTCTTCTATATCTTCTGCCGTGGTCGGACATTGAGCTGAGCTCAATTTCATACCTTGTAACACAGGCAAGAACCCCTTCTTAGATTGATCCATATTGAACTTCTTCAATATCTTATCAAGGTATGTGCTTTGTGAAAGACCTATGAGGCGTCTTGATCTATCTCTATAGATTTTGATGCCTAATATATAAGCAGCTTCTCCAAGGTCCTTCATTGAAAAACTCTTATTCAAGTAGGCCTTGATGCTGTCCAAGAGTTCTATATCATTTCCCATCAATAGTATGTCATCTACATATAATATGAGAAATGCTACAGAGCTCCCACTCACTTTCTTGTAAACGCAGGCTTCTCCATAAGTCTGCGTAAACCCAAACGCTTTGATCATCTCATCAAAGCGAATGTTCCAACTCGAGATGCTTGCACCAGCCCATAAATCGAGCGTTGGAGCTTGCACACCTTGTCAGCATTCTTAGGATCGACAAAACCTTCCGGCTGCATCCTATACAATTCTTCCTTAAGGAAAACATTAAGGAATGCCGTTTTGACGTCCATTTGCCATATCTCATAATCGTAGAATGCGGCAATTGCTAACATGATTCGGACGGACTTTAGCTTCGCTACTGGTGAGAAAGTCTCATCGTAGTCAACCCCTTGAACTTGCCGATAACCCTTAGCGACAAGTCGAGCTTTATAGATGGTCACATTACCATCCGCGTCTGTCTTCTTCTTAAAGATCCATTTATTTTCTATGGCTCGCCGCTCAACGGGCAAGTCAGTCAAAGTCCATACTTCGTTTTCATACATGGATCCTATCTCGGATTTCATGGCTTCTAGCCATTTTTCGGAATCCGGGCCCGCCATCGCTTCTTCATAGTTTGAAGGTTCACCGTTGTCTAACAACATGATTTCCAAGACAGGGTTGCCGTACCACTCTGGTGCGGAACGTGTCCTTGTGGACCTTCGAATTTCAACAGGAGCTTGATCAGAAGTATCTTCATCATTATCATTAACTTCCTCTCTAGTCGGTGCAGGCACCTCAGGAACATTTTCTTGAGTTGCGCCATTTCCCGGTTCAAGAGGTAATACTTCATCAAGTTCTACTTTCCTCCCACTTACTTCTTTTGAGAGAAACTCTTTCTCTAGAAAGAATCCATTCTTGGCAACAAAGATCTTGCCTTTGGATCTGAGGTAGAAGGTATACCCAACAGTTTCTTTAGGGAATCCTATGAAGACGCATTTTTCCGACTTGGGTTCGAGCTTTTCAGGTTGAAGTTTCTTGACATAAGAATCGCATCCCCAAACTTTTAGAAACGACAACTTAGGTTTCTTCCCAAACCATAATTCATACGGTGTCATCTCAACGGATTTCAATGGAGCCCTATTTAAAGTGAATGCGGCAGTCTCTAAAGCATAGCCCCAAAAAGATAGCGGTAAATCGGTAAGAGACATCATAGATCGCACCATATCTAATAGAGTGCGATTACGACATTCGGACACACCGTTACGCTGAGGTGTTCCAGGCGGCGTGAGTTGTGAAACTATTCCACATTTTCTTAAGTGTGTGCCAAATTCGTGACTCAAGTATTCTCCTCCACGATTTGATCATAGAAACTTGATTTTCCTGTCACGTTGATTTTCAACCTCACTCTGAAATTCCTTGAACTTTTCAAAGGTTTCAGACTTGTGTTTCATTAAGTAGATATACCCATATCTACTTAAATCATCAGTGAGCGTGAGAACATAACGATAGCCACCGCGAGCCTCAACACTCATTGGACCGCACACATCAGTATGTATGATTTCCACTAAGTTGGTTGCTCGCTCCATTGTTCCTGAGAACGGAGTCTTGGTCATCTTACCCATGAGGCATGGTTCGCACGTGTCAAATGATTCATAATCAAGAGACTCTAAAAGTCCATCTGCATGGAGCTTCTTCATGCGTTTGACACCTATGTGACCAAGGCGGCAGTGCCACAAGTATGTGGGACTATCATTATCATCCTTACATCTTTTGGTACTCACATTATGAACATGTGTAGTATTACGTTCGAGATTCATAAAGAATAAACCATTCACCATAGGAGCATGACCATAAAACATATCTCTCATATAAATAGAACAACCATTATTCTCGGATTTAAATGAGTAGCCATCTCGAATTAAACGAGATCCCGATACAATGATCATGCTCAAAGCTGGCACTAAATAACAATTATTAAGGTTTAAAACTAATCCCGAAGGTAGATATAGAGGTAGCATGCCGACGGCGATCACATTGACCTTGGAACCATTCCCGACGTGCATCGTCACCTCGTCCTTTGCCAGTTTCCGCTTATTCCGCAGCCCCTGCTTTGAGTTACAAATGTGAGCAACTGCACCGGTATCAAATACCCAGGAGCTACTACGGACACTAGTAAGGTACACATCAATTACATGTATATCACATATACCTTTTGTTTTGCCGGCCTTCTTGTCTGCTAAGTATTTAGGGCAGTTCCGCTTCCAGTGACCGCTTCCCTTGCAATAAAAGCACTCAGTCTCGGGCTTGGGTCCATTCTTTGGCTTCTTCCCGGCAGCTTGCTTGCCGGGCGCGGCAACCTCCTTGCCGTCCTTCTTGAAGTTCTTTTTACCCTTGCCTTTCTTGAACTTAGTGGCTTTATTGACCATCAACACTTGATGTTCCTTCTTGACTTCTACCTCCGCTGATTTCAGCATTGAGAACAACTCAGGAATGGTCTTTTGCATCCCCTGCATGTTGAAGTTCATCACAAAGCTCTTGTAGCTTGGTGGAAGCGACTGGAGGATTCTGTCAATGACCGCATCATCCGGGAGATTAACTCCCAGCTGAGACAAGCGGTTATGTAACCCAGACATAGTGAGTATGTGCTCACTGACAGAACTATTTTCCTCCATCTTACAGCTGAAGAACTTATCGGAGACTTCATATCTCTCGATCCGGGCATGAGCTTGAAAAACCATTTTCAGCTCTTCGAACATCTCATATGCTCCATGTCTCTCAAAACGCTTTTGGAGCGCCGGCTCTAAGCTGTAAAGCATGCCGCACTGAACGAGGGAGTAGTCGTCAACACGTGTCTGCCAAGCGTTCATAACATCTTGGTTCTGTGGGACGGGAGCTTCACCTAGCGGTGCTTGTAGGACATAATATTTCTTGGCAGCTATGAGGATGATCCTCAGGTTCCGGACCCAGTCCGTATAATTGCTGCCATCGTCTTTCAGCTTGGTTTTCTCTAGGAACGCGTTGAAGTTGAGGACTACGTGGGCCATTTGATCTACAAGACATATTGTAAATATTTTAGACTAAGTTCATGATAATTAAGTTCATCTAATCAAATTATTAATGAACTCCCACTTAGATTAGACATCCCTCTAGTCATCTAAGTATTACATGATCTGAGTTAACTAGGCCGTGTCCGATCATCACGTGAGACGGACTAGTCAACATCGGTGAACATCTTCATGTTGATCGTATCTTCTATACGACTCATGCTCGACCTTTCGGTCTTCTGTGTTCCGAGGCCATGTCTGTACATGCTAGGCTCGTCAAGTCAACCTAAGTGTTTGCATGTGTAAATCTGTCTTACACCCATTGTATGTGAACGTCTGAATAAAACACCTGGTCATCACGTGGTGTTTTGAAACAGCGAACTGTCGCAACGGTGCACAGTTAGGGGGAACACTTGTTGAAATTATTATGAGGGATCATCTTATTTACTACCGTCGTTCTAAGTAAACAAGATGCAAAACATGATAAACATCACATGCAATCAAATAATAAACGTGACATGATATGGCCAATATCACATAGCTCCTTTGATCTCCATCTTGGGGCTCCATGATCATCTTGTCACCGGCTTGACACCATGATCTCCATCATCATGATCTCCATCATCCTGTCTCCATGAAGTTGCTTGCCAACTATTACTTCTACTACTATGGCTAATGCGTTTAGCAATAAAGTAAAGTAATTTACATGGCGTTTCTCAATGACACGCAGGTCATATAAAAGAATAAAGACAACTCCTATGGCTCCTGCCGGTTGTCATACTCATCGACATGCAAGTCGTGATTTCTATTACAATAGCATGAACATCTCATACATCACATATAGATCATTCATCATTCATCACAACTTTGGCCATATCATATCACAAACCACTTGCTGCAAAAACAAGTTAGACGTCCTCTAATTGATGTTGCAAGTTTTACGTGGCTGAATTTAGGGTTCTAGCAAGAACGACTTCTTACCTACGTTAAAGCCACAACGTGATTTGTCAACTTCTATTTACCCTTCATAAGGACCCTGTTCATCGAATCCGCTCCAACTAAAGTGGGAGAGACAGACACCCGCCAGCCACCTTATGCAACTAGTGCATGTTAGTCGGTGGAACCGGTCTCACGTAAGCGTACGTGTAAGGTTGGTCCGGGCCGCTTCATCCCACAATGCCGCCGAAGCAAGAAAAGACTAGTAGCGGCAAGAAAGTTGACAAATCTACGCCCACAACAAATTGTGTTCTACTCGCGCAAGAAGAACTACGCATAGACCTAGCTCATGATGCCACTGTTGGGGAACGTTAAAGAAAACAAAAATTTTCCTACACGTTTCACCAAGATCCATCTAGGAGTTCATCTAGCAACGAGTCATCAGATGCATCTACATACCTTTGTAGATCGCATGCGGAAGCGTTCAAAGAACGGTGATGATGTAGTCGAACACGACGTGATCCAAATCACCGATGACCAAGCACCGAACGGACGGCACCTCCGCGTTCAGCACACCTACGGGACGGGAGACGTCTCCTCCTTCTTGATCCAGCAAGGGGGGAGGACAGGTTGATGAAGATCCAGTACCACGACGGCGTGGTGGTGGATGCAGGGCGTCACAGTAGCAGGGCTTCACCTATACTATGAGAGAGAGAGACGTAACGGGGAGACAGGGAGGCGCCAAGGCTGAGGTATGAAGTACCTCCTCTCCCCCACTATATATAGGAGGGCCAAGGGGGGGTGGTGCGCCAGCCTAGGAGATCCAATCTCCTAGGTGCGGCAGCCAAGGGGAGGTTTCCCTCCCCCCCAAGGCACCTAGAGGTGCCTTCCACCATTGGGACTCTTCCCTTAAGTGGAACCATAGGCGCATGGGCTTTTGGGGCTGGTGCCCTTGGCTTATATAGGCCAAGGCGCACCCCCTACAGCCCATGTGCCCCCCCGGGACAGGTGGCCCCACCCGGTGGGCCCCCTGGACCCCTCCGGTGGTCCCGGTACAATACCGATAACCCCGAAACTTGTCCCGATGGCCGAAACAGCACTTCCTATATATAATTCTTTACCTCCGGACCATTCCGGAACTCCTTGTGACGTCCGGGATCTCATCCGGGACTCCGAACAACATTTGGGTTACTGCATATACATATCTTCACAACCCTAGCGTCACCGAACCTTAAGTGTGTAGACCCTACGGGTTCGGGAGACAAGCAGACATGACCGAGACGACTCTCCGGTCAATAACCAACAGCGGGATCTGGATACCCATGTTGGCTCCCACATGCTCCACGATGATCTCATCGGATGAACCACGATGTCGAGGATTCAATCAACCCCGTATGAAATTCCCTTTGTCAATCGATATGTTACTTGCCCGAGATTCGATCGTCGGTATCCCAATACCTCGTTCAGTCTCGTTACCGGCAAGTCACTTTACTCGTACCGTAATGCATGATCCCGTGACCAGACACTTGGTCACTTTGAGCTCATTATGATGACGCATTACCGAGTGGGCCCAGTGATACCTCTCCGTCATGCGGAGTGACAAATCCCAGTCTTGATCCATGACAACCCAACAGACACTTTCGGAGATACCCGTAGTATAAGTTTATAGTCACCCAGTTATGTTGTGACGTTTGGTATACCCAAAGCACTCCTACGGTATCCGGGAGTTACACAATCTCATGGTCTAAGGAAAAGATACTTGACAATGGAAAACTCTAGCAAACGAACTATACGATCTTGTGCTATGTTTAGGATTGGGTCTTGTCCATCACATCATTCTCCTAATGATGTGATCTCGTTATCAATGACATCCAATGTCCATAGTCAGGAAACCATGACTATCTGTTGATCAACGAGCTAGTCAACTAGAGGCTTACTAGGGACATGTTGGTGTCTATTATTCACACATGTATTACGATTTCCGGATAATACAATTATAGCATGAATAAAGACAATTATCATGAACAAGGAAATATAATAATAATGCTTTTATTATTGCCTCTAGGGCATATTTCCAACAGGGATTTGGAGCGGCGTTTATGCCGCCGCTTTGACAGCTTCTCGAGGGAACCACCCTTTGCTGCGTCCTTCCATTCCTCGTCGTTATTTTCTTTGGGTGTGTCCACCATGTATATGTCATGTGATGAAGTAGGTGTCCAATGCCCTGTGGGCAGTGGTTCCTCTTCGCCTCCCGCATCGTCTTCCATACCTTCGATGTCTTCGGAGTCGAAGTCGAGCATGTCGGTTAAGCCATCGACAGTGGCTACTAAGTGGGTGGTGGGAGGGCGGAGTTCGTATCCCAATCCTGTCGGACGTAGTTCGGCCAAGAGTCTCCTGACAAGGAGAGAGACCTTAATGAGTTCAGTATGTCGGCAAAGGGTGAGTGCTAAAAAATATCCGCGGGGGTAAACTCCATGATTGGCGCCCAATTGGATTCAACAGGAACCGGCGCAGGCGGTTCGGAGTCCGTGGCCGGAGAAGGATCCGGCAGTTTGGCAACACAGCTCTCGTGAAGGGTAAGGTCGATATTCGTCTCGATCGCCCCTGGGGATACGGCCTCTGTGATGGGGTCTATCCACCCGTCCATGGATGGCACAACTGGCTCCGAATTGAGGGTCGGAGCTGCTGCCGGTGCGATCTCCTAAATACGGTCCTCATCGTGACCGCATGGCGCACAAGGCAGGGGCTCGAATCCGTCGAAGATCAAGTCTCCACGGATATTGGCCGTGTAATTTAAGCTTCCAAACCTGACCTGGTGGACACGGGCGTAACTTTCGATCTGCTCCAGATGGCCAAGCGAGATGGCCCACAGTGCGAAGCCGCCGAACTCAAAGATCTGTCCGGGGAGAAAAGTCTCCCCCTGGACTGCATCGCTATCGATGATCGTAGGAGCCATCAACCCTAACAGCGACGACACAGAGAAACCCTCAATGAAAGCACCAATGTCAGTGTCAAAACCGGCGGATCTCGGGTAGGGGTCCCGAACTGTGCGTCTAAGGCGGATGGTAACAGGAGATAGGGGACACGATGTTTTACCCAGGTTCGGGCCCTCTTGATGGAGGTAAAACCCTACGTCCTTCTTGATTTATTCTTGATGATACGAGTATTACAAGAGTTGATCGATCTCGTGGTAGATCTACTCTTGTACTACCCATATCATCAATATTAATCAAGCAAGACGTAGGGTTTTACCTCCATCAAGAGGGCCCGAACCTAGGTAAAACATCATGTCCCTTGCCTCCTGTTACCATCCGCCTTAGACGCACAGTTCGGGACCCCCTACCTGAGATCCGCCGTTTTTGACACCGACATTGGTGCTTTCATTGAGAGTTCCTCTGTGTCGTCGCCGTTAGGCTTGATGGCTCCTACGATCATCGATAGCGATGCAGCCCAGGGTGAGACTTTTCTCCACGGACAGATTTTTGTATTCGGCGGCTTCACACTGCGGGCCAACTCGCTTGGCCATCTGGAGCAGATCAAAAGATACGCCCCTGGCCATCAGGTCCGGTTTGGAAGCTTAAACTACACGGCCGATATCCGCTGAGACTTGATCTTCGACGGATTCGAGCCTCTGCCTTGTGCGTCGCGCGGTCACGATGAGTATGATGTAGCTCTACCATCAAACAGTGTTCAGGAGATCGCACCGGCAGCCGCTCCGACCCTCAATTTGGAGCCTGTTGCGCCGTCCATGGACGGGTGGATGGACCCCGCCACGGAGGCCTTACCCTCAACGGCGATCGAGCCGGATATCTACCTTACCCTTCACGAGAGCCGTGTTGCCAAACTGCCGGATCCTTCCCCGACCACGGACTCCGAACCACCTCCGCCCGTGCCTATCAAATCCGACTGGGCGCCAATCATGGAGTTCACCTTCGCGGATATTTTTCAGCACTCGCCCTTCGGCGACATACTGAATTCATTAAAGTCTCTCTCCTTGTCAGGAGAGTCCTGGCCGAACTATGTCCGGCAGGATTGAGATGCGGATGACGAAGAAATTCGCCGCCCACCCACCACCCACTTAGTAGCCACTGTCGATGACTTAACCGACATGCTCGACTTCGACTCCGAAGACATCGACGGTATGGACGATGATGCAGGAGGCGAACAGGAACCACTGCCCACAGGGCACTGGACGCCCACTTCATCACATGACGTATACATGGTGGACACACCAAAAGAAGACGACGACGAGGAACCGAAGGACGCAACAGAGGGTTGTCCTCTCGAGAAGCAGTCAAAGCGGCGGCGTAAGCGCCGCCCCAAATCCCGCCTCGGCAAAAACAACGATCATATGGACCCAGCCTTAGAGCAGGGTGAACAATCGCCGGACCACGGCAACACGGAGAATCAAACCGAACAACCCGACTCTGTCAAAGATAATAGTCCGGATGACATCACACCGGACGGACACCCGGAGCAACAGAATTCCCGTCAAAGGCTTGTTGCATTCGCGAGGAGTCTAAAAAAGCAGAAGCAAAGGCTCAAGGCTGTGCAAGACACACTCAGAATCAGATGGAGTAAAGTACTCAACACAGCAGCGAAGTACGGCGGTAATCGCCCCACCAAGAGCTACCCGAAGCAGAAGTTGCTACCTGAATTCGATGAGGAAGCCTTAGATCCCCCGCAACCAAAAATTAAAACGGCCATCTGGCCGGATAGACGACCTCACGGCCAACATAGAGCGGGAAACAACGCCGCACATAAGCCAATATGCGATCCACGCGAGGGCTCGTATCAAAAGGACGGCGCAACCAGATCCATCTATGGACCACGCAAGTGCGCTCCAGCATACAATGCAACACAACAAAATTCCGAACATCACGGTACACCCAGATACAGGGGTGCCGCACACCCCCTATGTTTCATCGATGAGGTGCTGGACCATGAATTTCCAGAGGGATTCAAACCCGTAAACATAGAGGCATACGACGGAACAAGAGACCCTGCGGTCTGGATTGAGGACTGTAACCTCCATATCCATATGGCTTGAGGAGATGATCTCCATGCCATCAAGTACTTACCCCTCAAGCTTAAAGGGCCAGCTCAGCACTGGCTCAAAAGCCTCCCCGAAAGCTCCATTGCAAGCTAGGAAGAGCTCGAAGACGCTTTTTGGGCAAATTTTCAATGGACTTATGTCCGACCTCCGGATGCGGATGATTTAAGTCATATAACTCAACAGCCCGGAGAGTCAGCCCGAAAGCTCTGGAACAGGTTTCTTAGTAAAAAGAACCAAATAGTCGACTGTACGGACGCCTAAGCCTTGGCAGCTTTTAAACACAACGTCCGAGACGAATGGCTTGCCAGACACCTCGGCCAAGAAAAGCCGCGAACCATGGCAGCATTAACAAGCCTCATGACCCGCTTTTGCGCGGGCGAGGACAGCTGGCTAGCCCGATGCAGCATCAGTGACCCAAGTACATCCGAAGTCAGAGATGGAAATGGGAAATCACGATGCAGCAAAAATAATAAGCACCGAAATAAAGAAGACAGCCTGAAGAGCACGGCGGTAAACGCCGGATTAAAAAGCTCTCGGCCAAGTCAGCAAAAGCCGCCCTCTAAAGGCGCCAGAGATGAACTGTCCATCCTAAACAAAATTCTGGACCAAATATGTCAGATCCATAGCACCCCCGATAAACCTGCAAATCATACCCACAAAGAATGTTGGGTCTTCAAATAGTCCAGCAAGCTCAACGCCGTACACAAGGGGGAGGATACACCAAGTAAAGACGAGGATGAGCCTCTCAAGCAAGACACTGGGGAACAAAAAAATTTCCACCAGAAGTCAAAACAATACACATGTTACACGTGATCAAGGGGAGAAACAAAGCGGCACTCCCAGAGAAATATGCCCAAGGCCCTATCACCGCGGAGTCATGCCACTGGCCATCCCAACCAATCACTTTCGACCATTGGGATTACTCAGCAAGTATCCAGTGTGCAGGATGGGCTGCCTTGGTATTAGATCCAATAATTGATGGATACCACTTCACACGAGTCCTGATGGACGGTGGCAGCAGTCTAAACCTCATATATCAGGATACAATCCGCAAAATGGGGATAGACCCAACGAAAATTTGCCATAGCAATACTACCTTTAAAGGAGTAACGCCCGGCCCAGGGGCTCATTGCACGGGCTCCCTGCTACTAGAGGTTATATTCGGCTTCCCCGATAACTTCCATAGCGAAAATTTAACCTTCCACATTGCTCCGTTCCAAAGTGGCTATCAAGCACTACTTGGACGCAAAGCTTTAGCTCGCTTTAATGCAATACCGCATTACCCTTCCCTCATGCTTAAGATGCCAGGTGCACGTGGCATCATTACAGTAAATGGAAATATTGAGCGATCCCTGCGCGCCGAAGAGAGTGCGGCTTCCTTGGTAGCCGCACACTAAAACGGCCTCACCAGCTAAAGCATTCGATAGGTCGTCAAGACTACGGACACGGTTAAATGAGTCCAACATAACTATATGTAATTCATACAGGTTTGATGGCAACACCCCTATTACAAATACAAGGGGCTTAACGCGCGCAGACAAGTGGCAATTTTTACTCATCTTGAATTGTACATGGTTTCTTTAATATAACCTACCTTTTTGCACTACAACTTTTCACCTAAGTTCCTCTCTTTTACAGATGACCATCGTACTACACCCATCCAGGATACGACACAACGGAGACACAGGCGCAGACGTGTAGCAGGGACCCATTCCAAGGATTCTTTTTAGATTAAGACCCTGGGTAAACCTTTCTTACTGTCTCTTGTTGATACACATCCCTCGGATTCTCAGTACTATTGAGAAGGATGCTGACGTCTTGGCATGTGGCCACATCAGAATAATGCATGTACCTAGACACCAGGGGCTTCTTACAAAGGGCACTGTTTAGGCCCGGTTTATACCATAAAAGACCAAATACCTTAGGGAGTGTTCGGCGTCGTGAGTTTGGCCTTATATGCATCAGCTCCGAATCATGTCTTTGGTCAAATGTTGGGTTTGCCTGGCTCCTGTGTTTTGCTGCCTTACGTTCCGCTCTATCGGCTAAGGCCGCACCAGGAGAACTACTGCGATTGTGCCCTGGCTCATCCGGACAAGCACCTCAGTAGAGAAAGCCGAAAACTGACTGTCATGATATAGCGTGAGACTGGTCAACTACTCGATGACCTATCAGAATGTTAGAATTCCTCCGCCTTAACGAAGGGACGTTTCCTGACCAGGCATGTATGCACCCCGAATTCGGGAGAGTGCGGAGCCACCAGGGGCTATATAGTAGCCCCACCATCAAACTCCTATGGCTAAGTGAAAGGGTTAAAGCATTATAGTCCGGTTGCCTCGTTCGCTGCTCTATCACCTCCTTATTAGGACAAAGACGTTGGATTAAGTGTGAACACGCATCTTCTGCGAACATCCCCGCATTATATGCATGGGGGCTGAAGCCGATGACTGCAATCTTTCAAGTTATATACATATATACATAAACGGCCGCACAGGAGGCATCATATTACTCTCAGGCAAAAGTATAAATACAACCTTAATAAATTTGATAAACATTGTTTTTACAATGGGAATACATGTCACTCAAACATAATATTCTACGAGCACTGGGCCTCTATGAAACGAGCACCCTCAAGAACTGCTTCAAAATAGTGCTCGGGAGCCACTCGGCCTATGGCCGAACCCTGCGCCGCAACAGTGGTAGCGTCCAACTCTGCCCAGTATGCTTTGACACGGGCAAGGGCCATCCGCGAGCCTTCTATGCACGCCGACCTCTTCATCGCATTGATGCACGACACCGCACCAAGGAACTGCTGCACTAAGCTGAAATAGCTGTTTGGCTTCGGCTTTTCCGGCCACAGATGATCTACGACGGACCTCATGGCGAGTCCGGACAATCTATTGAGTTCGGCCCATTTGGCAAGTTGATCAGTTAGTGGAAGAGGATGCTTTGGAACGTTAAACTGCGACCAGAATAGCTTATCCACTTCACGATCTATTCGATCTCAGAAGTATCCGGCCGCATCGACAGCACTCGTCGTCAAATCCAGATATGCGCCTGCCGAACTCCATAGCCGATCCAGAGGGGCATGCCGTGGATCTCCGAACTACCTCCGCAGCAAAAAGGGCTTCCCAGCCACAATATCACCAGCTTCACGCAGCTCTTCCTTCTTTGCCCTCATGGCAGAGCGGGTGTCTTTGGCTGTCATCGTGGCCTTTTCAAGGTCCGTCGCCTTCGCTCAGTTTTCTTCTTCAAGGAACCAGCAACGGTTGGCAGTGTCTTTTAACTTTACAGCCATCTTGGCCATCTTTTCTTTGCTCTCGCAATGCGCGGCCTTCTCGGCTCTTAACTCTTCGGCCGCCTTTAAAGCGGCCACATTACTAATCCTTGTTTGTTCGTTGGCTCAGGCAAGTTCCGCCCAAAGGGTCTCCACGGCGGCAGCTCCATCTGTAGTCACAACATATTAAAGATACTGGCATCACGCTGCTCTTACTATGTGACATTGACCGGAAAAACATTACTTACCCTGTGCCTCGTCAAGCCGCTTGTTAACAAGCTCGATGTCGGCATCTGCCACATCCAGTTGCCACTTTAGTTCGGCAAACTCACTAGTCCGGCCAGCCACCGGAGCTTCCATCACCTGCACATAAAGCGGTATGGTTATTACCTGGGACTACGATCCTCTGTTTGCCGCCGTTCTCAGCAACAACCAGAGTCTCAGGGGCTACTATCTACACAGGGCACACCTAAAAATGTGCGGTACCATCACAAATGTACATCATTTTACGTACCTCAAAGCCCGTCAGTAGACTCACAAAGGCGTCATGCAACCCGCTTTCGGTGGATGAAATCCTTTCCACCACCGTACCCATCAATGTATGGTGTTCTTCTAAGATGGTCGCCCGCCTTAGCAGATCCCTCAGTGCGTCCGACCGCATACCAGACGGCGCCAGACTCTTTTGTTTGCTCTCTTCAAGAGCCGGATGCTGGGGACTTCGGGTTACTCTAGGATTATCTTCTGGCCTCACTGGATCCGGTGAGGCCCTCCATGACGACACTTCAAGGTCGCCCCTTCTTGAGCGGGGGAGTCCGGGGGAGGCGTTTCGCTCTCCATCATCTCCGGAAGAAGGTTCCCTGAAGACGAGCTCCCTTGAGAAGGGCTAAGATCCGAACTGTGAGATAAACGCTTCGGTTATTTTCCTCGGAAGTAAGGTAGAATATCTTTACTAGTAAGTATTTTTTGATCACTTACGGCTCGTTAGAGGGCTGATCCCTGCGTGGACTTTGTGCGGCAAAAGCACCCTCCGAGGTAGGACCCTCTGGTTGAGACTTCTTCTCCCGTTTGGAAGCCCTGGTTTCCGGATCTTCAAAGGCAGTCCTCTTCCTTCCCCGAAGCGAGATAAGGTCAGTTTCTCCCCCTTGGTTATCCTCCTTCACGGAGGCGCTCATTCCCTCGGTCGGAATTGATAGCAATGGGGGCCCGCTTTCGACCTTGTTATTCCCCCCTTTATCTTCCTTTGAGGGCTCCGGGCAAGGTGCAAGCTCAAGCATCTTTTCCATTACCGGATTCTCCAAACCCTCAGGAAGGGGGGCCGAACACCGAATCATCTTCGCCTTTGTTAGCCAGTCCTGGTCAAAGAGCGATTTCTCATAATGACGTCATGGTAAATGAATGATGGTGTGTTCGGCTAGAGGATTACTTACTTGGTCAGCGGTACGGTTGCTGCTCAGGCCCACGTCCTTGGTAGTATCCGGACACTCTATTTGGGGGTCCGAAGAATGATTTGTACATCCCCTCGTGCGTCAGGCCGAGGAAATTCTGAATAGTGCACGGCCCTTCTGGGTTGAACTGCCACATACGGAGGGGCCGGCATTTGCAAGGCTGGACTCAACGAACCAGCATGACTTGCATCACCGTAACCAGACAGAAATCTCCGTCGAAGAGATCTTGAATGCGGCTTTGCAGTATAGCCACGTCCTTGGCTGGAGCCCAGCTCAGCCCTCTGCTAATCCATGACATCAGTTGTGGTGGACGGCCCGAGCGGAAAGCAGGGGCGGCCACCCACTTGGCACTTCGGTGAGCTGTGATGTAAAACCACTCCCGCTGCCATAATCCGGACACCTCTTGAAAGGGACCCTTTGGCCATGGAGCTCCAGCGATTTTACATATTAATGCGCCGCCGCACGCTACGTGCTGCTCCTCGACCATCTTCGGCTTCACGTCAAAGGTATTGAGCCACAGGCCGAAGTGAGGGGTAATGCGGAGGAAGGCCTCACATATGACAATAAATGTCGAGATGTGGAGAAAGGAGTCCGGGGCTAGATCGTGGAAATCTAGCCCGTAATAGAACATCAATCCCCTAACAACGGGATCCAGGGTGAGGCCTAGGCCTCGGAGGAAGTGGGAGATGAACACAACGTTCTCGTTGGGTTCGGGAGTAGGGACGACCTGCCCTTGGGCAGGCAGCCGATGTGAAACCTCGGCGGTCAGGTATCTGGCCTCCCTCAACTTCTTGATATCCTCTTCTGTAACAGAGGTGCGCATCCACTGGCCTTGAAGGCTAGATCCGGACATGATTGAAGGTCTGAAGCACCTGACTTGGGCTTTGGGTGTTAGAACTCGAGGCGGGGGAAGGATTTGATTGAGCATGGGAGGGAAAAAGTAAAAGCCTTGTCCCTTTATAAAGAGGGTGAATATCAAGCGTCCTCCTAGTGGCCGTTTGGGACTTGCCTAAAATCTAGGAGTCCTAGGAACGGTTGGGCTACCCACGACCGTATTGATGAGAATCCCGTAATTAGGGGAACACGATCTCTTCTTTGACAAGACGTGTCAAGAAACCGCCTCGAGTATGTGTGGAGCTGGTTGAAGAAAAATGGTTCGAATAATCACCGGGCCATGGCATGATGTCATGTTGCCGAAACTTGTCAGCAGATTAGATTTGTGGAAATATTATTCTCTCTACGGAGGTATGTGGAACTTATTTTGCAGGGTCAGACAATATCATGGTATTCAAACTCTTCTGTGATATGTTCGGAGGAGGAACCGCCTTGGAATGGCGAAGACAACACTACGCGCCGGACTCATCGTCATTGAAGCCTAGTTCAGGGGCTACTGAGGGAGTCCGAGATTAGGGGTCTCCGGACAGCCGGATTATATCCTTTGGCCGGACTGTTGGACTATTAAGATACAAGATTGAAGACTTCGTCTCGTGTCTGGATGGGACTCTACTTGGCGTGGAAGGCAAGCTAGGCAGTGCGGATATGGATATCTCCACCTTTGTAACCGACCTTGTGTAACCCTAGCCCCCTCCGGCGTCTATATAAACCGGAGGGTTTTAGGCCATAGGACACAATAACATACAATCATACCATAGGCTAGCTTCTACGGTTTAGCCTCTCTGATCTCGTGGTAGATCTACTCTGGTACTACTCATATCATCAATATTAATCAAGCAGGACATAGGGTTTTACCTGCATCAAGAGGGCCCGAACCTGGATAAAACATTGTGTCCCCTGCCTCCTGTTACCATCCGCCTTAGACGCACAGTTCAGGACCCCCTACCCGAGATCCGCCGGTTTTGACACCGACAGTCGTCGAAGCCTCCCTGGCAGAGGGCCTACCTCCGGGTGTCCCCTGGTTTCACGCGCCATGGGGAGGGGCCTGGCTCCCGACCCCTCTGCTGTAGCCCCCAGCGTGATCCTCCCGCTTCCAGGGGGGCCATCGAGCTGGGGCCGCCTGCCGCCGTGGTGACCTACTCCTCTTGCGACTCATGGTTACTGTAAGCTTGCTCCTGAGGGATTAGGGGTACCCTGTAGTGGTCGTCGCTCGCGCAGTCGTGGTGGTTCCCCGGCAGCTCCTGGAAGGCATCGACTCCTAGCATCCCTTCTTCCCAATCTTATCCAATGAACTAGTCGGGGTCGTCCTCCGGCGTGTACTCCTGGTCCGTCATGCGGGGCACGTAGGCTTCTGGGGCTGTTACCCTGAACACCTCGCCGTGGTGCCCCACACTCCATGTTGCCCGGCCCAGCGTGACGTCCTGGGTGATAGAGTGGCATCCCACTTGGGCCATGGAAGGCGATGCTTGTGCCCATGCTTGTTGCAGGCAGTACGGGGTGGTAGAGCCCCCAGCGCCACCGGCCATGCTGGTGTTGACGAAGCCCCCTGGCACGTCTGATGGTGCGTGGTGGCGGCATGGCCTGCCGAGAATCCCTGCAGCGGCCTGAGGAGGAAGCTGATGGCAGAAGGGGGGGCTCCTGAGGCCGCCGCATCCAGCAGCTCGGCGACGCATTCCAGCAGTGTGTACCGGCCACTTTTCATCAGAAGGAACCGCAGCAGCTCCCTTGCCATGGTGAGCACTGCCCACGTGTTTGCTTGTTCTATCGCGAGTGCGGCACCGTCGCCACGGCGTGGCTTGCTGCTCTAGCAGCAGCCCGTACTTGCCGTGGAATGAGGGTAGGTGACACCCCGCCGCGTCGCCCGCGCCCCGCCGGATTGGACGGCGCTCGTGCCGCCTGGAGTGCGGGGTTGAGGTCTTCATAGGCGGGCAGCGCCGACCGGGCTGGCCAGGCTGCCCAGAGGTCGGAGTCAGCTCTTGGGTCGTCGCACATCGCGGCCATAGAGCGTCTGCAAGTCGGTTGTTAGAGAAGAAGCTCCGGCGCACCCCTACCTAGCACGCCTAATGTCGGATGTGGGGTTTCGGCAAACCCTTAAGGTTCGAACACTAGGGTGCGTGCGAAGTCTGTTCCTCCCACCGATCTATGCCCTAGCTCGCTAAGATCTCCCGGACGAACTCGACGAACTCGCAACATGGCAAGACACAAGATTTATACTGGTTCGGGCCACCGTTGTGGTGTAATACCCTACTCCAGTGTGGTGGTGGTGGATTGCCTCTTGGGCTGATGATGAACAATACAAGGGGAAGAACAGACTCTTGAGGTTGAGGTGTTCTTGTGCTTGGCTAACTTGTGTGGGTGAGAGTGATCTGAATCCTCCTCGTTCCCTCTCTATCTCTCTCTGCCGTCGTCCCCCTCCCCTATGGTGGTGGCTAACTCTATTTATAGAGTCCCTGGTCCTCTTCCCAAATATTGAGCAGGAAGGGAGCCAACAACAGCGGGCAAATTTGAAGGGGGACAGCTAGTACAAGCTATCTTGACAAAAGTGGTCTTCCCTACCAAAGGCTCTGGTGGTGACGCCGTATTGGGCTCCACGATGACCTCTGTCTTGCCGTCCTTCTGGTCCTGTTCTTGTTGCACCAATATGGCAACCTTTGCCTAATGCCTCGGTACTCCTCGCCTGCGCTGGCCACCTTAGCATGAAAGAGGAAACAAGGACGCTGCGCGCGCTGGCTCCCGCATGGCGCCCGCCTGGTGTCGATCGTCATGGCTCACGTCACAAGAGCCTCGTGAGGTTTGCCTCGCCTTGTTATATCTATCCCTCATGAGCCTGCCCGACTAGGCCACTCCAGAGGAAGTCTTGTGTCATCCGCCTCGCGAGTCTTGGCCCCTCGTGAGGGTCTTGGGTGCCTTGTTGATGATGATAGGTCGTACGGCCTGCTGGCTTAGCCACGCTGCGGGCCGTAGGCAGGCAAGCCTGGGGACCCCCGTTCCCAGGACGCCGACAAAAACGGATCTCCATTCTTCCTCCTCTAGATTTAGTTAACCTATCGAGCATTACCCCTGATGTTTGTTTCCTCTTGCGCCTAGGTGCTATTCCAACAACAAACATAGGAACTGTTAGTGTACATCAAACTATGAGACTACATATAACGAAGCATGCAACTGTAAATTGACTCCAGCAACTACCTTCTTGTTGTTGAAGCTCACAAAGTTCATCTAATCTTGCCAACTCATCTTGTGTCAAGAGTGCTTCGGAAGTAGTGTGAGGTGGCAAGGGAGCTTGGGAACGCGCTGCTAGCTGAGTTGACCAACGAGTAAATCATGCAGCTGGTGGTACTGTGGAAGGTGTTGCAATAACTAGGGTTGTCTCTGCTTGTTTGGTGACAGCTATGTGTTTTTGTTTGGCTTGTTCCGCAGCTCATGTAGCATGGGATACCATGTCGGTACAATTTTCTGCTGGACTTTGACCTTCTATTACACCATCAATACCAGCAGAATCTGGAGGATTGTTCCGCTTCCCTTTCCCTGTCGTTCTGTCTTGCTTCCTTTTTCTCTATGCCATGTTAAGTCAAGTCGACAAGAAAAACAAATAACAATTTAGTTCTTCAGAACAAATGTACTTTGATGTATGAACATGGTGTGATAGACAGATATTGTATGTTCTAGAAATAGGAACACGTGTCTTAGTCGCAAGTATAATGTGTAAATTAAGCAGATGAAATTCAACAAAATTAGAAGCAATACAAGCTAGACATCATACATAACATGCAACCACATATAACAGTGCCAAGATAGTGGGAGCACCTGTGATGGTGCACTAGGGGAGACATGCTCATCACCAACACAGCTACATTGAGTGTCTATGCATGTGTTGTCTTGGAAATCATCTTGGGGGGATGGAGGAGTAGAATCTGTAGAGGCCCTCCATTTGGAAGGAGCACCTTCATACGCTGCCTTGCTAACTTCCTTCTACTTTAGTGATTTTGAATTGTCAAGTAAAACCGACAAGAAAAAGCAATAAAATTCACTCTTCAGAACTCATTCATGCATCATACTGACAATCACTACTTTGATGTAAGGAAAACACATGATTCCAGGATGGAATAATACGAAAAACAGGACGGCATGGCATATTCACAACTATTTGTGTAAACTAAGCAGAAACCATTTCACCAAATAAGAAGCAATGCAAGCTAGACACCACGTGAAAGATGCAACCAATATGACTCTGCCAAGTTAAAAGTGTCTCATCATAAATGGCATTTCAACAAATTAGAAGCAGTGCATCCTATAAATCATATCAAAGATGCAACTAATATCAGACTACATATATTGAAGGTGTCTCATCATATTGATTTATGCAGGATAGAAAAAACAATAGTTTTATGTGAGGACATGCTTAATAGACATATGTACTATGTACTAAATACAGGAAGGCATGTCACATTAACATGTATAATATATAAGCTAAGCATAATAGCACATGCAGTTTAACCAGATTGGAAGAATTACAATCTAGACACCATATGCAACATGCAACCACATATCACGCTGCCAAGTTAGAGCAAGCACCTGCGATGCTAGTGTAGGGGAAATGCGGCAATCAACTACAGAGCTATGTTCACTATCTTCATCTAGCATTGCTGTTTCTTGAGAATCATGTCGGGAGGTTGACGCTCCATTCTTTAAATGAGGAGTAATCCACTTGCCTGACTGCCTCATCATAAGTGATTGATGAGGGATACATAAGAACATTAGTTTGATGTAAGAACATGGTTAATACACAGATGTACTAGTATGTACCAAAAACATAAAGGCATGTCATATTCAAAGGTATAATGTGTAAGCTAAGCAGATGCAATTTAACCAAATTGGAAGCAATACAAGCTAGACATCCGGCTGGAGTAATGAGCATGATCATCTAGGACCTGAGAGCCTAGTGGGAGGCGGGCTGCTTCGCTACCATCGCGGCTTTTTAGTTGGCTTCTAGGTGATGCCTCTCTTTCTGGGCTTTTCACTGGCTCGGCCAGTGCCCTGACTAGCTATTTGTCTTCTGATGCTCACAGGATGGTGGTTCATGTAAAAAAATATCTTTCCTTATCTTAATAAAGACCCCTTTCGAATACAAGCTAGACACCATATGGAACATGCAACCACATATGACACCGTGAAGTTAAAGCAAGCACCTGGGATGGTGGTTAATTGCGAGCGAGGTCATCATTTCCAGAGCTACTTTTACCGTCTCCATCTGCTGACACTGCACCTATTATAAGGCTGAAACGTGTCTGGACTATCCGCGTACGACGCTGGAGCAACTGCTCTCTTTTCTTTTTTGCTTCTCTCATAGCACCAGAGTCTGAAATACTGAAAGGATTGAGAAGACGTGTCTAGAGGGGGGTGAATAGACTCGAAGTAAGAAAAGTTGAAGTATTTAACTTCTTTAAGTTGAAGTGGAGTTTTGGGACAAGTTTAAACATTCACAATACATATCAAGGAAGCATGACAAGAGTATATGAGCAGCAGAAAGTAAAGCATGCAAGTTGCAAGAATTTAAAGGGATGGGATTGGAGTGTGCAAATGCAATTGGAGACACGGAGATTTTTGGCGTGGTTCCGATAGGTGGTGCTATCGTACATCCACGTTGATGGAGACATCAACCCACGAAGGGTAACGGTTGCGCGAATCCATGGAGGGCTCCACCCACGAAGGGTCCTCGAAGAAGCAACCTTGTCTATCCCACCATGGCCGTCGCCCATGAAGGACTTGCCTCACTCGGGTAGATCTTCACGAAGTAGGCGATATCCTTGCCCTTACAAACTCCTTGGTTCAACTCCACAATCTTGACGGAGGCTCCCAAGTGACACCTAGCCAATCTAGGAGACACCACTCTCCAAGAGGTAACAAATGGTGTGTTGATGATGAACTCCTTGCTCTTGTGCTTCAAATGATAGTCTCCCCAACACTCAACTCTCTCTCATAGGATTTGGATTTGGTAGAAAGAAGATTTGTGTGGAAAGCAACTTGGGGAAGGCTAGGGATCAAGATTTATGTGGTTGGAATGGAATATCTTGACCTCAACACAAGTGTAGGTGGTTCTATCTCACAAAATGTATGTTGGAAGTGTAGGCATGTTCTGATGGCTCTCTCTACGAATGAAGAGTGGGTGGAGGGGTATAAATAGCCTCCACATAAAATCTAACCATTACACACAATTTACCAAACTCGGTGGGACCGATTCAGAGAACTCGGTTAGACCGATTTAGTTCATAATGTGACCGTTAGGCATTTCGGTGGGACCGATATAATCGACTCGGTGGGACCGATGTGCTAGGGTTAGGGTAAAGCCTCATCTTGGTATGACCGATTACACAAACTCGGTGGGACCGATTTGGGTAATAAGCAAAATAGAGAGTTGGCCAAGCAAACTCGGTGGGACCGATTGCATGTCTCGGTGGGACCGAAATTATTGCAATAGGCAACAGAGAGTTTACAAGCCCATCTCGGTGAGACCGAGATCCCTTCGGTGAGACCAAATTGATTAGGGTTTCTGGCAGTGACTATGTCAACTGAACTCGATGGCGCCGGATAGAAAGTTTTGGTGGAGCCGAGTTTGACTTTTGGTTTGGGACATATGTGGATATGAGAAAGTAGTTGAGGGCTTTTGGAGCATATCACCAAGAACTTTGAGAAAGCAAGCCATTAGGCAACACCTCATCCCCTCTTAATAGTATTGGCTTTTCCTATGGACTCAATGTGATCTTGGATCACTTAAAATGGAAAGAATGGAGTCCTGAGCTTTGAGCTTGAGCCAATCCTTTGTCCTCAGCATTTTGAAGGGGTTACACATCCTCTAGTCCATGCAACTCCATTGTTAAACTTATCTGAACCATACTAGGTAGAAGCATTAGTCCAACAAGAGATATGTTGACATTAGTTACCAAAATCACCCAGGGAGCACTTGTGCTTTCAGTCTCCCCCTTTTTGGTAATTGATGACAACATACATCAATGCTTTAGATAAAGATATAGAGAATAACAAGTAAATCTTCGGAAAGACATGTAACATGCATAGGCTTCCCCTACATGTATGCAATCATGTAAATATGGAATATAAGAGCATGTGAATGCATAAGCATGACAGAGTAAGCAATGTGTTACATGTGTCTTGGCTATATGCATCAGAGCAAATGATGTGAATATAGGAAATGTACCTTCATGCTTATGAGTCCTTCTTGCAAACAGTATGCACATCAGCAAGAAATCCTCATACACATGACTATGATGCATATACTTACCTTGTGGTCTTGAGTTGGCTTAGGAAGGAATGAACCTGAGTAAACAAGGTTAGATAACACAGATACACCTACTAGCCAGAAAAAAAAAGAAACCACAAGAGTACCAAGACCGGGATGACATGTAGAGAGTGAGTACTGAGTACCCTATTGGATATAGACATGTTCACAAAGGTAAAGATATGCAGTGAATTCAAGGATTTCCTTCCCTTAGATGTCTTGCTCCCCTGAATCTAGCATGGGATACTGGGAGAAGATACGGAACAGAAAATCAGAGCAAAGAAAAGAAACAGAGCTAATGCAAACAATCAACTATGAACATGCATTTCCCCTCTTAAAGACATGTGACTTCTCTCCTCTTGAACACCAAGCATCTGGGGTTTCTTACACTCTCCCCGGAGTATTCTCTCCCCCTATAGAAATTATTAAGCTTTGATGTGATCTCTCTCTCCCCCTTTGACATCAATTTCCAAGAAGGGTTCTTCTGGATTTTTGTTACAAATGGGTTTGGTCCTTGAGTCACAAAGCAAAGTAGCAAGTCGAATGTGACGCTGGTAGAGGACAAGAATCATTAAGTGGAGCTGGAGCAGAAAGAATGTAGGAACAAGTGGCAAGCTGTCTTTCCTATAGTGAAATCGGTAGCACCGAGATGTGTGCTTCGGTGGCACCGAAAGGATTTGGTTGGACCAAAGGAAACAAACCGGTGTGACCGAGTTCAGCACAGTGAAAACACTTGTCACCTCAGCTCATTAGGCAATTTAGATATCACGAGGATTTGCAAGGAATTAGCTGAAAGATTTGCAATGAATTGGATGGAGGGAATGCAGAACACAAATAATCAGAAAGGAAATCTAGATGAAGTTTTTTTGGAAGGGGAAATAAATATGCATAAGACAAATGCAAGAGCACAGAGAAACACAAGAGAACTTCATCTAGAATTTGTCGGCGACAAAGTCACCTATGTTAGAGTTTATTAACTTAGGAGTCAAGTGAGAACACTTGATCATAGGTCATACTCATTGTTTAAGCTCAAAATGGGGTTACCATTTTTCGTTTAAGTATCTTGATGTATTCACATCTTGTTGAGTTGCTTTGATCCATGTCTTGGAGTAAAGCTTCTCTAAGATGGAATAACATAACTTGGGTGGTGGTGTTGATCTTGATCATGTAGTTGAACTTGTGTGGGTTGCTCAAGGTTGATGTAGCTCATCAGGAGTTGGGAGCACCACTTGGAATTTGAGTTCATCTTCCTACATGGGTTAGCTTTGCAAGGAAGAGCACTTGTATATCCAAGATGATAATCATAAAACTTAATGTAGAATTTGTCAAAGGATATGTTTGAAGGGTTTCGTGCTTCCTTGACTTCAACCACCATTGTGTAGAGACTTGGTGATGTAAAAATTGCTCAAGATATGAGTGAGTTGCAATCTCATGGATTTAGATTCATCCAAGTACGTACAAGGGTTAGGTAGCATGCAAGGGTGCAAGTATATCCAAGATATATAAATAGCATCATGAAAGAAATATCAAGGATTAGTCAAAGGCTCATGCCTTGCATGTATCCAAATGGAGTTTCTACTCCAAGTTTCAAGCATCAATGATGTTCAATTCACATCTCAAATGGCAAAAGACTTTCTCATCAAGCGGTTTGGTGAATATATCTGCCAATTGCTTATCGGTATGAACATGCTTAAGATCAATGTCCCCTTTGGCAACGTGATCTCAAATGAAATGACGACGAACTTCAATATGCTTAGTTTGAGAATGTTGCACGGGATTGTGAGCAATCTTGATAGCACTTTCATTGCCACAAAGCAATGGAACATGTTTCACATATATCCCATAATCTTTAAGAGTTTGGGTTATCCAAAGTAATTGAGCACAACATGAACCAGCGGCAATGTATTCCGCTTCGGCGGTGGATAAGGATACCGAGTTTTGTTTCTTGGAGGACCAAGACACAAGAGATCTACCAAGAAATTGACAAGTGCTCGAAGTGGACTTTCTATCAACCTTGTCTCCGGCATAGTCTGAATCGGAGTAACCAACAAGATCGAAGGAAGACCTCTTGGGATACCAAATGCCAGAATTTGGTGTGTGTATTAAGTATCTCACTATCCTTTTCACAGCCTTAAGATGACAGTCTTTAGGGGCCGCTTGATATCGTGCACACATGCACACACTTAACATAATATCGGGACGATACGAAGATAGATATAACAATGAACCAATCATAGAGCGGTAAACTTTTTGATCAACCGGTTCACCGTCCTTAGTAAAGTCAAGATGTCCACTAGGAGGCATGGGTGTTTTCATACCTTTGCATTCTTGCATATTGAACTTCTTGAATAAGTCCTTGGTGTACTTTGTTTGAGAGACAAAGGTACCTTCCTTAGTTTGTTTGATTTGTAAACCAAGAAAGAATTTGAGTTCACTCATCATAGGCATCTCAAACTTCTCTGACATTAGCTTTCCATACTTCTCACTAAAATGAGGGTTAGTCGAACCAAATATTATATCATCAACATAAATTTGGCACACAAATAGTTCTCCATTAACCCTTTTAGTAAAAAGAGTAGAATCTATTTTTCCAATTTCAAAGCCTTTTTCAATAAGGAACATGGTCAAGCATTTATACCACACTCTAGGAGCTTGTTTAAGACCATAAAGAGCTTTGTGAAGTTTTTAAACATGATTAGGTTTATTAGGATTGACAAAGCCGGGAGGTTGCTTAACATAAACTTCCTCCTCAATTTCACCATTTAAAAAAGCACTTTTAATGTCCATTTCGTACAAGGTGATATCAGGGTGATTAGCATAACCAAGTAAGATGCGAATGGACTCAAGTCTAGCAACGGGGGCATATGTCTCACCATATTCCATACCTTCGACTTGAGTGTAGCCTTGGGCGACTAGACGTGCTTTGTTGCGAACAACTTTTCCACATACATCTTGCTTGTTGCGAAACACCCATTTGGTACCGATGATGTTGTGGTTTTTGTCGGGCTTCTCAACCAATGTCGACACTTGATTCCTCTCAAAGTTGTGTGGCTCTTCATGCATGGTGTTTATCCAATCTGGATCTTCTAATGCTTCTTCAACCTTCATAGGTTCAATGCTAGAGATGAATGAATAATGTTCACAAAAATTAGCCAAACAAGTTTTGGAGCGAGTGATTCTCCCGGTTTGGATATCATTATAGATTTGCTCGACGGGATGGTCTTTGGCGACTCTTGCTCGAACTCATGGGAGCTTTTACTTGGCTCGGGGTGGAACATCCTCTTCATCTTGTTCTTCTTCTTGGCCTTCTTCATTGTTGGCATTGTCGTTCTCTTGTCGTGGTGGAGAAGGAGGTTCTTGATGTTGATCTTGATGTACTTCCTCGTTTTCTTCGTCTTGGTGTGTCCCACTTGTGGATGCTTCCGTATCAACTCTTGGTTCACCTTGTCGTGAGGTGGAAGCTTCCACTTGGATGGATGAGGTACTCTCCTTCACCTCTGTTGGATGAATCTTGCCAATAGACAAGTCTTGGATTGCTTCCGAAGGGTCTTTGTCTCCTACATCAATTGGCAATTGCTCTACTTGCGAGACGTTAGATTCATCAAACTTCACATCTACCGTCTGTTCAACAATTTCGGGTGAAATTGTTGTAGACACGGTAAGTGTGAGAGTTTGAGCCATAAGCAAGTAGTAAACCATCATGAGATTTAGGAGAAAATTTAGGACGACGCTTATCAAGAATGTAGAACTTGGGGTTTGTTACCGGTGAGGAGCTCGTATGCCGTCTTGCCGAGTAGCTTGTGAATATACAGGCAATTTGTTGCATGACAAGCTGTCTCAACTGCTTCCGCCCAAAAGTGTTTTGGAGTCTTGTACTCATCAAGCATCGTTCTTTCCATCTCAATAAGAGTCCGGTTCTTCCTCTCAACAACTCCCTTTTGTTGAGGTGTGTACGTAGCCGAGAACTCGTGTGAAATCCCCTCTTCGTCAAAAAAGTATCCACATTTGCGTTCTTGAACTCCGTTCCGTTGTTGCTTCGAAACTTCTTGATCTTCACTTCAAATTGA
Organism: Triticum urartu; assembly: GCF_003073215.2. Taxonomy (NCBI): domain Eukaryota; kingdom Viridiplantae; phylum Streptophyta; class Magnoliopsida; order Poales; family Poaceae; genus Triticum; species Triticum urartu. The sequence goes on from NC_053023.1 coordinate 184,173,961, forward strand.
TTTTGGGCCTTCTTAGGGAAGTTTTTGAAGATCTTTTGGACCTGTGATTTATCATCAAGAAAGAACACCCACGTAAATCTTGAAAAATCATCGACTATGACTAGACCAAATGAGTTACCACCGAGACTCTTGTAGGCATTGGGACCAAAGAGATCCATGTGAAGTAGCTCGAGCGGTCTTCTCATGGTCATGATGTTTTTCACGGGGTGACTCCCTCCAACTTGTTTTCCTGCCTGACAAGCACTACAAAGTCTATCCTTGTCAAATATGACATCTTTTACTCCAAGGATATGATCACCTTTAATAAGCTTATCAAGATTTTGCATACCCACATGACCTAGCCTTCTATGCCACAGCCAGCCTTTACAAGATTTAGCAACTAAGAAAGTTCTAGGTTGAGCCTTTTTAGTGAAATCAACAATGTAAAGATCACCTCTACGTATACCGGTAAAGACCATTTTATGATTGTCTCTTCGAAACACTTGGCAGTCTACTTCAGTAAATAGGACAATAAACCAAAATCAGCAAGTCTAGATACTGAAAGTAAATTGTACCTAAGAGATTCAATGAGCATGACATTTTGTATGGAGCTATCGTGTGAGATGGCCACCTTACCGAGGCCAACCACCTTACCCTTTGAGTTATCACCAAAAGTGGAATACTTTCGAGGGCCATCATTTTCAGCAAGCTCACGAAACATATCTTTGTCTCCGGTCATATGATCAGTACATCCACTATCAAGAACCCATTCCGTTCCTCCAGCCATGTAGCCGCGAAGATTAGCCATAAGACCAAAGTGTCTCATTGCATCGTCAAGATCACTATCACTATCATCATCTTCATCATAGTATCCATGTTCAACATCGTCTTGTATTTGATCAATTCCTAGAGAGGGTAATTCATTAGATAAATGATCATCACAATGGTCACCTTCATGAATTCTAATAGCTTCGGATATGACATTGGTAATGATTCCAACATCTCCTTTGGCACACATGAGATTGGTAATCTCAAATAGACAATCACCAAACATAGGATCACTAGAATTCATCTTACTCAAGGCAATAGACTTATGAATAATTTCATCTAAGTTTTGCAAGGAAGAGTTTGGAAATCTTTCCTCATGAAATCTTCGTATAGTGTAGGCACAATCAAGAGTAGGCAAACATCCAATCAAGTTTCTAGGAAAGCCTCTAGTTATAAGATTAACAGTTCTAAGGTTGTAGATCATGTCAATAGACTCATCAAGGGTAGGATGCAAAGGATCAACATGAGGTGCAGGAGGGCTAGTAATGTACTTGTTCAAATGATATTCATTGAAAATCTCAAGCATCTCATTTTTTCACTCATGAAAGAACTCTCCATCAAGAATAGGCACTCTATGTCTAAGACTCCCCAACGTAGACTCATCCATCTTCCTCCAATGGTGATTAAACCAAAGAAATGGAGACCAAAGCTCTAATACCAATTGAAAGGATCGAGAAGAGGTGTCTAGAGGGGGGTGAATAGACTCTAAGTAAGAAAAGTTGCAGTTTTTAACTTCTTTAAGTTGAAGTGGAGTTTTGGCACAAGTTTAAACATTCACAATACATATCAAGCAAGCATGACAAGAGTATATGAGCAGCGGAAAGTAAAGCATGCAAGTTGCAAGAATGTAAAGGGATGGGATTGAAGTGTGCGAACACAATTGGAGACACGGAGATTTTTGGCGTGGTTCCAAAAGGTGGTGCTATCATACATTCACGTTGATGGAGACTTCAACCCACGAAGGGTAACGGTTGCGCGAGTCCATGGAGGGCTCCACCCATGAAGGGTCCACGAAGAAGCAACCTTGTCTATCCCACCATGGCCGTCGCCCACGAAGGACTTGCCTCACTCGGGTAGATCTTCACGAAGTAGGCGATCTCCTTGCCCTTACAAACTCCTTGGTTCAATTCCACAATCTTGACGGAGGCTCCCAAGTGACACCTAGCCAATCTAGGAGACACCACTCTCCAAGAGGTAACAAATGGTGTGTTGATGATGAACTCCTTGCTCTTGTGCTTCAAATGATAGTCCCCCCAACACTCAACTCTCTCTCAAAGGATTTGGATTTGGTATAAGAAGATTTGAGTGGAAAGCAACTTGCGGAAGGCTAGAGATCAATATTTATGTGGTTGGAATGGAATATCTTGACCTCAACACAAGTGCAGGTGGTTCTATCTCAGAAAATATATGTTGGAACTGCAGGCATGTTGTGATGGCTCTCTCTACGAATGAAGAGTGGGTGGAGGGGGTATAAATAGCCTCCACACAAAATCTAACCGTTAAACACAATTTACCAAACTCGGTGGGATCGATTCAAAGAACTCGGTCGGACCGATTTAGTTCATAATGTGACCATTAGGCATTTCGGTGGGACCGATATAATCGACTCGGTAGGACCGATGTGCTAGGGTTAGGGTAAAGCCCCATCTCGATTTGACCGATTACACAAACTCAGTGGGACTGATTTGGGTAATAAGCAAAATAGAGAGTAGGCCAAGCAAACTTGGTGGGACCGATTGCATGTCTCGGTGGGACCGAAATTATTGCAATAGGCAACAGAGAGTTTGCATGCCCATCTCGGTGAGACCGAGATCCCATCGGTGAGACGAATTGATTAGGGTTTCTGGCAGTGGCTATGTCAACTGAACTCGGTGGTGCCGGATAGAAAGTTTCGGTGGGGCTGAGTTTGACTTTTGGTTTCGGACATATGTGGATATGAGAAAGTAGTTGAGGGCTTTTGGAGCATATCACTAAGCACTTTGAGCAAGCAAGCCATTAGGCAACACCTCATCCCCTCTTAATAGTATTGACTTTTCCTATGGACTCAATGTGATCTTGGATCACTTAAAATGGAAAGATTGGAGTCCTGAGCTTTGAGCTTGGGCCAATCCTTTGTCCTCAGCATTTTGAAGGGGTTCCACATCCTCTAGTCCATGCCACTCCATTGTTGAACTTATTTGAACCATATTAGCTAGAAGCATTAGTCCAACAAGAGATATATTGACATTAATTACCAAAATCACCCAGGGAGCACTTGTGCTTTCAAATACCCTTGAATAAAAACACAATAGTGATAGTATGGGTGAAGTGTGTGCAGAACTAGTGCACTGTAAAAGTAGCAGATAGCAGGTGGCTGAAAAATAAATGACAGGAGACATATGATAGCTCTACAACATTGCATGGAAAACAAAATTAGATTCTACTCCGTATGATTTTGTAATATATGTGCACAGGAAATGCAGGTACTCCTCCAACAGACCACCACATGTGGTCATATCAAGATAACAGTCGACTGAAAATAAATAGGTCAGCCGATTTTTTTAATGAACCGTCCGATCTATAAGGAACGGGCAAATGGCCTTCGTCTACGTCCCACCAGTCACTGTTGACGATCTTTCTCGAACCGCCAGCGACTACCGGCCCAGAACCCTACCTCCGCCGCCCCGTACTCCCCTCGATCTCACACCACCGCCGTGCTTGGCAGCGCCCCAGGACATCCCTTTAATCCCGGCCGACCTCCAGATCGGGCGCTAGTAGATCTAGGCCCCACATGCCCCTAAGATAAACACTGAGGCGCTGCTTCCCCGGCGTAATAGGCGGACTAGCGCCTGTTACACCGGGGAATGCTTCCGTTAATTGGGAATCAACTGACTAGGAATTGAAATTCAGGGGGTGACGGACCTCTGGCTAAGGTGAAATAGTATATGAGGAGAAACCTTGTGCATCACGAGTTACTAGGAACATCACACCTAGTATCAAGAAGAAGCGGTCAACTAGTGTCTTTTGTGGGATGAATACCATGCAAGCAAACATGTAAGATTTGCATGAATAAGGGAAGACGAGTACCATTTTCGGTTGCCGGTGTGGTTGCCTCCACATGTCGCGCCGATCTTCTTCTTTTTGCGGGGGAAACCGATGTTCTGGAGGAGGGTGCAGGCTTGGATGAACCCATGGCCAAATTGTTGACTGTGTTGCCGTGGCCGTATGTCGGTGGAGCAGAAGCAGATCCGAGGCGGCGAAGGATGGCGTAGCAAGAACAGCTCCGGTGCAGTGGAGGGTGGCGAAGTTGGAGTGGCAGCGGTGAGGCGCAGGACGGCGTGGTTGAACTGGCTCGGGTACGGACGGCTCGGCCTCGGCTTCAACTACTAGCCGTGGAGGGCATTGCGGTTGAGGTTGCGGTGGACGATGACGTCGGGGTATCGGCTCCAGCGTGATGGAGGAGGGCGGCGGTTGATGGGTGGAATGGGGTGGCGGACTAGTTTTTGCGCCCATAGAGTACGAATGGGGAATCGGACGGGTCGGCAGGGGAGGGGGGAGAACCATGTTTCGGTCTGGGACGCGCTTGTTTTTGGCTTTTTTGAACAGAAGATGGGACGCGCTTGTTTGAAATTTGGGGGAAGTACAAACTTTGCCCCCCTCTTAAATTTCGGACGTACTGCGGGTCGGGGGTAGGATGGTAATCCCAGGTGTCCCGAATAGTGGGCGGGAGCAATTTCGGCCGCGCGCATGTGTGCTTAGGCGGCCATTGTGTATGAATGTTTTTTGGAGGCGGTTGCATGGCGTCTAGATGAAGCTACAAACCTACCCCGGTTTGGACCTTTGGACATCGGGCCGGTAGGTTTCACGGGTCGGAGTTATTAGAAAAGTAATTTCCTTGTACTACCAAACATTGGTCCCATGCGGTTTCGGGCGAGTAGAGGCACTTTTGGCGCTTCGTTCAAAATTTTGAAACACAAGCATTCACGTTTAGAGTACTCTTGAACTTTGAGGATTGACCTAAATAGACAACGTTAAATTTGACCTTGTATGTTTGAAAACCTCATTAAATTATCTGCTTCTTTTTGGAATTTTGACACTTGAAAATCCTATAACTACGATTATTTTGGAATGGAGGAGCTAAATTAGAATCTATTTTGTACACGACTACATATGCTATTAAGTACAAAATCAGAGCAAAGATTGGTGCCCCCATAATTTAGGTATGATTTACAAATGCCATGATATGAAATTCAAATAATTGAATGGACTTCATGTTGAATTCGGTTTTTTAAACTAGCTTAAGTTGAATTCAAATGTATGCTAGTTCATAGGTAGCTATTTATAATGTTCATTGTGTAACTTTCGTATGTATAATGTGCTTTACACACACAACATGAACTATACTCACGTTTATATTCGATTGCTAATGCGATGCATTGTCTGGAGTTCAAAATACTGGCTATGTCGATCAATTGTGTCAAATAATAACATAGACATGCTCAAATTTGATAGAATCTAGATGTCTTATGGATCAATGACCGTTCTGTTGGGGATATAGCTATCAGTTATGACCCGCTCAGGAGGGGCCGGGTCAGCCCAGTGGCGGGTTACAAAGAAAGCTCAGTAAACATTCAAAACGATAGTTTATTAAATCTTATAGAAGGCCCAAGGGCCTAGAGGCAGCTTAAGGCCCAATATTGTAAACCGCCGTATGTAAGGAAAGACTTGCAAAGAAAGGCATGTAAAGGAAGTCACCGAGCCGGACACGATTATGAGCCGGCCGGGACTCTATAAGCCGCCAGGCGTCAACCCGTGTATATAAGGGGACACCTGGTGGCGGCTTAGGATAAGAAACAAGAGATCGATAACCAAGCCGGCGAGTTAAGCCTCTTGGTGATCGAAACCACAACAAGACATAGGCTTTTACCTTCATCGTAAGGGGCCAAACTAGTATAAAACCTCTTGCGTCATTTGTCCTGATTAACCCCTTTAAGCTTCCTAGTTGTGATGGCCCTACGACTAAGTCCTTTCGCTAGGATATCTGCCGTGACAATTCCACGATAGTTGGCGCCCACCATGGGGCCATCGCACGGTGGATTTGAGTTCTTAAAGGGCAGCTTCGAAGGCCTCAAGGGATACAATGTGGGCCGGATGACCAAGAGTCATCATGGCAAGCTCTACATCGACGACGAAGGCTGGGGCCCTGAGGCCGGCTCAATTGAGTACGGGTACCAGGTCCCCTTCGGCGGAATTCACGTCTTCATCTGCCGGATCGGCGAGTCAGGCCCTGAGCCGGACGTCCACACCAACCTCGTCGAAACGGCTCGGCACGCGAGGACCACCCATGTTCAATCTGTTGTGAAGCATGCCTTTGTAGGCTGCGTCTACGGTGGTGAATACTCTGAAGGATCGGTGGAGGGCGGTGAGACGGCCGTCTGTTCTGACACTGCATCATCGACGGGCAAGACAGACTCTTTGTACCAGCTCCAGGATGGCATGCTCGGGGGCTGTTCCGATGGCAGCAGTATTCCGGACCCCCTTGAGCCGCCGAATTGGGCCGGAGTCTTCATGGCAGGAACACAGCCCGGGCAGAACTCCACAGCGGCAGCGGCAACCGCTACCGGGTCGGCCGCAGCCGGGTCAGGAGACCTTGCACGCCCCCTGGCTTAGATTCTAATGGACCTCATGGATAAACTGACGGCTCTGTTGACTGCCATGGTAGAGACGGAGGATAAAGCCCGGCATGATGCAGAGGTGGCACGCGTACGTGAAGAGATGGTACAGGCTAAAGAAAATCTGGCAATAGAGGAGGTCAGGATGGCAGCGGAGCGGGCGGCTTTGGACGTCCGTGCTCAACAGCTTCAAGCGGAGACCTTTCGGCTCTTGGTGGATCTGAACATGTCAAACAAGGTCATGAGAAGAACGCATCAGAAAATTCAGTCACGTCTACCTCTGATGCTCGATCCTAGGAACCTTTTTCATACACCTGGCGCTGGGGGAAGCAACCCGCCGGAGGAAAACCGGATCACGACACCTGGCGCGCCGGTCCAACCACGCGCCATGGAACCACCTCGTGTAGTTACCGCTCCACCTCATTACGTACCAACACCGCCGAGTCACTTCTCCAATCCCTTGGAAAACCTGATTGCAGCGTCAGCTCATTTGGCGGCTCTCCCAATGGATGGTGACTCACCAGCAGCGGTCGAAACACGAAGGGTGAGATAACTTCTTAAAATAGCTCTGGCACAGTGTAACATCCCGGATGTAACTTTCCTCCCGGATGTAACTTTCCCTATTTGTACTCCAACTCTTGCCATTTTCGACGTTAAGTTATTTTATTTTCTCGGGTTCGGGTTTTTGTCTCCGTGTGTTGTTGTCGTTGTCATGCATCTCATATTTTGTCATCATGTGCATTGCATTTGCATACGTGTTCGTCTCATGCATTCGAGCTTTTTCCCCGTTGTCCGTTTTGCATTCCGGCGCTTCGTTCTCCTCCGGTGGTCATTTCTAGCTCTCTTTCGTGTGTGGGGATTAAACATTTCCGGATTGGACCGAGACTTGCCAAGCGGCCTTGGTTTACTACCGGTAGACCGTCTGTCAAGTTTTGTATCATTTGGACTTCGTTTGATACTCCAACGGTTAACCGAGGACCGAAAAGGCCTCGTGTGTGTTGCAGCCCAACACCCCTCCAATTTGGCCCAAAACCCACCAAACTCTGCTCCATGTCCTAGAGCGTTCGATCACGATCGCGTGGCCGAAACCGCACCTCATTTGGACTCTCCTAACTCCCTCTATGCCTATATACACCCCCATTCCAAATTCCGGATCTTCCCCTAACCCTAAAATCTCAGATCCGCCGCCGCCGGACACGTCCGGACGGCGCCGGACACGTCCGGACGGTGCCGGACACGTCCGCCCAGCCCCGCCCTGCCACGTGGCGCCGCCCATTCGCCGCCGCCTGCGCCCACTTCGCCGCGCCGCCCGAGCCCGCCGAGCCCAGTCCGGCCCCCGCGCGCCGCCTACCGCGCCCCGCCGCCCTCTTCCCACCGTCCGGCGACCCTGTGCCGCCGCCCGCCATCGTCGGCGGCCGCCTCCTCGCCTCGACGCCGGCGCCCGCCGCTCCGACCGCCGCGCCGCTCCGCCGCCACCGCGCCGTCCCCGGCGCCCGCGCCGCCGCTCCAGCCCGCCGGCAAGGCTCCGGAGTCCGGCGATCCTCGGGAGGCGCGCCCTGATCCAGATCCGCGTCGGCTACAGTAACCCTAGATCTAGGTCATTTTTTTTCCTAAGTCCTGAAATCTGCAGATCCAAGTGCATCCGTAGCTCCGATTTGGGCATATAGCATATCAAAATATTCACCTCAGAGAGTACATCATTTCATTCCATTGCATCATTTTCATTTGAGCTCATCTTGGTGCCCGAAATGCTGTTAGAAGAGGCCTACTTGAGTTAATTGTCAGATCTGCTACTCCGTTTAGCACTTTTGTCATTTTTGCCATGATTAATGTGTGCGTGCTATGCCCGTGAGTTCTACATATGTTTTGTTAAGGGTTTTGTCATCTTTCCAGAGGTGCAACCCATATATTTTTAGGATGTGTGTGGTGACCTGTGCAAGCTTGCAAAGTGGTGCGCTTGCTAATTCTGTTTTCAGTGACTTAGTAATTTCACTAAGTCCTGGGATTGTTTATCTCATGATGCCATATGTTCTTATTGTTTCCTAGTGATCCGTGCCTCTTTTGAGGATGATCAGTAAGGGAGTTTTGTTAATATTGTAGTTCTCTATCCATCCATGTCTTTGTTTGCAATTATGGAGCACCCTAGCTTGAGTCAATCGAGCTCTACTTTTGCTTCGTTGCGAATCTGGGCAGATCGTCAACTTGTTTGCGATTTTGCCAATGTTATTGTAGTTGATCCGTGCATGCTATGCCATTGTTCTTGCCATGTCTAGCTTGCATTTTGTGCCTTATTAAGGGATGTATGCTTATCTTTCCATGACTTGCACCGTGGTGAGTGCATCGAGCTCGTAAACATGCCTTCGTGAGTTATGTTTCAGCATGTCCCAGTTTTCACTAAGTCTGAAAACTGATTATGTTTTTGCTATGTTCGTGTGCTTGTTAGTATATTTTGTGATCCCTTTTGGCTCAAGGTCACTAAGGGACTTTTGTTAATATTGTTGAGTAGCTCCATGCATGTCTTTCTTGTCATGTTCAGTCCTGTAGCATGTTGTTTTGTTGCTCCGAAGAGGGCTATATGATCTGAAATTCCAGACAAGTGTTAATTTCACTAAGTCTGAGATCTGTTTACCATTTGCGTTTTTGCCATGCTTGTTTGAACCTCCTAATGGATGAATTGGCTGTAGCTAGTGCTAGACTTTTGTTAAGCATATTGTGTGAATCCCTGCCATGTATTTTGTTGTCATGTTTGGGTGCTGTAGCATGTTCATCTCATTGCATTTAGATGCCTACCTTGCTGTAAATCGCAGACCGGTGTCATTTTGAATCGCTTGCATTTCCAAACCGTAACTCCGATTCTGGCGTTCTTTATATTCGTTTTCAAGCGATTTCTTCTCATATTTCCAGTGGCACCCTTGGAATTCCAAGTTGAGTCCAGGTTCATGCATTTCCTGTCATATCTTGCATTTTGCATCCCGCATCGCATCCCGCATAGCATATCATCTTTGCATCGTGTTGTTTGAGTTTGCACGTGGTTGATTTTATCCTTGTTGCTTGTTTGTCTTGTTTGGGTAGAGCCGGGAGACGAGTTCGCTAACGAGGAGCCCGTTGAGTTTGCTTTTGAGGATCCAGTCAACTCTGACAACTGTGCAGGCAAGATGATCATACCCTCGAAATCACTACTATCTTTGCTATGCTAGTTTGCTCGCTCTTTTGCTATGCCATTGCTACGATGCCTACCACTTGCTTGCAAGCCTCCTAAATTTCCATGTCAAACCTCTAACCCACCATTGTCCTAGCAAACCGTTGATTGGCTATGTTACCGCTTTGCTCAGCCCCTCTTATAGCGTTGCTAGTTGCAGGTGAAGATTGGAGGCCGTTCCTTGTTGGAACATCTTTTATTTACTTGTTGGGATATCATTATATTGCTATGTTATCTTAATGCATCTATATACTTGGTAAAGGGTGGAAGGCTCGGCCTCTCGCCTAGTGTTTTGTTCCACTCTTGCCACCCTAGTTTCCGTCATATCGGTGTTATGTTCCCGGATTTTGCGTTCCTTACGCGGTTGGGTTATAATGGGAACCCCTTGATAGTTCGCCTTGATTAAAACTTTTCCAGCAATGCCCAACATTGGTCTTACCATTTGCCACCTAGCCTTTTCTTTCCCTTGGGTTCTGCAGACTCAAGGGTCATCTTATTTTAAACCCCCCCGGGCCAGTGCTCCTCTGAGTGTTGGTCCACCTGTCAGCTACCGGTGGCCACCAGGGGCAACTCTGGGTTGGCCTACCCGTACCTAGGACAATCTGAGTGTGCCCTGAGAAAGAGATATGTGCAGCCTATCGGATTTTTCGGCACATTCGGGGCGGTGTTGCTCGTTCTTGTTTAACCTGTCAAAGTGTCTTGAGACCAGATACCGAGTCTGATCGAATGTCTTGGAGGAGGTCTATTCTTCGTTGACCGTGAGAGCTTGTATGGGCTAAGTTGGGACTCCCCTGCAGGGATTTGAACTTTCGAAAGCCGTGCCCGTGGTTATGGGCAGATGGGAATTTGTTAATGTCCGGTTGTAGATAACTTGGACCTTAATAAATTAAAATGAATCAACTGAGTGTGTTACCGTGATGGCCTCTTCTCGGCGGAGTCTGGGAACTGGACACGGTGTTGGAGTAATGTTTGCGCAGGTTGTTCTCTAGTTTCTCGCTCGTGCTTTGCCTCCTCTTCTCGCTCTCTTTTGCGAATAAGTTAGCCACCATACTTGCTAGTCGCTTGCTGCAGCTCCACTCATATTTTACCTTGCCTTACCTATAAGCTTAAATAGTCTTGATCGCGAGGGTGCGAGATTGCTGAGTCCCTGTGGCTCACAGATTACTATTACACCAGATGCAGGGCCTGATGATTCCGCTCCAGGAGACGTTTGAGCTCAAGTGGGAGTTCGACGAAGACTCTCAACGTTACTATGTTTCTTTTCCCGATGATCAGTAGTGGTGCCCAGTTGGGGGTGATTGGGACCGTGTCGCATGTTGGGTTCTCTTTTATTTTGGCGCCGTAGTCGGGCCATGAGTGTTTGGATGATGTAATGTTATTTATGTACTTGATTGACGTGGCGAGTGTAAGCCAACTATGTTATCTCCTTTTATTATTATATTACATGGGATGTTGTGAAGATTGCCTAACTTGCGACATATGCCTTCAATGCGATTATGTCTCTAAGTCGTGCCTCGACACGTGGGAGCTATAGTCGCATCGAGGGTGTTACAAGTTGGTATCAGAGCCTTCCCCGACCTTAGGAGCCCCATTGCTTGATCGTTTTTAGCGGCCGAGTTGTGTCTAGAAAAATGTTTTGAGTCTTTTAGGAATTATATATCGGAGAGTTTAGGAATTCTTTTTACTTCCCAGTCTCCTCATCACTCTGGTAAGGCATCCTGACGTAGAGTTTTGACTTTTCTCTTCTCAAATTTCACTAAATTTTTTTTTAGGATCACGCGGGTATCTTGGAATCGTTCCGATGGTTTTATGATGAGAACATTGTCTTGGTGCCTCCTGTCAGGGGTTTAGTGGAAGTGTCCCGGGGAGTTGAGCTCTGAGGTGTTGTCATCATAATTTTATCGTTGCAGTTCTGTAATACCTGAGTTTAGTACGCCGACATCGAAAATCTCTTTTATGCAGTTCGTTGGTGAGATAACCTCGACGCCACCCAGTACTGGGGCGGGAGTTCGGGAGTATCGCCATAACTTGTATAACGGATGCTTTTCGAAGGTTGAGGTAGATGGTTTCCGGTTTTCTTGGTTATGTGTTGAAGGATGGATACAACTGGATGTAGGATTTGCTAGATTTGGGTGAGATATTATGCTTCCCCTGTATCCCCAACACCTGATTGCATAACCGGAAAGGTTCGGGAGTTTCATAGGTGGGAATTCTGTAGCTCTAGTTCTTCTTCCACGGATATTGGTTTGAGATTGGGATTTCTTACCGATTATTCGTTCTTGATTTATTTCTCTACCTTAATTCTACGTGGCTTCTCAATTTATGGATATGTGAGCATTTTAAGAGGAATGCATTCGTTCATTTTGTTCGGATGTGAACACTATATGTTGCAATTTTCATTCCGTTGGATTCAGCTTCAATATTTGTCTGTCAATGTGCTAATGGTGGTCACCCTCTTCAGGATGGCTCCTCCAACGCGCACGACTCCGAATCCTGATCCGCCACCACCTCCACCCCCTCCGGAGGCATGGCAAGCTGTGATGGCCGCAACCAATGCAAACACACAGTTGATCATGCAAATTCTTCAAGAGCGCAATCAAGGCAGTCAAGGGAACCAAGGCAGCAATCAGAGTCACTTTGCTACACTCAACCAGTTCCTTGCTAACGGGCCAAAGACTTTCAGCAATTGTGTTAAGGCAACCGATGCTGACGATTGGCTTGTGAATCTGTGCAAGCATTTCGAGTGCAGTAACGTCAGGCCTGAGGACTTTGTCAAGTTCGCTTCCTTCCAACTCAAAGATCAAGCTGCAGAATGGTTCCAGCAATACAAGGACTCCAGAGGTGGACGTGTTATCACTTGGGATGATTTCCGTCGAGATTTCCGAGCTCATCACATTCCCTAGAGCGTGGTTGAAAGCAAGCGTGAGGAATTCCGCAATCTGAAGCAAGGCTCTTTGTCTGTCTATGACTACAACAAGTTGTTCCAGAAGCTCGCCCGCTTTGCCAAGCAGGACGTCCCTGATGAGAAGAGCATGATATACCAGTTCAGGGGTGGTCTCAGAGAAGAAATTCAGCTCGCTCTTGTTCTCTTCGAGCCCTTGAGGTACGATGAGTTCTACAACATGGCACTGAAGCTAGAGGCTGCTCAGTTGAGGTGTGATGCTTCCAAGAAGCGAGTCAGAGATGCTACTCCTTCTTCCTCTACTCAAGTGGCCAAGCAGAAGAAGTTTTGGCTTCCTCCTCCTCCGTTCCGTCAGCCATATCAGCAGAAGAGCAAAGTTGGCAGTGGTTCTTCCCACCCACCCAACCCTGGCTTTCAAAACAAGACTTCGTCTCAAGCTCCAAGATTGAGTGCTCCGTATCACCGTCCGCTTTCTGAGGTCACGTGCAACAAGTGCCAACAGAAGGGTCATTATGCCAACAAGTGTCTCAACCAGAGGCGTCTTCCTCCTCCTCCTGTCAGATCGGCAAGTACAGCAGTGGTCAAGCATAATCCCAAGCATGCCAAGGTCAATTTGATGAATGCAGCTCAGGCAGAGGACTCGTCAGATGTGATCATGGGTAACCTTCCTGTTAATGATATTCCAGCTAAAGTTCTTTTTGACACTGGTGCATCGCATTGCTTCATCTCGAGACCGTTTACAAATAGGCATGAATTGGTTTCGCAAGTTTTGCCTAGTCCTTTAGCAGTTGTTTCTTCCGGTAAGCGCATGCAGGCTAACTCCATCGTTCTGGATGTTTCTATCACTTTGGGTGACTACAAGTTCTTGGCTTCTCCTACGGTTCTCGGTGACTCGGATATTGATCTTATTCTCGGGATGGATTGGCTTTCTAAGCACAAGGCTCAGCATGATTGTGCAGCCAGGCAGATTCAATTGACTCATTCGTCTGAGGATGTAATTGTCTTTGCTGCTCGTGATGATACTATCCGTCTGTTTTCTCTCAATGAGAAGGGTGAATTGGATGCCATCTCTCAAATTCCAGTCGTTTGCGAATATCAAGATGTCTTTCCAGAAGAGCTTCCAGGAATGCCTCCGCACCGGCCAGTTGAATTCGTTATTGATCTTGAGCCTGGCACGGAACTTGTGTGCAAGCGTCCTTACAAGCTCGGACCTGAAGAGTTGAAGGAGCTGAAGAAGCAACTCGATATGCAAGAGAAAATGGGTCTTATCTGGCCTAGTTCTTCTCCGTGGGGTTGTGGTGTGCTTTTTGTGAAGAAGAAGGATGGAACGGACTGACTTTGTGTTGATTACCGTCCGGTAAACAAGAAGACCATCAAGAACAAATACCCACTTCCCAACATCAATGAGCTATTCGAACAACTCAAAGGTGCTCAAGTATTCTCCAAGCTTGATCTCCGTATGGGTTATCACCAGATTCGCATTCGTGAAGAAAATATTCCCAAGACAGCATTCAGAACAAGCTTTGGTTCATATGAATACATTGTCATGTCTTTTGGCCTTGCCAATGCTCCTCCAACGTTCTCTCGCATGATGAACTTCATCTTCAATGCCAACACCAATGACTTCGTTTTGGTCTATCTCGACGACATTCTGGTTTTCTCGAAGAACAAAGAAGATCATGCCAAGCACTTGCGTTTGGTTCTTGATAAGCTTAGAGAACATCAGTTCTACGCCAAGTTCTCCAAGTGTGAATTTTGGCTTGATGAGGTTCTTTATCTTGGTCATATCATCTCTGCCAAGGGCATTGCCGTGAATCCTGAGATGGTGTCTGCAATTGTGAATTGGGAACCTCCTCAGAATGTGAAGCAACTCCGCAGTTTTCTCGGTCTCGCAAGCTATTGCCGAAGATTCGTTGAAATTTTTTCTAAGATCGCGAAGCCTCTCTCTAATCTTCTTCAGAAGCACGTCAAGTACGTTTGGTCTCCGGAGTGTGATATTGCTTTCAACACTTTGAAAGAGAAATTGATCGCTGCTCCAGTTCTGACTCCGCCTGATGAATCCAAGCCGTACGAGGTCTTTTGTGATGCCTCTCTCCAAGGTCTTGGCGCAGTATTGATGCAAGAGAAGAAAGTTGTTGCTTATACGTCTCGCCAGTTGAAGCCGAATGAGAAGAACTACCCCACTCACGATCTCGAGTTGGCGGCAGTTGTGCATGCTCTTTTGACTTGGAGACATCTTCTATTGGGAAGAAAACTCGATATTTTCACTGATCACAAGAGTCTCAAGTACATCTTCACTCAGCCTAATCTCAACCTCAGGCAAACTCGATGGGTCGAAATGATTCAAGAGTATAATCCGAGTATCGAGTATACTCTAGGCAAGGCTAATGTGATTGCTGACGCTTTGAGCAGAAAGGCTTACTGCAACAGTCTAATTCTCAAGCCTTATCAACCCGAGCTTTGTGAAGCTTTCCGCAAACTTAATCTGCAAGTTGTTCCTCAAGGTTTCCTCGCCATCCTTCAAGTCTCTCCTGCCTTAGAAGACCAGATTCGCCAAGCCCAGCTTCTTGATGCTATGGTGAAAAAGGTGAAGATTGGGATTGCCAAGAGTCAGTCCAAGTACAAGTGTTACCGCCTTGATGACAAGGACACTCTCTTCTTCGAGGATCGTATTGTTGTGCCCAAAGGTGACCTCCGTAAAGTGATCATGAACGAGGCTCACAATTCTCTCCTCTCCATCCACCCTGGGAGCACGAAGACGTATCAGGACCTTAAGCAAGCTTATTGGTGGACTCGAATGAAGCGCGAGATCGCTCAATTCGTGAATGAACGTGATGTCTGCAGAAGAGTGAAGGCAGAACACCAAAGGCCAGAAGGTCTCCTCCAACCTCTTGCCATTCCAGAATGGAAGTTTGACCACATTGAAATGGACTTCGTGACTGGGTTTCCAAAGTCCAAGCGTGGCAATGATGCTATATTCGTTGTCATCGACAAACTCACCAAAGTGGCTCATTTTCTGCCTATCAAAGAGTCGATCACTTCAGCTCAATTGGCGGAACTCTATACCTCTCGCATTGTCTCTCTGCACGGTATTCCTCAAGTGATCTCTTCAGACCGTGGCAGCATCTTTAACTCGAAGTTTTGGGATTCTTTCCAGAAGGCCATGGGCACTAACATCCGCTTCAGCACAGCTTTCCATCCTCAAACAAGCGGTCAAGTCGAGCCTGTCAACCAGATTCTTGAAGATATGCTCAGGGCTTGTGTGATCTCCTTCGGCATGAAGTGGGAGGATTGTCTTCCTTATGCTGAATTCTCCTACAACAACATTTTTCAAGAAAGTTCGGGCAAGGCCCCTTTTGAAATTCTGTATGGCAGGAAGTGTCGTACCCCTCTCAACTGGTCTAAAACCGGTGAACGTCAGCTTTTGGGTAATGACTTAATCACAGAGGCAGAAGAAATGTGCAAAGTCATTCGAGATAACCTCAAAGCAGCCCAATCCCGCCAGAAGAGCTACTATGATAGTAAGCACCGTGATTTGGCTTTCGAGATCGGAGATCATGTTTACCTCCGCGTCTCTCCTATGAAAGGTTAACCGAGGGACCGAAAAGGCCTCATGTGTGTTGCAGCCCAACACCCCGCCAATTTGGCCCAAAACCCACCAAACTCTGCTCCATGTCCTAGAGCATTTGATCACGATCACGTGGCCGAAAACCGCACCTCATTTGGACTCTCTTAGCTCCCTCTATGCCTATATATACACTCCCCCATTCCAAATTCGCGGATCCTCTCCCCTCTAACCCTAAAAAAATTCCCAGATCCGCCGCTCCGGACGTGTCCGAGCGGAGCCGGACAACGTCCGCCACCGCCGCCGCCACGTGTCGCCGCCCCGTTGGCTGCGCCGCCGCCCTACATCCCCGCCGGCCCGGGAGCCCAAGGCCGGCCCCCGCGGCCCGCTAACGCCCGCCGCCGCCTGCCGTGTCCCCGCCGCCGTCGTCCTCGGCGCCGGCGCGCGCCGCCGCCGCCGCGCCATTGCGGGCCATCGCCGCCTCGCCCCGAGCCGCTCCGACGCCGCGCCGCCTCCGCCGCGCCCCGCCGCCTCGTCGTCGGGCCGCCACCGCCCGTCCCCCTTTCTCCTCCCCGCCTGCAAGGCTCGCCGGAGTCGCCTCGGGAGGCGCGCCCCGATCCAGATCCGCGTCGGCTACAGTAACCCTATATCTAGGTCACTTTTCCTAAGTCCTGAAATCTGCAGATCCAAGTGCCTCTGTTCGAGGCCCCGTAACTTTGCATCCGTAGCTCCGATTTGGGCATATAGCATATCAAAATGTTCATCTCAGAGAGTACATCATTTCATTCCATTGCATCATTTTCATTTGAGCTCATCTTGATGTCCGAAATGCTGTTAGAAGATGGGTACTTGAGTTAATTGTCAGATCTTTTACTCCGTTTAGCATTTTTGTCATTTTCGCCATGATTAATGTGTGCATGCTATGCCCGTGAGTTCTAAATATGTTTTGTTAAGGGTTTTGTCATCTCTCCAAAGGTGCAACCCATGTATTTTTAGGATGTGTGTGGTGACTTGTGCAAGCTTGCAAAGTGGTGCACTTGCTATTTCTGTTTTCAGGGACTTAATGATTTCACCAAGTCCTGGGATTGTTTAGTTCATGATGCCATATGTTCTTGTTGTTTGCAATTTTGCCGATGTTATTGTAGTTGATCCGTGCATGCTATGCCATTGTTCTTGCCATGTCTAGCCTGCATTTTGTGCCTTCTTAAGGGATGTATGCTTGTATTGCCATGACTTGCTCTGTAGTGAGTTCATCAAGCTCATAAACATGCCTTCGTGAGTTATGTTTCAGCATGACCCAGTTTTCACTAAGTCTGAAAACTGATTATGTCTTTGCTATGTTCGTGTGCTTGTTAGTATATTTTGTGATCCATTTTGGCTCAAGGTCACTAAGGAACTTTTGTTAAGCTTGTTGATTAGCTCCATGCCATGTATTTCTATGTCATGTTCAGGTCCTGTAGCTTGTTGTTTTGTTGCTCCGAAGAGGGCTATATGATCTGAAATTCCAGACAAGTGTAAATTTCACCAAGTTTGAGATCTGTTTTACCATTTGCGTTTTTGCCATGGTTGTTTGAACCTCCTAATGGATGAATTGGCCATAGCTCAGTGCTAGACTTTTGTTAAGCATCATGAATGCATCCCTATCATGTATTTTGTTGTCATGATTAGGTGCTGTAGCATGTTCATCTCATCGCATTTAGATGCCTACTTGCTGTAAATCACAAACCGGTGTCATTTTTGAAACGCTTGCCATTTCCAAACGGTAACTCCGATTCCGGCGTTCTTTATATCATTTTCAAGCGATTTATTCTCATCTTTCCAGTGGAACCCTTGGAATTTCATGTTGAGGCAAGGTTCATGCATTTCCTGTCATATCTTGCATTTTGCATCCCGCATAGCATATCATCTTTGCATCGTGTTGTTGGAGTTTGCACGTGGTTGATTGTATCCTTGTTGCTTGTTTGTCTTGTTTGGGTAGAGCCGGGAGACGAGTTTGCTAACGAGGAGCCCGCTGAGTTTGCTTTTGAGGATCCAGTCAACTCTGACAACTATGCAGGCAAGATGATCATACCCTCGAAATCACTACTATCTTTACTATGCTAGTTTTGCTCGCTCTTTTGCTATGCCATTGCTACGATGCCTACCACTTGCTTGCAAGCCTCCCAAATTGCCATGTCAAACCTCTAACCCACCATTGTCCTAGCAAACCATTGATTGGCTACGTTACCGCTTTGCTCAGCCCCTCTTATAGCGTTGCTAGTTGCACGTGAAGATTGGAGGCCGTTCCTTGTTGGAACATCTTTTATTTACTAGTTGGGTTATCATTATATTGCTATGTTATCTTAATGCATCTATATACTTGGTAAAGGGTGGAAGGCTCGGCCTCTCGCCTAGTGTTTTGTTCCACTCTTGCCGCCCTAGTTTCCGTCATATCGGTGTTATGTTCCCGGATTTTTGCGTTCCTTACGCGGTTGGGTTATAATGGGAACCCCTTGATAGTTCGCCTTGATTAAAGCTTTTCCAGCAATGCCCAACCTTGGTTTTACCGTTTTCCACCTAGCCTTTTCTTTCCCTTGGGTTCTGCAGACTCAAGGGTCATCTTATTTTAACCCCCCCGGGCCAGTGCTCCTCTGAGTGTTGGTCCACCTGTCAGCTACCGGTGGCCACCAGGGGCAACTCTGGGCTGGCCTACCCGTACCTAGGACAATCTGAGTGTGCCCTGAGAAAGAGATATGTGCAGCTCCTATCGGGATTTGTCGGCACATTCGGGCGGTGTTGCTGGTCTTGTTTTAACCTATCGAAGTGTCTTGAATTACCGAGATACCGAGTCTGATCGGAATGTCTTGGGAGGAGGTCTATTCCTTCATTGACCGTGAGAGCTTATCATGGGCTAAGTTGGGACTCCCCTGCAGGGATTGAACTTTCGAAAGCCGTGCCCGCGGGTATGGGCAAATGGGAATTTGTTAATGTCCGGTTGTAGATAACTTGAACCTTAATAAATTAAAATGAATCAACTGAGTGTGTTACCGTGATGGCCTCTTCTCGGCGGAGTCCGGGAAGTGGACACGGTGTTGGAGTAATGTTTGCGCAGGTTGTTCTCTAGTTTCTCACTCGTGCTTTGCCTCCTCTTCTCGCTCTCCTTTGCGAATAAGTTAGCCACCAGACTTGCTAGTCGCTTGCTGCAGCTCCACTCATATTTTACCTTGCCTTACCTATAAGCTTAAATAGTCTTGATCGCGAGGGTGCGAGATTGCTGAGTCCCTGTGGCTCACAGATTACTATTACACCAGATGCAGGGCCTGATGATTCCGCTCCAGGAGACGCGTGTGAGCTCAAGTGGGAGTTCGACGAAGACTCTCAATGATACTATGTTTCCTTTCCCGATGATCAGTAGTGGTGCCCAGTTGGGGGTGATTGGGACCATGTCGCATGTTGGGTTCTCTTTTATTTTGTCGCCGTAGTCGGGCCATGAGTGTTTGGTTGATGTAATGTTATTTATGTACTTGGTTGACGTGGCGAGTGTAAGCCAACTATGTTATCTCCCCTTTTATTATTATTACATGGGATGTTGTGAAGATTGCCTAACTTGCGACATATGCCTTCAATGCGATTATGTCTTTAAGTCGTGGCTCGACACGTGGGAGCTATAGTCGCATCGAGGGTGTTATACACAGCAAGACGCGTACTCCTACAGTCGAGACAGGATCCATTCAACTCCTCGCCCAAGCCGGAGCCCGAGCTAAAGTAGGCATATGGATTCAGCTAACATGTCAAGCAATCCTCAACGCCGCAACCGGCCACACAGGTATGAGCCGGTGCAGGCTAGAGCCCTTAACTTGGCGGATCAGGAGAGGATCCGACAAGAGGCGGAGCGAGCGGTTCAA
The DNA here is from genome assembly GCF_003073215.2 of Triticum urartu. Lineage (NCBI taxonomy): Eukaryota > Viridiplantae > Streptophyta > Magnoliopsida > Poales > Poaceae > Triticum > Triticum urartu. The sequence continues at coordinate 184,193,969 of NC_053023.1, forward strand.
CTGGCAGCAGAGCAGGCGGCTCATCAGACTTTTCCGGCTTATCAAGCAACCTCGCTTGAGGCAGGAATGGCCACAAGAACCGGAGGTGTCCCTTGCCTGGTGCTGGTCATACGTAATGAGCGTTTGCCAAAAGACTTCAAGGGGCCTCGTAAAGTGCCTGATTACACAGCTGACTTGCAGCATGGGGCTTGGATTGAGAGTTATGAGATGGCTATGGAGTTGTTGGAGGTCAGTGACGCAGCAATGGCTAAGTATTTCACAATGATGTTGGATGGAACAGCTCGTACTTGGTTGAAGGGGTTGCCACCCAATTCTATCGGCTCATGGGTGGAGTTGAAGTCCCGGTTCATCCAGAACTTCAAAGACACATGTAAGCAGCCTATGTCGATTGTGGACCTGACTAATTGTAAGCAAGAGGACGGTGAATCTACAACCCATTGGGTGCTCCAGGTCAAGGAGATAATATGTTCGTCTGATAAGATGGATGTTGGCTCGGCAGTCTTGATGTTGGAGAAAAACTGCCATTTTGAACCTCTGAAGCAGAAGTTGGGGCGGCTCAAACGTGACTGCAATAACATGGGCCAGTTGATGGCAGCTCTCGTCAAGTATACTGATTCTGATAGTACCAAAGACCCTGTGTCTGATGAAGAAAAGACAGCTAAGGGAAAGAAGAATGGCAATGGCAAGGGCCGCCAGCATAACCCAGCAAATCAAGGGGGTAATAAACATAAGGCTGATGAGTTTGTCGCTAACACCAATGCAAAGGGCGGCAATCAACGGTGCAAATGCAGGCAACCCCCTCGGTCGGGCGGGTCAGGTCCCACCCTTGAGCAACTATTGAATGAGCCTTGTCCAAGACACGGCACCCGAGAGAAGCCAGCCACCCACCTGTGGAAAGATTGTATGATCATGAACGCGTTTAAAAATTCAAACGCATTTGCTAGAGGTCACGGCCCGGGCGTCGGTTCAGGTGGAGGCGGTTTCCATGGCCTGGGCGCCGGCTCAAGTGGAGGAGGATTTCACGGTCAGGGCCATCCTGGTAACCAAGGAGGATATAATCCACAACCCGGCCAAGGTAATCAGTAGCAATAGTCCGGATATAAGAGAAACCCAAAACAGTTGAATAGTGGGCAATAAAATGTGTTTACCACTAGTTTATGTAAGAGGGACCAGAAGCTTCACAAGAGGGCCGTCAATGCCATTGAGCCGGCGATTCAACGTTACTTACGTTGGTCAGAGCAGCCTATTGTGTGGAGCAGAGAGGATCACCCACCCTGGGTTGATAATCCGGGTCACTTGGCCTTGGTAGTGGCGCCTCAGGTTGGTGGATATAAATTCACTAAGGTACTCATGGATGGAGGCAGCAGCATCAACATCCTCTACTATGAGACGTTCCACCGGATGGGGTTGACTGATAAGAGTCTTAACCAATCCAACACTTTGTTTCACGGTGTGGTACATGGCAAGTCGGCATACCCAGTTGGTAAAATTGAACTGGAAGTAGACTTTTGTCACATCCCTAGCTTCTGGCAATGCACTAGGCTAGCCTCATGAGTGTCATCATGTTTAAATTTCAAATGAACTTGAAATGGGGATTGTTTTAACCCTAGCATCAACGTAATTCACCAGGTTCAGCTAAAATATTCTCAGTGAATCCAAATGGCTTTCAAAAATGTTCATCATTTCTGGAAAATGCTAGAAGCAATAACCAGAGGTGTTGCACATTTTTCCATGACATCTTTGGGCTCTGAATTAAATCATATAGTATTTGCATTTGGGCATATAAATGCAATTAAATATTTTAAATGCTCAAATAATCATAAACTAAAATGTTTGTTGTTGGTTATATTCCAAACAGTGGCATTGAGAAGTTTCATGATTTTTGGATCTGTTTAAGTATTTTCTAATAAAGCCCTAAAGACTACAGAAAATAGAAAACAGAAACAATTAATAAGAGAGAGAGAGAGAGGGTTTTTACCTGGCACTCACCTGGGCCTCACCTGTTTTGGCCCAGCCCACCCCTAGCGCTGCCAGTCGTCCAGCTCCCGCTAGCCGGCACGTGCCCGAGCCACCTCCTGCTTCCGCCGACGCTGGAGGCCGGCTGGACGCGCCACGCAACCGCCCCAACCCCTCTGGCCTATCCACTCCTTCTCTCCCCTCCTCTGCTCTCTCCCCGCAGCGCACCCGAGCACGGTCGTCGCCGCCGTTCGCCATAGTCGCAGCCGCACCCATCCCCGAGCCTCTCCGACACGGCCCCGAGCTTTGCCGTGCCGCCCTTGTCCTCTCCGTCGTCTCACGCGACCAGAAGAGCCCCGACGCGTCGTTCCCGCCCCCTTCTTCCTCCTTCGGCCATGGAGATCGCCGGTGACTTTCCGCCATCCCCAAGCCGTCTTCGAGCATGCTGAGATCACCGACGACCTCGCCGTGAGCTCCTCTACTGAACCCCTCTCTCCCCGCCGTCTATTTCCTCCTCTAGCCTCACTAACCATCGCGGCCGAAGCTCGCCGCCGCCGTGCCTCATCGCCGTCATGGCTAGAGCCACAGTGGCTCGAAGCCAAGCACACCTCTGCGCCCAGCACGGCTCCAGGAACCCGTAGCGCCCACCAGCTCCTCCTCCCACGCACTGCAGCAACCGCACCCGTGTGTCCCGAACTCCGGCCGCCGCATTTGTGCTCGCCGCCGTCGACTCAGACCACCCCAGCTCCTCCCGCTTGGCCTACCAGATGCGCGCAAGCCCCAGCTACGCGTAGGACCAAACCGCGGTCGATTTGGTCTACCGTAGGCAAATTCCGAGCCCCTCCACCGTCCCGGGCTTCACCGGCGACGAGCCGTGGACCAAGTCCAGCGGGTTTGACCCCGCTTGACCGGGGTTTGACTTCCCACCTGACCCACTGACGTGTGGGCCGCCCCTATTAATTATTAGTTAGGTTAGTTTAGCGCTAATTAACCTAGATTAGTGCTTAACATGACACTAACTAACTCTGTTAAGTTAGTTATGAACTGACACGCGGGACCCACTGGTCAGGTTTGACCTGGACTATCCCCGTTGACCGTTGACGCGTCACCCTGACGTAGTTCTAACGTAATAATGTAATTTCTGGATTAAAAACAATTCTGGAAATTCCTGAAATTGCTTTAAACTTCAAAAATTCATAGTAACTCAACCATAACTCAGATGAAGATAATTTATATATGAAAAATGATCAGAAAAATCCAATCTATCCATTTGTACTGGTTTCATGCATGTTTAAACAACTTAACCTTGTTGTTTAGATCAAAACATGATAATGCACTTTATATGTTGTTAATTTGAATTTGAATTTGAACCTTTGGTTCAAATCAACTCAAACCCTTCTGTTCTTAGCTGCATTAGCTCAAATCATAGCATATTGACATGTCGTGATCATGCATCATGTTGTGCATTGCATTGATTATGTTCTTTCTCTGTTGCCGGTGTTGTTCGCCCTCGATAGTCGTTGTTCCAACGCTGTGTTCGATGACACCGATGAAGAGTTATACTTTCTTCAGAAGTGTCAGGCAAGCAAAACCCCCTAGTTCATTCTGATACAATCCCACTCTCTCGCTCCTGCTCTCTTTTACTGCCTGAGGACAACAACGATTCAACCGTTACATGCTGCGGTAGTTGAACCCCTTTCCTCTGCATGACCTGTCATTGCCACAGTAAATAGATGAAACCCACTATCATGAGTGGGAGTTGTTTGAGCCCTGATGAGCCTACTCATTCATGCTTGTTTTTCATGCCTGCTACTGCTTAGAGTTGAGTCAGGTCTGATTCATCGGGGATGAATTGGAATGGTGATGAGCATGTCCTACTATGTGTGAGCTAAGTGTGTGAACACGATTTGGTAAAGGTAGCAGTGAGAGGCCATGTAGGAGTACATGGTGGGTTGTCTCATTGAAACTGTCATCAAGAACTGAGTTTTGTGTTTGTGATCCATGAACAACTACTACCACTCATTGGGATCCTTAATTGACCCTCTCGACTTATTAACCGCCCTTGTCTTCTGTCCAGGAGTTGCAACTAGTTTCTGGTGTTTGTAGGATATGTGTTGGAGGTCGTGCCTAGCGCTGACCCTAGGGGTGGGCTATGATGCAGTAGATACACCATGGCACGGTGTACCGGGCGCCCGTTTGGTGTCTCGGGAACCCTGCACACATCGTTTGGGGCTGTGAGCGAAACTCCGGCCGGATCTCCTCGCAGATGGAACACGAATAGGCGATAAACCTAGACTAGAGACTTGTGTGGTTAGTCAGGTCGTGGCCGACTCCCTCGCTAGGCTTCCGCTTGAAGGTTGCCGAGATACACGACGTGTACATGGCGGTAAGTGGCGAGAGCGTGTGTGAAGAAGTACACCCCTGCAGGGTTAACATCATCTATTCGAATAGTCGTGTCCACGGTAAAGGACTTCTGGGTTGCCTATACAGTTCATAGACAAGTGAAAGTGGATACTCTAAAATGCGTAAGATAAGCGTGAGTGCTATGGATGGCGTTCTCGTAGGGAGATGGGAGCGGATCCATAGTGGTGTATTGATTGGTGAAGATGTGGACTCGTGTGCGCCACCTCAAAAGAGTTACTTGCAGTCGTAGTTCAGGATAGCCACCGAGTCAAAGCTGGCTTGCTGTAGATAAACTCCACCACCCCCTTTATTGATACCGATGCATATGTAGATAGTTCTGATGTAAGTCTTGCTGGGTACATTTGTACTCATGTTTTCCTATTTTATGTTTTGCAAAGAGACGTCAGTCGCGCTGGTAGTTCCGTGTGGACTTCGACGTTTAGCTTGATACCTCAGCTATGATCTTGTGCCCTCGGCAGGATCTGGTAGATAGTCAGGCTGCTCAGCCTTTTCCATTTGTAGATGTCTGTACTCAGACATGTTAAGCTTCCGCGTGTGCTTGTTGCTTGTATGCTCTGTATGTTGGGGTCATGAGACCCATGTTTGTAATGCTTGGCTCCTCGGAGCCTATTGAATAAATACTTTGAGTCGTAGAGTCTTGTTGTGATGCCATGTTGTATTTACACATATCGAGCATATTGTGTGTATGATTTGAAATGCTTGGTATGTGTGGGATCCAACAACCTAGTTGTTTATCCTTGGTAGCCTCTCTTATGGGGAAATGTAGTCTTGTGCTTCCATGAGCCATAGTAGTTTGCTACAGCCCAGTTCACCGGAGTCCTGCTAGCCCAGCACTACTGCCCCGGAACACTTGACTGGCCGGCATGTGATTCACTTCATTCCTATGTATATCCCTTCGGGGAAATGTCACACGGTGACATCCGGAGTCCTGCCTAGCCTGCTACAGCCCGATTCACCGGAGTCCTGTTAGCCCAGTGCTACAACCCGGATTCGCACGCTGCTGACCGACATGCTCGATGTTGATTCATGTATGCCTGTCCCCGTAAGTTAGTGCCACTTTGGGTTCATGACTAGTCATGTCGGCCCAGGTTCTTTGTCATATGGATGCTAGCGACACTATCATATACGTGAGCCAAAAGGCGCAAACGGTCCGAGGCCAGGTAAGGTGGCACCCGTGGGAATACTGTGTGTGAGGCCGCAAGTGATATGATGTGTTGCATGCTAGATTAGTGTGACTTAGGATCAGGGTCCTGACAGCTTAGGTATCAGAGCCTGACCGCCTGTAGGATTACCAAGCCAAACCGGTCGAAGTTGTGTCTAGAAATGCTTTAGTTATGTAAGGGAATTGATTGTGGATGGGAACGTAAGGCTCTTTTTACTCCTTTACCTTATGCCCTTCTGATCCGAGTCATCCTCTTCTCTTCTACGGGGATTAAGAACTAGGCCTTCTCATCTATCTATCAGGATGACGAGTTACTATGATAGAGACTTATAGGATTGATGGATTTAAGCCCCAGTTTAGTTTCTACTATTTCCGTGTGTTCATAGCTGGCCTCAGAACCTTGGTATGATGTTGTTGAGTGGTTATGCCACCATTTTGTAAGATGTGTCAACTATTTTCGAGCATTTACATCTGTTAAGTTGTTCGAGTCATCCTAGGTTACTAAATAGTCTAATGCATTTGCAAATCCTTTCTTTCCGTTCCCGATGTCCTTTTTGGTCAGAATAAGCACACTATCCGGTATGTTGAGGTACTCTATTACCTCGATATATATGTTGGGACTATTTTTATGACCCTAGGTGTTTTAGGGAGTCACCTAGTAAACTAGCCATGTTTTGTGTTCCCGGTGTGATGATCCTGGCCGTCATTCTCGAAAGCATCTCATGATGCCATTTAGTTAGTAGGCATTCTATTCCTGGGTTTTGAACCCGAGATTCACCCTACTTATTTCATGTTGATAGTGTTTGCTCGTTCGTTTAGGTTATTAGTAACCTTGTGATAGTCCTCGAGGTCCGTGGTATTTCCTTCTTCCAAATACCATGAACTACTTATGGCAGAAGTTCTTTGAACCAAAAGATCACAACAAGAGTGCTCTTGAGGAGTTCTCCATTCTGCATTGTGAATCTGCCAGTCCTACCTTTCTGCATGGATTATCTGGAGGAAATATGTTGAGCTTTGTTCAACATACTAATCTATGCATCCACAACTCACAAAGTGATATGTTCCTTTGAGTTGTCCCTCTTCGGTTGGATTCCGACCCTCGTGTATCAGTTGATAGTCAAGAGTATGTCGTGCATTTGTGCTCATCGATGCCTATTATTCTTGTGGTCCGTCAAGCCATTCTATTTCGGAATGACTAGGAGAAACAAACTCCAGTACCTCATCCATCTCTGGGATTGGGTCAAAGCAGTTGTATTCCGCAGATCAAAATGACAATCCAGCTTTTGTTCTGTTCTACCCTTGAGTGTTGCCTCCTTATGTCAGGATCGTCATGAGAATTGCACTACCTCTTATGAACTCTGGATACAGTGATACTCCTCACCATCATTATTCATTCCTCGGTTCCGTGTTATTGTAGCCGGAACACCGACAAGTGAATCGTGATGTGTGAAATCTATTCTCCTAGCAACTCTGTTGCTTGGTAGTTAAATGGACAATAACCTCATTCTTAGTGTGTTGATTATTGAATCATCATTCTAGGATTGATTGTGCTACCCTGTCCTTATTTTTGGTGCACTCTTCAACCAAGAGTTAGGGTTGTATCAATCCCTTTCCTATTTAGTTTTATCGTCTTGCTCTGGAAATAAAGATTGTTCTCGAGCTTAGTAACATATCGGTGGTTCGTGATGTTCCGAATATCTTCTTGGAAGTATTACCAGGTTGTCACCTGACCTCTATGTTGAGTTCGTGATCATGTTGGTTTTCCGCCAAATCACCCCTTCTCCAAGAATCTGTGTTGGATATCTCTGAGCTAGTTGGTTGAGCTAGACAGCAACTTGGAGAGTTGGAAGATAAAAGCTTGTTTGACTTAGTTCATGTTAAGGGATATTTTTGTGTGTGTGTGTTGAAGAAAGATGATATCTCCATCGATTGGTCCTCATGATCAGTTGTCGGATCTATTGCCCTGTCAAAACTTTGACTTGAGTATGGGCTATCGTCAAGTCAAATCAGAACCAACGATGTTCGTAATGTTTGTCTTACTCGTGGTTGACCCTCGAGCATACACCATTACATCTTTTGGTCTGACCAATGCTATCACCGTGTTCACATGATGGTGGAAGTCCAGTGATATGGAAATTCCGATGAGTTTTTGTTGAGCCCATCAGCAGCATTTTGTCTCCCCCATGATTCAGGTTGAACATCCAGCTAGTGTTGGAAACTTGTGAGCAATGCTTTCGTGATCCGTTCATGAAGCATATGTTTGGATGAAAGAAGCGATTTCCTCTAATACGTGTGCATCCGATGCGAGTTGCCGCCGTGAATTAGAGAAAGCTAGTTTTGCTTCCTATGCAATCATCCCAAGTCGGTCATGCATGTGTGAAGTACTCTATGATTTGATAGGTTGGCCGCCTCCACTCCATATGTGTTTCCTAGCACACCAAGACACGGATTGACTTGTTCAAAGAAAAGAAGTCTATGCTTGGGATCTAATAAATGGACTTGCGTAAGACTTCAAAATCCTTGATGTTGGATCCTAACCAGAATTCGATAGGGTTTTATTGTAAGACTACCATGTGGTCATGCTTGTCTGGGACAGCGTGTTCACATGTGTGTAGCAGAACCTGCTCATGTTTTGGAGCTTGCTATCGTAGTTCATCTCCCGAGAATCTCGCAACTTCATCTCGTCGGTTTCTGTTGCAAACTTTCTTTCCAGACATGATGTATGAAATATCCTGTTACCAACCAGATCTGAATCTTAGGCAGATATGATGGTTGAAAAACTCCCAACATTTGCATTTTGTTCCTAGCTTGCACCGCCTTGTGCCAATCTCCCTTGGACTGCCCTTCTCAGCAATTGTTGTTCAGGATCATCTTCAGAATGGTCCTACCATGGGTCCCATCCATTTTTGATGATAAGCAAAATCATCCATTACGTTGTCTTCAACAAGGTAGTCCACATCATCCACTCTAGTTGAGTATGCCACTCTTTTGAACCCCTTCAAATGATCGATCGTGATTTGCCTTAGGCTGGTATAAAGAGTTTCAATGATCTTTGTATCAAAAGTAATTCTTTTTGCCACTTAAGGGAATAATTCTACGAGTCACCTCCTCTAGGGTGCCCCATTATGGAATCTTGGTAATTATCTCCTCGCCACTTTGAACCATCCGCCAGCTTCTTAAGCGTGGAATAGTTGCCTACCAAATCGAACTTCACCAGCCGTTACTATCCATCCGTCTTGATGTATGTTTTGTGTCCCAACTCAAGAGATGTTTCAATGTCGTACTCCATGAGTTGATCCTGAGTGCTCGATCTTCGAGGAGATCGATTCCTGTAGGTTTTCTTCCTGTCGTTGTCATGTTGGATGAAGTTTTCGAAAGCAAAGACATCAAGATCAGTTTGAAGCAATGAATCAACATCTTCAAGAAATGCAATGGAGCATGAATACTATGTCAGTTCCGTGTCCCCTCAGTCTTTTTTACCTCACGTCTTGAATCTCGGGACGAGATTCTTGCTTAGTGGGAGTGAGTTGTCGCATCCCTAGCTTCTGGCAATGCACTAGGCTAGCCTCATGAGTGTCATCATGTTTAAGTTTCAAATGAACTTGAAATGTGGATTTTTTTAACCCTAGCATCAAAGGAATTCACTAGGTTCAACTAAAATATTCTCAGTGAATCCAAATGGCTTTCAAAAATGTTCATCATTTCTGGAAAATGCTAGAAGCAATAACCAGAGGTGTTGCACATTTTTCCATGACATCTTTGGGCTCTGAATTAAATCATATAGTATTTGCATTTGGGCATATAAATGTTATTAAATATTTTAAATGCTCAAATAATCATAAACTAAAATGTTTGCTATTGGTTATATTCCAAACAGTGGCATTGAGAAGTTTCATGATTTTTAGATCTGTTTAAGTATTTTCTACTAAAGCCCTAAAGACTACAGAAAATAGAAAACAGAAACAATTAATAAGAGAGAGAGAGAGGGTTTTCACCTGGCACTCACCTGGGCCTCACCTGTTTTGGCCCAACCCACCACCTGGCGCTGCCGGTCGTCGTCCAGCTCCCGCCAGTCGGACGCTGCACGCGTGGTCGCTGGGCGCCGGCACGCGCCTGAGCCACCTCCTTCTTTCATCGACGCTCGAGGCTGGCTGGACGTGCCACGCAACCGCCCCAACCCCTCTGGCCTATCCACTCCTTCTCTCCCCTCCTCTGATCTCTCCCCGCAGCGCACCCGAGCGCGGCCATCGCTGCCGTTCGCCATAGCCGCAGCCGCAGCCATCCCCGAGCCTCTCCGACATGGCCCCGAGGCTGTGCCGCCCTCGTCCTCTCCGTCGTCTCACGCAACCAGAAGAGCCCCGATGCATCATCCCCGCCCCCTTCTTCCTCCTTCGGCCACGGAGATCGCCCGCGACTTTCGCCGTCACCAAGCCGTCTTCGTGCACACTGAGATCACCGACGACCTCGCCGTGAGCTCCTCTACCAAACCCCTCTCTCCCCACCGTCTATTTCCTCCTCTAGCCTCACTAACTATCATGGCCGAAGCTCCCCGCCGCCGTGCCTCGTCGCCGTCGTGGCTACATCCATAGTGGCTCGAAGCCAAGCACAGCTCTGCGCCCAGCACGGCTCTAGGAGCCGGTAGCGCCCACCAGCTCCTCCTCCCACGCACTACAGCAACCGCGCCCATGTGTCCCAAACTCCGGCTGCCGCATTCGTGCTCGCACCGTCGACACAGACCACCCCAGCTCCTCCCGCTTGGCCAACTAGATGCACGCGAGCCCCAGCTACGCGTAGGACCAAACCGCGGTCGATTTGGTCGACCGTGGGCAAATTCTGAGCCCCTCCGCCGTCTCGGGCTTCACCGGTGCCGAGCTGTGGACCAAGTCCGGCGGGTTTGACCCCGCTTGACGGGGGTTTGACTTCCCCCCTGACCCACTGACGTGTGGGCCGACCCTGTTAATTATTAGTTAGGTTAGTTTAGCACTAATTAACCTAGATTAGTGCTTAACCTGACACTAACTAACTCTGTTAAGTTAGTTATGACACTAACACGTGGGACCCACTGGTCAGGTTTGACCTGGACCATCCCCGTTGACCGCTGACGTCACCCTGACATAGTGCTGACGCAATAATGTAATTTCTGGATTAAAAACAATTCTGGAAATTCCTGAAATAGCTTTAAACTTCAAAAAATTATAGTAATTCAACCATAACTCAGATGAAGATAATTTACATATGAAAAATGATTAGATAAATCCAATCTATCCATCCGTACTGGTTTCATGCATGTTTAAACAACTTAACCTTGTTGTTTAGATCAAAACATGATAATGCACTTTATAAGTTCTTAATTTGAATTTGAACCTTTGGTTCAAATCAACTCAAACCCTTCTGTTCTTAGCTGCATTAGCTCAAATCGCAGCATATTGACATGTCATGATCATGCATCATATTGTGCATTGCATTGATTATGTTCTTTCTCTGTTGCCGGTGTTGTTCCCCCTCGAAAGTCGTTGTTCTGATGCTGTGATCGATGACACCGATGAAGAGTTATACTTTCTTCAGAAGTGCGAGGCAAGCAAAAACCCCTTGTTCATTCTAATACAATCCCACTCTTTCGCTCCTGCTCTCTTTTACTGCATTAGGACAACAACGATTCAACTGTTACATGCTGCGGTAATTGAACCCCTTTCCTCTGCATGACCTGTCATTGCCACAGTAGATAGATGAAACCCATTAGCATGAGTTGGAGTAGTTTGAGCCCTGATGAGCCTACTCATTCATGCTTGCTTGTCATGCCTGCTACTGCTTAGAGTTGAGTCAGGTCTGATTCATTGGGGATGGATTGGAATGGTGATGAGCATGCCCTACTGTGTGTGAGCTAAGTGTGTGAACACGATTTGGTAAAGGCAGCAGTGAGAGGCCATGTAGGAGTACATGGTGGGTTGTCTCATTGAAACCGTCCTCAGGAAATAAGTTCTGTGTTTGTGATCCATGAATAGCTACTACCACTCATTGGGATCCTTAATTGACCCTCTCGACTTATTAACCGCCCTTGTCCTCTGTCCAGGAGTTGCAACTAGTTTCTGGTGTTTGTAGGATATGTGTTGGAGGCCGTGCATAGCACTGAACCTAGGGGTGGGCTATGATGCGGTAGATACACCGTGGCAGGGTGTACCGGGCACCTGTTTCGTGTCTCGGGAACCCTGCACACATCGTTTGGGGCTGTGAGCGAAACTCCAGCCGGATCTCCTCGCAGATGGAACCCGAATAGGCGATAAACCTGGACTAGAGACTTGTGTGGTTAGTCAGGTTGTGGCCGACTCCCTCGCCAGGCTTCCGCTTGAAGGTTGCCGAGATACACGACGTGTACATGGTGGTAAGTGGCGAGAGCGTGTGTGAAGAAGTACACCCCTGCAGGGTTAACATCATCTATTCGAATAGCCATGTCCGCGGTAAAGGACTTCTAGGTTGCCTATAAAGTTCATAGACAAGTGAATGTTGTAACGCCCCGAGACCGATGTGCCAGGTGTCCTCCAGTTATTCGCTGTTGTTGCCTTGTCATTTGCTTGCGTGTCATGCATCTCATATCATGTCATCATGTGCATTTCATTTGCATACGTATTCGTCTCATGCATCCGAGCATTTTCCCGTTGTCCGTTTTGCATTCCGGCGCTCCTATGTCCTCCGGTGTCCCTTTCTACCTCTTTTCGTGTGTGGGTGTTCAACTATTTAGGATTGGACCGAGACTTGTCATGCGGCCTTGGTTTACTACCGGTTGACCGCCTGTCAAGTTTCGTACCATTTGGACCTCGCTTGATACTCCAACGGTTAACTGAGGGACCGAAAAGGCCTCGTGTGTGTTGCAGCCCAACACCCCTCCAAAGTGGCCCAAAACCCACCTAAACCTATTCCATCATCTAGGCAGTCCAATCACGATCGCATGGCCACAAACCGCACCTCATTTGGAGTCTCCTAGCTCCACTACAAAAAAAGACACATCCGTGACATTTTGGGCCGAATGAATTTTTTTTGTCATACATATGACACTTCTATGACGATAATTGTGACAAAACCCGGTATCATCATAGATGTGGTAGGCTCCTACTTCTATGACAAAAAATCATGACAGAAAATGGGCTTTTCGTCCTGGGCGGGCCTAAGACGCAGTTCATGACTTTCTTTGGGCCGTCCATGACAGAAAAAACTATGGTAGAAGCGAGGGGGAGGAAAATTTCGGGGAGTTCCCGGTTACGGTGAGTGGTCGGGGGCCGAGCGATGCGCATTTCTCTCATACACGTACGCGCGTGTGTGCGAGGCGTTGGGCTCTAACTGAACCCGAGCGATTGCACTCCAGGCTACACGTTACTGAACCCGAGCCATCGATCGATGGCTGTTAACTGAACCCGATCGAGCAATTCCTTGGCTACTGCTGCTAACTGAAGCCGATCAATGGGATGAACAGTGAGCGTTGCGCGGGGGGGGGGGGGGGTGGGGTTGGATGAACAGTGAGCGGTGGCGTTGCCTCTGGATGAACAAGACCCTGTGGTGTGGTGGAGGGCTGGATGAACAGTAGACGGTGGAGGGGTGCCCGTCGAGGGGTGGATGAACAGGACCCCGTGGTGTGGAGGGCAGGATGAACAGTAGACGGTGGAAGGGTGCCCGTGGAGGGCTGGTAGAACAGGACCCCATGGTGTGGAGGGCTGGATGAACAGTAGATGGTGGAGGGGTGGTTGAACAGTAGCCGGTGGAGTAGCGCGCGGTGGAGGCTAGATGAACAAGATCCCGTGGAGGCTGGAGGAGGTCGACGGTGGATGAACAGTAGCTCGTGGAGGCTGGAGGGGGTCGACGGTGGAGATGAACAGTATCCCATGGAGTCCCGTTTTGCGGTACGCCACACCCCTCCCGATGAACACGACCCCCGTTTCGACCGTAGCGCTCCAACACAAGTCCGTTTCCTCCATTTTGCGGTACGCCACACCCCTCCAGATCAACAGGACCCCCGTTTCGACCGTAGGAGGACCGTTTCCCCCGTTTCGCGGTACGCCACACCCTTCCCGATCAACAGGACCCCCGTTTCGACCGTAGGAGGTCCGTTTCCTCCGTTTTGCGGTATGCCACACCCCTCCCGATCAACAGGACCCCCGTTTCGACCGTAGGAGGTCCGTTTCCTCGGTTGTGCGGTACGCCAAGCATCGTTTCCATCGCCTATTCCATCCAAGCCCTCCCGATGAACACGACCACGCATTCTGTTCCGACCCATGAACATCGATGACGACGCTGTTTCTCCGTTCCGACCCAGCCATGTACACGAGCCCTCGCTGTACGTATGCGCGAGTAGGCGTTCGAGACCCCGCCTGTATGTACACATACGTGGCCGTATTTTCTTTCTTGCACCCTGGCTGCCTCTACTACGACACATGCGCGGCTCTACATCCACCAGTATATAAGTACGTACACGTTCGTGACCGGAATGACAACACCACGTACGCTTCGACCAGGTGGGTCCCGACTGTCAGGCACTTCCTTGCCTGCGAAGATGTAGCTGGTGGGTCCTAGCAGTCAGGGGGCGAATCATTTTTTTTGCCCGGACGCACTTCCTTGCCTGCGAAGATGTAGCTGGTGGGTCCTAGCAGTCAGGGGGCGAATCATTTTTTTTGCCCGGACGCACTTCCTTGCGTGCGAAGGTGTAGCTGGTGGGTCCCAGCAGTCAGGGGGGAAACATTTTTTTCGCCAAATATGGTGGCCCGTCCGGTGGGTCCCTGCTGTCAGGTGGAGGAATCATTATTTTCCGCGTAATAAGGAGGCACTTCCTTGCTGTCGCCATGGACTCAGCTGTTAGCCTCTCCACGTACAGTCGACGTTCGATGGAAGTCGTTCCTTGACCATGTTGCCCACGCCGCGCCGAGAGCACCAGGGCTGTGGATGACGGCGAGGCCTAGGAAGGGGATGACACGGAGGCAGGGAAGACTCGGCAGTTGTTTTTCGCGCGGAGGGGAGTACGACTGTACGAGGGTTTACTGGTTCGTCTGCCGTCGCCGGAGAATAACAGCAGGTGTGGGTGAGTAGAGGGATGGCTAGGCCAGCGATGGGAGTATGGTCGGGCGGTGAAGCCTGCGCGGCAGCACAGCCGGCCGCGAGGAGGAGGGAGCAGGCAGTCCCGCCGGCACTTGTTTGAGCGGCTGGAGCAGGAAGAGCATAGATTGAAGAAGCACGACGGCCGTTCGATGGACATCCAACAGTCAGTGCTTGTGTGTCAACCTTTTTTTAGGAAAGCCTCAAATCTATGGAAAACAGCATACATCCCATCTGCCATTATTTCTAATAATTTACAACCCATTTGCTAATTCTTAAGGTTTTTTGGAGCCCATATTCTTTTTGTTAGCATTGCAGCCCATATTGTGGCAACGGTTAAAAAATTATACGAAATTTTGCATATTTCGGTGCGGTCCGAACTGTTTTTAATCCCGAAATTTCGACTCACATTCAAACTGATTTTAAAAATAAATGTACATCAATATAAAATCCAACAAATTCTCCACGCATAAAAAATAATGTACTTTAAAATCTTGAAATGAAAAAAAGATATTTGAAACTAACTGCCGGTTTGATGTGTTTTAAAAATGTACAACCCATTTCTCATTACTGATGGGCCATTTTCTCGGCCAGCCGAATGAAAGCTCTCCTCGTCTTGAAAGATTTGCAGCCCAACAGGCCTGACAAAGCGACTTACTTGGCAAATCACAAAAAATTGGGCTGTGGCCGTGGACCCAGCTGTCAGCCTCTCCATGTACAGTACTCTTCCGATGGAAGTCGTTCCTTGACCACGTTGACCACGCCGCGCAGAGAGCACCATGGCGCTGGACGATGGCGAGGCCTAGGAAGGGGACGACGCGGCAGTGGAAGCCCGCGTGGAGAGGACTACGAGGGTTCACTGGTTCGGCTGCGGTGTGAGGCTGCCGTCGCCACAGGGCCTGGCCAGTGGTGGGAATAGTAGGGGGCGGTGAGGCCTCTGCGGCAGCACAGCCGGCCAGGGGAGGCAGGAGCATGCGGCACGACAAGTGCTGCTTTGGGCGGCTGGAGCAAGAAGACCAGAGGTTGAATAAGCACTACGGCCATTGGATGGACATCATACGGTCACTGGAGCTAGAATCGTTCATATTGACTAAGTTGACAAAGCCCTTCGTCCCCCTCAACTTAGTAGGCCCAGAAGTCAGCCTGCCAGCAAGGTGGGTCCCAGCTAGCCGGGGGAGTATTCATTTTTTTGTGCATAATAAGCTGATAGCGGGGGGAACGTTTTTTTCGCGAAATACGATGGCCCGTCCGGTGGGTCCCAGCAGTCAGGGGGAAACGATTTTTTTCCAAAATACTAGGGGCCCATCGGGTGGGTCCCTGCTGTCAGGTGGAGGAATAATTATTTTCCGCATAATAAGGAGGCACTTCCTTGCGGCTGCCGTGGACCCAGCTGTCAGCCTCTGCACGTACAGTACTCTTCCGATGGAAGTCGGTCGTTGACCACGTTGACCATGTCGCGTCGAGAGCACCATGGCGGTGGATGACGGCGAGGACTAGGAAGGGGACGACTCGGAGCCGGGGAAGACGCAGCAGTGGATGCCCATGCGAAGAGGAGTACGAGGGTTCACTGGTTCGGCTGCGGTGTGAGGCTGCTGTTGCCGCAGATTAACAGGGGGTGTGGGTGAGTAGAGGGATGGCTTGGCCAGCAGTGGGAGTAGTAGGGGGCGGTGAGGCCTCCGCGGCATCACAGCCGGCCACGAGAGGCAGGAGCACGCGGCACGACCGGCGCTGGTTTGGGCGGCTGGAGCAAGAAGACCAGAGGTTGAAGAAGCACTATGGCCGTTGGATGAACATCGTATGGTAACAGGAGCTAGAATCGTTCATATTGACTAAGTTGACAAAGCCCTCCGTCCCCATCAACTTGGTAGGCCCACAAGTCAGCCTCCCACTATGCTGGGTTCCAGCTGGCAGGGGGAATATTCATTTTTTTGTGCGTGATAAGGAGGCACGTCCTTGCGTGCGAAGATAGCTGGTGGGTCCCACATGTCAGCGGGGGGCACTTTATTTCGCGAAATACAAAGGCCCTTCCGGTGGGTCCCAGACGTCAGGTGGAGGAAGCATTATTTTGCGCGTAATAAGGA
The DNA here is from genome assembly GCF_003073215.2 of Triticum urartu. Lineage (NCBI taxonomy): Eukaryota > Viridiplantae > Streptophyta > Magnoliopsida > Poales > Poaceae > Triticum > Triticum urartu. Next base: position 184,210,667 of record NC_053023.1, read on the forward strand.
GGCATTTCCTTATGTGCGGCCATGGACCCAGCTGTCAGCCTCTCCACGCACAGTCTACTTCTGATGGTGTCGTTCGTTAACCACGTTGACCATGCCGTGCCGAGCGCATCCAAGGTGGTGGACGACGGCGAGCCGGAGATGGGAAGACGCAGGAGTAGAGTCACAGACGGAGAGGTGTACGAGGGTTAACTAGTTCTAGTGTGGTGTGGTTCGGCAGTCGGTGGAGAAGAACAGGAGGTGTGGAGGGGTGGAGGGATGGCCTGGCCAACAGTGGAATAGCGCTTCATAGCGAAGCGTGCTAAGCAGAGCTACTAGCAGCAGGAGGCGGGAGGTGGTCCCGGCGGCGCTGGAGAAAGAAGACAAGAGATTGAAGATGGATGCCTATCGTTGGATGTAAATCCAACGGCTAACATGTCAGAATCATTTGTTGACTAAATTGACAACAACGTGCATTGGCTTCGACCTATTGGCCCACATTTCAGCCTCCAAAAATGTGGGACGTATTCAACCCATTTTTTCAGAATTTACAGTCTTTTTTTGCGCGGTAGAATTTACAGTCAATTTGATGTGTTTTTTGAATTACAGCCATTAGCTGGGCTGGGTGAACAAATAATGTAGCGTCCATGCGGCCCGTTTATTTTATTTACTAAAAAATTACAGACCATTTGCACTTTCTCGAAATACATGATTTTGCTCGGCTGATTCTAATTATAATGTTGGGTTGGGCCAACAATCTTATCAAAAAATAAAAAGGGGTTGAGCATTTTGTTATAAATATATTTAAATAATAAGTGATATTATTACATTCGTCCTTAAATCTTACCAAGCTTTTGTACACAATCACTAGGATTTTCGTGCCAAAACAATCCAGGATTTTATTTGTTAAGAAATTATTTTTATAAGTTAATAAGATGCGGGATATTGTTTTCTTACATATGTAAGTATCTATTAAATGTATGATGACAATAAAAAAATATATAATAACATATGAAATAACTTTTTTTAGAAAAACAGGGAGCATCTCCCCGGTTCCATTGCTGAGAACAAAACCACAACATATTCTGATAGAGTAGCTCAAAGAGCAGTTCGAAAGCAAAGGTAGAAAAGCTACAAACTAGGGGGGTGGATGAACAAGTTCTCTGAATAACACAAATCACCCGAGCGGTGCCAAACGCAGAGCGGATAGAGCACTCAAATGACACAAGGAGGGTCCAGCGAAGCCTTCATGGTCTTCAGCCGAGGGGCCGTGTCAGCCTGCGGCGACCAGTAAGCAAGCGGAGAGACTGGGCTGGAAGGCGTAGCATGGTGGATGTCCCTCTTTTTCGGTGCCAGGTGCCCATCATCTTCATCAGAGATCTTGAGACGAGCCCACGGGTCCAGCCCCAGAGCAGGTCGAGCCTTGTTCAGCCACAAGTGATCGCCAACGGTTTCTGGAGGGATCTTGTTAGGGTTTCCACGAAGCTCATCAACTTGTCCTTGTCCGATCCGGAGGAGAGAATCGCCCAGTTCCTCACCATGTTCCTGATCAACCTCAAGACTTGCGGAATGGAAATCCAGGAGGTGTTACTGAAAATCATAGCATTTCTATATTTCCAGAGGCACCAAAGGATAGCTAAGCTAACAGTGTTTAAAACTGAGCACTTTTTGGTAGCAATCCAGAATCTGGCGACAGATTCAAAGGATGAGCCAATCTGACTAGAGAAATATTCCTCAATGTGGGCCTAGAGATGTTTAGCAACTATACATTCAAAAAATAGGTGAGAACAAGACTCTTGTTCCAAGCAGTAAACACAATCAAGGGGTTTGATGATGTGTCTCTTCCTAAGGTTATCCCTAGTCATCAATTTGTTTTTGGAGAGAAGCCAGAGAAATACATGAATTTTAGGGGGGACTCTCAATTTCCAGACAGCAGGGATAAACACGGGTTGAACCCCTATAAAGTTGATAACATGATAGAGGGAGCTGGAGGAATACTTCCCCTTATTGTCCAGCTGCCAAATCAGGGCATCCGACTGGGCAGTAAAGGTAATGCTTTTGTTAAAGAGAGTTTTAGGCATTGACCGTCCCAAACTTCATTGACACTTTTGTTAAGCTCATTGCAGACAGAGTAAATAGGCCAAAATTGGACTACTAGGTGGGATGTGCCAAACCAACTACCTTCCAAGAACCTGGTTCTGCTCCCATCCCCTATGTTCCATCTGTAGCCAAATTTCACAGCATGCATAATAGATTTTAATCCTTTCCAGAATCTAGAGGTCTTAGGGTTGGAGGAAGGGACAAAAATATTAGGTTTATTTCCTAGGTATTTATGGGCAATAAGAAGCTTCCAGGGTTTCAGGTCTTCCTCATAGAATCTTTTAATTCAAGACCCTAGAAGACAGATGTTAATTTCTTGGAGGTTAGGTATGCCTAGGCCTCCAAAATCTTTTTTCATAGAGACTAGGGCCCAATTAGCAAGGTGTAGCTTCCTATTTCCCTCAAAATCATTCCACAAGCAATGAGAGATCTGAGAATTGATGAGGTTCACATCCCATTTAGGGAACTTGAAGAAGGAGAGGAGATACACTGGAATGCTAGCCAAACAAGCCTGTATGAGGATCAATCTACCTCTGTAAGAGAGAAGTTTGCCCTTCCAACCAGCAATCTTTTTAATGATTTTATCCAGAAGGGGTTGGATATCCTCTCTCCTCAGTTTATCATAGTGGAGAGGGATACCTAGGTACTTAATGGGCAAGTTACGTTTATTACGACTAGAGTAGAGAGGAAGTCAGCTAACTCCTGATCATCCATATCGATAGGGATGAGTTCACTTTTAGAGTAGTTGATTCTCATGCCTGACACTTGTTCAAACCAGGTTAGAACAGTTTTCATATTGCTATCATGTGTGGAGTCATTGTCTAATAAAAGGATGGTATCATCTGCATATTGAAGGCAGATGATGCCACCAGGGCAGACCTTAGGATAGAGCCCCGCAATCAGACTATGATCAGCAGCTTTGCTCAGCATTTTAGTAAGAACGTCCACTACTAAATTAAACAAAAGCGGGGAGATGGGGTCACCTTGCCTAAGGCCTATACCAGCAAGGAAAAAACCACTTTCACAGTTATTTAACTTGACCACAACAGACCCCCCATGAGTAAGTTGCTGGATCCAACTCTCCTCTATGAAAGGCTTGGAAAAGATCTAAGGGATCATTTTTCACCAAGTCCAAAAAATGCCGGTAAAACAAGAAGGGAATCACATCAGGACTAGGAGCCCCATCAGGATAAGATCTAAAAATGGCTTCCTTCACCTCTGTCTCTGAAAAAGGGGCTTCTAGCAGTTCATTTTCAGCAGGAGAGAATTTTTCAGAAGCAGAGAAAAAATTGTTTTGTAGGGAGAACCCAGAAGGGTTTTCTTTCTTAAACAAGTCTTTGTAGAAGTCACTAGCCACTTTCAGCATCTCATCTACCTCAGTAACAGGGCCATTAGGGCCATCAAGGGAGTGAATGAGGGTTTTCCTCCTCCTCTGGTTAGCTACTGCATGGAAGTAAGCAATATTTCTATCACTTCAAACATATCTAGCAGAACTGTGGGTTTTCCTTCTGACAGGGCAATTCTCAACTTTATGGGTAACAATTTGCAAATAAAACAACTCTTGGGCTTGACACATTTATCCAAATGATGCCCTGGTTCCCCACAGTTGTAGCAGATCACCTCAGAGTATGCCATAAGGCCCAAAGCAGGGGCAGGAGCAGTTTTCTGGATGTCCTATCTCTTCTTTTGCTGATTCATGCCTTGAGATTTCCCACTGATCTGAGAGTCAGAACCACCATCAGATTGATCTTGGGCAATTACAGGAGCCTGCCTAGATTGTGCCCCCATTTGGGGCGGAGGTGGGCCGTACCACTGCCCAACCGATGCTCCCCCCATTATGATAGGGGAAATTCATCGAAGTTCCTGGTTCCTGCTCATCCTCCAGCCAGATGTTGTCTCTCAGGAAGCTAAACTAACCACCAGACAGCTCAATTGAAGCAGATTGCAAGCCTAATTTCAATCTTCTGCAGGTTTGGGGGAGAGGTAAGGTAGGGGATCCACCTGCTCCGGCTCCGGTGGCGTGCTGGTGGGAAGGAGTCCAGTCAAGCATTCCCATCTCGCAGCATGGCGTGGATCTCCTGAATTCACTTCTCCTTTCGCCCATCGAACGAACGCAATCGGCGGCTCACTTGGGTGGGGCATCCTGTGCTTCTCTGAGAAATCTCCTTCGAAGTAGATCCACAGGGCTAGATACAGCAGCTCCCAATCCACATGATCCTTGCACATCTGAGCATACCTGCACGAGTGAGAGAACGGATTTGGTCCCTCCTCGGCTTCCTCCCTCGCAGCTTCCTCCTCTGCTTCCCTCCATTCGCGCGTGCACTGGGTCCAGGAGAGAGCGTCCTCGCGGATCCGCATCGCCCGCTCCCTCCATCTCCTCGCTCGAGTCTCCAGCAGCACCGCCGGCGCGACGGAGTCGAGCGGCTGGAGCATCCGCGGGAAGGCTTTGTAGACATGTGGGAGATGCATCTTGTACATCTGCCTGTCTTCCAGCCATTCCCCCGTGGATATGGCCGGTGACTCCATGGGGCGCGCGAGCGGACTTGCTGAGGGGGGCAGGCGTGCCCGGAGTCAGGAGGCGGGGGTGGCGGCGAGATCTATTTGCCAATTACTCCCTCCTTTTTGGTTTATAGGGCTCAATTCAAAAATCTCACCAACCAAGGTAGATGATGAATGGTGGAATACTTTTTGTAGTTTGCAAAAGCACCTAATTAATGCACTTGTTTTCCTCAAAAAATTATGTTTATCAATGCATAAATTGCAATGCATGCATGCATAAAGTACATGCATTGGTCAATTTTCTCTTAATACTTGCATGCAATGATTTAATGCACCTTGGAATCTGAACATGTGATGGAAAACAACCTAATTGAGCCTTATAAAATTGAAAAACTAAAATTTTGAGATAAGCCCTATAAACCGAAAAGGAGGGAGTATGTGAACTAAACAGTCAACATATAAAATAATTTAAATCTATATAATATAGTTAGAAGGGAAACATAAGTTGGACCTGGCGTTCCTATTCTTATATAGAAAAATAGAACATACCTCTGCATTTTCTTCAAAAAAATACATAAATTGGGCTGCCAAAAATAAAACCTCAGATGGGAGGTCCATAGGCCGGTCGATACATGACGGCCCTAAGAAAATACAAACAGGCCTATGGACCTCCCATCCGAGGTCGTGGGCTGCGCATGTTAAAAATGAAAGCCTAGACGGGGCAGCCCAAAACCACGTCCGAGGTCGAGGTCGTGAACTGTAATTGAGACACTGTGTAGCGTCCATTGGTAGTCTAGTTTACGTGTTTTGCACAAACTCGAAATACTAGTAAGGCACACATGCATTGCACGCATCATATTTTGCAACCAAATTATGAATAAATACCAAACTATAGCATGTAAGCTCTGAGTCATATATGCCTGATGTAGACCTTCGTTTAATTCTTATAGTTCATCTCATTCAAAATCAATTAGTTTTTATAAAAAAGCTAAGAACGCGGGAATAGGAAAAACATGGGATTATAATGGAATGTCGTCTTGAATCCTACAGGATTGTACGAGTGTTTGATAGTGCATAGAAAAAATGTAGAATTCTTTCAAAGAGGTTTGAGTGGATGGGATGTTTCCTATGAAATCTAGTGCAAATGAATCATATGGAAAAATTCCTATGGTTTACAATCCTACGAATCAAACAACCAAGATAGGAAAAATTCCTAATGATTAGAATCCTCCAAAATTCCTTTGAGAATCCTTTGAATCAAAGAAGCCCTTAATATATTTTATGAATCATGGAATTGTGCGTTGTAAAGCATAAAGTAAAAACCAATAATGGCAATTCAACTAGAAAAAAAGTTTGGGCAATTATGATACGGAAGAATCTAGAACAAAAGAGAACCACTACTGTTTTTAGGTTTGTGCATTATGCTTAAGTTCAACCATGGAGTCTGCTAGATTGTACATGTGGCAAAATCCGGTGGGTGGGCTAGAAGATGGTGCGAGGGGCCGAGTGGAGGGAGACTATGAAGGAATGCACAAGTGGAGATCGATATTTAGAGAGAGGGGGCGAACACATGCGCTGATGCGCGTAGTGGCAGAGCCATGAAAAATAAATGAGCTAGGGGGCCAAGCATTGCTAATCCTTTATGAGGAGGGTCAATTCATGAACTTAAACCATTTTTAGCAGCAATTGTCTAATGATCACATTCATATTAGCCTTGATATATAGTGATGTTAGGGGGAGGGGGCAGGGCCCTTACTGCCCCCTGTCTTCGCCATTGTGCACGCGTCTGAGAGATCAATAGGAAGGCATGGATGATGAGAGGGGGACATTGGATACATAATTAATGTGGGTGTATTAGCTATATATGTTAATCCTATATAGAGAGATATAGATTGATCGATGTGGACGTGGGAAAGAGGGTGAGACCTCACTGGATATATCGATTGATCGATTTGTGTGGAAAACTATGAAAGACCTAGCTATATACACACATACATAGAGGAACATCGATCATTGCGCATGCATGTGTGAGAGATAAAGAATGCCTGATATGATGGAGAGGGGGATGTGTGTTGGTGTGTGCCTTCATGGGAGACCGACCTGAAGAAAAAGATTGCACGCGTGCGATGGATAATGCCGACTGGTAGTGTGTGTGCATGCATGCACGAGAGAAAGTTAGTGGTACAATTATAAAGAGAAGACTACTGTGTGGGTGTAAAAGAATAGCTGAATAGGTGAGGTCACAATCAATGTAAAGTTGAATTCAAATATTTGAATAAGAGATCCTGGTGTTTGAAACCCATGCATGCATGAATATAATGTAGATCTGCGCGGTGTGGTTTGGAAACGAGCATGTTGTAATGTATACACATTGAACAAGGTCAGACTGATTTGAATTTGAGATACCGATGGCACACATCATTTGGCCACGTAGCATCCGTGCATGGACACACTATTGTAATTGGAGATGATGGGCAGCTTTTGCATCACATATCTATATCTATACCCCTATATATATTATATTTTTTTATATTGTGTGCGGGTAACTTTAACATTGAAAGATGGTCGTTGGATGAGGCGAATCCGATGGTCCAAAGATGGCAAATTTGAGCACTACTGGCCATTGGATATCATCTAGATTCCACCAGATTTCGCCACATGTATAATCTAGAAGACTCCATGGTTGAATTTAAGTATAATGCACAAACATCAAAACACAAGCACTTCTTATTTGTTCTAGAATCTTCCATATCAGAATTGCCCAAATGTTTTTCTACATGATTTTCCATTATTTGTTTTTACTTTATGTCTTACGACGCACAATTCCATGAATCTTAAAATAGATTAGCTTTCTTATAAAAACTGGATTATTTTGAATGAAATGAACTATAAGAATTAAACGAACATCTACATCATGCATATATGACTCAAAGCTTGCACGCTATAATGTGGTATTTATTCATAATTTGGTTGCCAAATCTCATGCGTGCAATGCACGTGTACCTTACTCTAGTCTAAATGGTGTTTGTGTGTGTGTTGTGCATGTTGAGGTGCAAATTGTCTTTTTTTGGGTACACGTTAAGCTTGTTCTTCCGAAATTTTAAGCCGCGCCTTGTTATGCCAAAAATTCAAGCTAGAGTCTCTGTCTATCGTGCTACGAAACTCCCGCCTCTTCAACCCGCGCCTTGTTAGCCCAAAATATTTAAGATATATCTTTGTCTCGTTGTGCTCCGACAACTCCCTCCATGTCAACCCAAGCCTTGCTATTCCGAAACTACAACGCGCGCGAAAACTCCCATCTGCTGTGAAATCCAGACACGCGAAATGCCCGTGGTACCCCTGAACCGAAAGAACCGCCTCAAATCGGTGGGGGTACTTTCCTAACTTACCCCACATTTCGGACAAGCGCGTCTCTAAGCCATGGTTCCCCACTGCCATCCCATCCGCCCACCCATTCGTACACCGAGGCCGCGAAAACCCGTGATGAAACACCACACCCTGCTCCGTCCGCCACCCCGCCGGAGCCTCTTCCCCGACGACGTCGTCCACAGCAACACCTCGACGTCCCTCATCCACCGTACCGGATGAGGATCCGTCATCGATCTCATCGTCCCGCCGGTTCAGCCACCCCGTCCTCCACCTCCAAGGAGCTGCCCCGACGTTCCCCTCGTCTTTCGCGCCACCTCCATTCCCACACCGCCGTCTTCACCTGCACCACCAGAAGAGCATCATCATCACTGTTTCCTCAGATGAAGCTGCGGCCTAATCGGCGCCACCAAAGAGGTTGTACACTAATCGCCACACTTTCTTCTTGATTCGATCTCACGGTGCTGCCGGCGCTCGGTCCCGAGCCAACACGGCGCGGCTCCATCCACGGCGGCGTCGCCGGCCACTTCCTCCACGGCCTCGCTCCCTCGGCAGCGACGTCCACATCAGTAGGACCTACTACTGCTTTAGCTCTCGCTCGCGCTGCTGATCTGTTCTTGCTCTCGGTCCCTTGCCTGGTCTGCTCTTGCTCACGCTGCTGCCCTCGCTCTTGCTCACGCTGCTGCCCTCGCTCTTGCTCTTGCTTGCGATGCTGCTCCGATTTAGCTACACTTCAGTCGACTGAATCGACTTTTGGGTCAGTCAATTTTCAGATGGTGGGGGGGCTCGCCGGGGTGAAGGAAGAACCAGCCGCAACGGGGAGGGGGGCTCGCCTTAGAGATACCCCACTATCTATCTTAGGGTTCAGGATGGGGACGGTGGTCGCCGACGGTGGCGGGGCGTTGGCGGGGCGGTGGCGTGGGGATCGCCGGAGAAAAAGCTCGCCACGGGGTGACCTAGAAGGATGGCCGGGGTGGCGGCGGACCGGCGGTGGGGAGTGTTTTCGGGGCGGGCGGGGCGGCGCACTGCCGGCCGCGGGCGGCGGTGGGCCGCTGTTTGGCTGGCTCAGGGCGGTGGAGGTTGAAGATGAACCGCAGGCCCTTGATTTTGTATCCAACAGCTGGAACATCGACTGACCAGAGATGAAAAAGTCAGTCGACTGACGTGTAGCCTCACCTTGCTAGTGCGTTCAGTTTCGATAACAAAATTCAGTTTCGACAGTTAAGTTCAGTTTTGACAGTTAAGTTCAGTTTCGACAATTAAGTTCAGTTTCGACAATTAAGTTCAGAGATGAGCGGCTGATGTATTTTACATCTAGCACTTTGTGGTTATGTATTTTATGTCATGTATTGGAGATGCTATTAGAATTCCACTCAGGTTAACATTGTTCGTTGTCTCTCTTGTCCTGCTTCAGCCTCGGCGTCGTACAACTCACCGGAGCTGCTCCAACGACGAAACCCTCCATCAAAGTGGAGCAGTACCTCGGGCTCCATCTCCAGACGCCTAAGATCTTCTTCCCCTCCTCTGACAGCCAAGTCAGCCGGAGCATCCTCACTGGCCAACCCTATCACGCTGAGATCGACATGGCTTCGCCAAAGAGGTTCTACACTTGTTGCATCTCTTTTTTACTCTACATGTTATATGTATTGTCCACTGAGCACTCGTAGTAATGGGAAATACGATTATTTTATCCTACTATATGACAAGCAATGAGGTACCAGGCAACTTAGCTATCCGTGATGAACTCTCTTGAACGCCATCATTATTTATCTCTGCGTGTTTCAGCTGTGCATTTGTTGATGGGCCTGGGAGTTGAGCTAGTATGGCAGTGGCCTGGGTCCAAAGTAATAGAAGTAGCACAAAAACATTTTTTAGTGTAGGATTTTCCTTGCTCAAGACTGCCTACTAGAATCGCCAGTGCTTGAAAGGAAAAGTGAATGAAAAACATCAGAATTGGAAAGTTTCCTATGGTACTACTTTTCATGAATTTGGTGCAAAGGAATGGATCAAAGGAAAACTGTAGGATTTGTTCCTTTAGTGTCTCCTTGAAAGAAAAACCGTAGGAATTCTAATTTCCACTTCTCCTCCTTTTCATATTCCTATGCATCAAGCACAAGACTAAGAGATAGTAGCATAATAGCATCATAACCATACATTTTCTTCTGGTTCGACTTAATCTCACCATGCTTTTTTGCATTGTGTGATCTTCCAATTGTTGTGAATCAAACACCCAGATTGGCAGAAATCCTGTGTTTTTAAATTCTCTATTTTGCACATGCATTCCTATCCTATTCATGTCTATTTCCTATCCCTGCATTGTTAGAATCCTCAAATTCAAACAAGCCCTTACTCAATTACTTCTGTTACAGATATGTGTCAAAGAAAACCTTGTGTGGTTTTTCCTGCACCTGCGGCGCTGTGTTCCACCCCAGCTCAGCTGCTCCAACGACAAAAGGGTTCACCACAGCAGGGATCCGCTCTCCAGACTGTCTTTCACTGCCTCAGATCTTCTTCCCCGCCATCGGCAGCCACGACAACTGCATTACCATCATCAACTGAGCAGATGGCCTTGAGGACTACACGGGTCTGCAAGAGAGGTCACACTCTTCCATGTCTGCTTACGTTATGCGTCACTTAATATGATGACATGCTACATTATCGTTGTGTTCACCTATTAGACTCCGAGTCAGTTCCAAACTAATGCTGAAACTTGAGTTTTTAAATGGTTGTGGGGTACATATTGGGGCAGCAATCAGTACTATGTGTCTACTATCTGGTTAATCTCCAGTGTCTACTATGAGTTTCATGTTGGGTGCAAACAAACATTAAAGGAGCCATTATCTGTATTTTTTAACTAAAGCTATTAACTGTCTGCTATAATTGGTTTTGGGTCTATCCACAGTTTTCTACCATCACTCTGGATTTGTGCATGCACTCCTTACATAATCTCACTATGTTTTATTCCTATGCATGCCAGTTATTGTACACAATGGAACTGATCATGTAGATCAAAAGAGACGAGCCTTGCGTGGCAATAAAATTTCATGCAGACGTCGTTCCATGGTGGGTGCAAAGGCAGCCCCCTCCACCCATTTCGAATCGTAATCAAGAGGAAGATAACTGTTATGAGGGGGGTTCAGAAGGAGAAGACCACTCCTATTTACCCCATGAGGTCTTCGCTCTAACTTGGCATGTTGATGTTGGTAATATCATGCATATGGTGCCTTGCATTACTTACTGTATACATTAAAGATGTCATTTGCTTAGTTTAGACATGCTTTGTGTCAATGCCATCTATTTAGTTTCTTTATCATATATGTGAATCATGCAATGCCATCTTGTCTAGCCATGCATCATATATGTGAATTTTGTAATGCCACCCTTGTTAGCCAGTCATCTTATATATGAATTATATCATGCCATCATTTTTTTATTATGTGTTAAATTTGTCAACAATTTTAGTACATTCAATTATTCTTCCTGTGCATCAGCTATTTGGCACGGTCATGGAAAAATCTGCAGTGGAAATAAGGTCTTCAGAGCAGACAATGCTATCTGACAAAGCGCATGTCTTGCTGGTTACCGATAGCTCCTCAGAGGAGGATTCAGAGACAGATGACCAGTCATATCCCCCCCCCCCCGAGGTGCATGCCCTAACTTGGCAGGGTTATGTTGCTCATATCGTGCGTATGTTATCTTGCATTGCTATGTCATTTGCTTAGTTTAGACACGCTTTGTGTGAATGCCACCTGTTTAGTGTCTAATTACCATATATGTGAATTATGCAATGCCATCTTGTTGCAAGACATTATATATGTGAAATATGCAATGTTATCTTGTTGCAAGGATTATGTATGTGAATTATGCAATGCCATGCTGTTTAGGCAAGCGTCATATATGTGAATTATATCATGTCGTCCTTTTTTTGTATTTCTCATTGCTTTTGTCGAAAATGTTTGTATATTCAACTGCTCTTCCTGTGCATCAGCCATTTGAATTGGTGATGGAGAAATCTGGAGTGAAAACAAGTTTTTCATAGCAGACAATGCTACCTGCTGAAGCAGATATCTTGCTGGTTATAGATAGCTCTTAAGAGGAGGATTCAGAGGCAGATGACCAGTCCTATTTTCCCCCTGAGGTGTATGCTCAAACTTGGCAGGGTTATATTACTCATATAATGCATATGCTGTATTGCAATGCTTAGTTTTTACATCATATACACAATATTGAATGCCATCTCCTTAGTTGACACATCATATATGCGATTGCCCTCTGCTCACTTCCTTAGTATATAAATCATATATTTGAATTATGTCATGCTATGATGTTTACATAGACAACATGTATCTGAATTATGGCATGCCAACCCATTTTCTAAAGACATAATATAGTTATATCATCTCATCCTGTTTACATAGTCATCATATTTAAATTATGTCATTCTATCCGTGAATTATATCATGCCATCATGTTTCCATCGACGACATGTTTGTGATTTATGGAATGCCAACCACTTTAATAGACACATCTTATAGTTATATCATGTCATCCTGTTTACATAGTCATCATATTTTGAAGTATGTCATCCTATCCTGTTTAGTTAGCCATCATACATGTGAAATTGTGTCATGCTATCCTGTTTAATTAGCCATCATATATGTGAAATTATGTCCTGCTATTCTGTTTGCTTAGACAACATAAATGTGAATTATTTCATGCCCTGTTTTCTTCCCTACTATCCATTGTACATGTCTATCTTACAATGTCTGTACATTCAATTACTTTTCTTGTTTATCAGCCATTTCAATTGGTGGGAGTGATGGTAGTATCTGTGGGAGTAAAAACGCGGTCTTCAGAAAAGATTGTGCTACCTGTCGATGCAGGTAGAAACACGGTTGTACTTGCCCAAGAACCAGCCCCACCACACATAACCCACACTCATGCAGATTGTACCCCTACCCAGTTGGACAGAGAACCAGCTACACCCCTTCTAACCCCAACCCCAGAAGATAGACACCTAGTTCCCGTTGACACAACACCGTCTCCACCACAGAGCACCCAAACACGAGCAGTTAGTAAGGCAACTGCAGTGCCCAAATCACGAGGACCACCACTCTGAACCCAAAGTCAACGCTTAAAGCAGAAGAAGAATTGTTCTCAGGTCAGGTTCCGTAGCTATGGTTCATACTACTTTGCTCTTGCATCACTGTATTTACTGATACCAACTAATTTCAAATTTGAAGGATGCAATTGAAACTCCAATGGTGCAACAGGTATGTTTTAAACCTGTTTCTTCAACGTGTTTGGCTGTTTGCTATTGTAACTTGCTCTATGTTGATTTCAGTTTCAATTGAATAAACAGTTATGTTCTCCTGCCATGCACATTACAAGTGTTGTTATTGCTGTGTAGTTTCCCACACTTATATTCTGTCTATGCTGCTTTGTCTTAAATAGATATGATTTGAACTGTATCTATCTTGATTTGGCAACATAAACTAGAAAGATATAGACCATACAGTGACCATACTACATAGATATATCTTTGTTTCATGTTGTTATACTATCCACCTTTCTACTGAACTGGTAAACCTGAGATGTATTTGTTTGTTTCTCTTTTAGAACACGGATAAAATATTGGAGAAGACTACCCTGTTATGCAATCGTAAAGGAAGTAATGCAGATAAGGTTCAAGATAGTGAGACATCCCTGTTGGTCTCCAAGAAAGCAGATAAAAACTATATTCAAGACACTGAGATAACCCCAAAGTCATGTCTTGATGTAGTGTTCGAGTTACTGGCTACCACTGCTGGCACCAGCTCTTCGAACTCATTGCCTGAATTAGTTCGGCTTCTTGAGTCTCAACTTCAAGTTGAAAGACATCGATCAGATGTTATGTGATAGGAAGCCGAAGGACTGAGGAACTCCCTGCAGAATTTAGATGCGTACTTTCTGGTGCAACAGCAAGCGCTGGAGGACTTAAGCGCCAAATAAGAGAAAGTTAATAAGCTTGCTAAGCATCTTGCAAGCATTATGGGTACCCAGGATATTGTTTCTTGAGCTCTTCTGAAGTGGTTTCAGTTCTGGACTTGTTTTGCTACGGTGTTTATTTGCTGCTGTGTTCCCTATATTTGCACTAGTGGCGAACTTTGATGCCCAGTGGATGTAATATGTGTAATAGCCATGATAGCCTAGTGTAAGTTGCTTGCTTATTTATTTCCTTGTTGTCTTGTTTATTTGTTTGGTTGTAGTCAGTGCAGTTCTTTTTCTGCGGTTTGCTAGTGGCTGCAATAACCTATTTTTTAAAACTAGGCCACAATAACCATGGGCTAATATTTACTGTAGTGACATTGGGCCTCCTACGGGCCATAGAAACTGTGGGCCTTATACGGGTCGTATAAACAGTGGGCCTTCTACGGGTCGTAGAAGCAGTGGGCCTTCTACGAGCCATAGAAACAATGGGCCTTCTACGGGCCGTATCATCAATGGGCCTTCTACGGGCTGTATCATCAATGGGCCTTATACGGGCCGTATGATCGATTGGCCAAACATGGGCTGAACAGACCGCATTCTGGCCGTAAACGGGCTAGAATTGGAATCGTCCGTTCATGGGCCGACCATAACGGGCCATCGTTAATAGGCCGTATTTGATGACGCTATGAAAACGGCCCAACGTATTAACGGACCACAAACGGGCCGACTGTAACCACGGGCTGAATTTGGCCCACAAGCAGAAAATGACAGTAACGGGCCGTAAGTAAACGAATGCTGGAAATGAGCCCAAGAATAAATGGGCTCTGAAGAAGGCCGGAAGATAACATGGGCTGGAAACGGCCCAACGGTATAACGGGCCGTTAATGGGTATAAAGTGATACACTGTTCATCACGGGTCAGTTTCACCATGGACCGTTAACGGGTGTAAAGTGATACACTGTTCATTACGGACCAGTTTCACCACGGGTCGTTAATAGGCCAAGAGTTACATAGGGCCTCATATGGGCCGAAAGACGTCATGGGCCATACATGGGCCAAAAGTGAAAACGGGCTGGAATCATATTGGATGGCCCAGATGACGCTACTGGGCCTAATTCGGATAGGGCGTAATAGGCCTTGGGTTAACGGGCTGTAAATGGGCTATATTCGAAGAGGCCGTTAACAGGCTTTCCATGGGCCGGCCCGCCAGCTTTTAACCAAGTCAAACGGGCCGGCCTTTACACAGGAATAGGCCTCTGTTGGGTCGTGCCACGTGTCAACGTATCATAGGCGCCTATCTGACCCACCGACGAGCTGACACGTGTTTCGTCCGGCCAATAAGAATTTTACACGTGGAAATTTCCCATTGGTCGGGGCTGTTAACGGGTTATCGGATCCAAAAACCGACCCGACAGCTTAACGGCGTTCCGTTACGGTGGATGCCACGTGTCGGTGACCCTTGATGAAAGCACTTCTATGACGCGCGATTTATCGTCATGGAAGTGGACACTTCCCTGATGATAATTTTGGTAATGCCATGCAACACTTCTATGACATCACAGATATGACTATCTTGATTCTGTCATAAATTTGTCATGGATGTACATGCATAACAAAAAAAAGCGACCTACTCTGACACACACGTATCATCATGGAAGTGTATTTTTTTGTAGTGCTCCCTCTACCTATATATATATAGGTGATCCCCTCCAAAATCCGCGGACGAAACCCTAGTCCTCTTCCCCTCTCGCCCGCCGGACATGTCCGTCCTGGACAGACGAAATCGCGCCTCCGCCCGCGGTGAATCAGCTCGCTCACGTGGCCTGCCGCCACCCGCCGCCGACGAGGCCCGCGTGGCCCGCAGCCGCCCCCCGGCCCGAAGCGGCGCGCCGCGGCACCTTCCTCCCGTGCCCCGGCTCCCCTCCGCCTCCGCTGGGTCCTCCACACCGCCGCCCGCCGGCATTGACCGCGCTGTCCGAGCCGCTCAGCACCGCCTCGCTTCACCTCGTCGCCGTCCACCGCGTCCGCGGCCACCTCGCCGCCCGGCGCCGCCACCGCCCCGGCGAGCTCCTCCTCCTCAACCTCCGAGCTCCGGTGACCTCTCCTCCATCTTCCCCGAGCTCCGGCATTGTCTCCGGCGACGAACTCCGACGATCCTCGATCCGCACGTCGGCCAGATCTAGATCCAGATTCGGATCGGGTTGACTTTTTGCACTAACCCTAATAATTTTATGCATACTTCATCGCATCATAACTTCATCACCGTTGCTTCGATTAGTGCGTCTAGCATATCAAAATGTTCTCCTCGAAGAGTACATCATTTCATCTCATTGCATTATTTTCATTTGAGGTCATCTTGATGCCCAAAATGCTATTGGAAGAGGGCTATGTGATGCTGAGATCTGTTTCAGCAAATGAACTTTTGTCATTTTTGTCATGATTAATGTGTGCATGCTATGATCCTGAGCTCTACATGTGTTTTGAAGAATGCCATGCCATCTTTACAGGGGTGTATGCCATGTATTTTTGTGATCTTTGTGGTGACTAGCACAAGCATGCAAAGTAGCTTACTCAATGTTGCTGATTTCAGGGACTTAAAATTTCACCAAGTCCTTGCTCTGTCATTATTTTTATGCCATATGTTCATGTTGTTTCCTAGTGATTCGTGCCTCTTTTGAGGATGATCAGTAAGGATGCTTTGTAGATAATGTTGTGCTCTATCCATCCATGTCTTTGTTTGCAATTATGGAACACCCTAGCTTGAGTCAATTGAGCTCTACTTTTGCTATAAAATGTTCTTGGCAGATTGTTAACATGTTTTGCAATTTTGCCAAGCTTGTTGTTGTTGATCCGGGCATGCTATGATGTTGTTCTTGCCATGTCTAGGTTCTATGCCATATCTTGCCGAGGTGTTGTCGTCACAATTTTATCGTTGCAGTTCTCGAATACCTGAGTTTCACCGACATCGAAAATCTCTTTTATGCAGTTGTTGGTGAGATAACCTCGACGCCACCCAGTACTGTGGCGGGAGTTCGGGAGTATTGCCATAACTCGTATAACAGATGCTTTTCGAAGGTTGAGGTAAATGATTTCTGAAGGTTTCTTGGTTATGTGTTGAAGGATGGATACAGCTGGATGTAGGATTTGCTAGTTTTGGGTGAGATATTATGCTTCCCCTGTATCCCCAACACCTGATTGCATAACCGGAAAATTTCGGGAGTTTATAAGTGGGAATTCAAGTAGATCTTAGGATATCTTTCCGACAGATGTATGATATGAAATTGGGGTTCGACGTCTAGTGGTCCGCCTATCCACGGTTGGTTTTACAGTGGTCTCGTTGTGTCTTAAAGAGTCCTTGGCTAAGCTGACTCGGGGACGCTTCGTATGTCATGTGCACTACCTTGTACAAGATGGTGCTGTACGCTCGAGCCCGTGTAGGCCCCACCACGAAAACTTTGGATGAAATCTCTATCATATGTTTGTTCCGGCTTATTTTGCTAGCCAATACTTTGTTTTTGTTTTCAGTTGTGGTATTCGGGTTGCTTCGAAGTCAAGTGTTGATTCCATACCTTTCCTAACCGGTGTTCTCATATGTATATGTGAATACTAATCCTTCATGACAATCGAGTTTGTCATGTCAATTCTTTCCAACCGGTGTGCTCCTCTTCAGGTGGATCCAACCTTTTCAACATCCGGAAGATCAACTCTAAGTATTCTCAACGACGTTTGTTTCATTCGTCCCAGGTTGTCTTTGTTTTTCCCCCCCCTCCCACCCTTTTCCTTCAAGGATTCGTATTTCTTAATCAACTATCATGTTACTGATGAGAATTCTCTTCATTCTTTCCGCCAATGTTCCTACCTGGTGGTTCACATGAGGATGCTCTACAAGTTTATCATTCTTCATTCTTTTCTTCTCCGGTGGATTTAATTCAAGCTTTGTCGATCATATCCTTTCCTCGGTTCAAATGCTTCCCCATGCCGGTGCACCTCTTAATCATTCACTTCTCGCCATTCATTTGTTTGAGAGTGCTGAAGATATCCCAGAAGATTCACGTTTCCATTCTCGATCCGTTCAAATTATTTTGAGGTTGTTATCTCATTCAAGCCATTTAATTCAACCGGTGCAATATCCCTTTCTAGTAATCGTTCAACGGTGTATCGTTTTAGTGGGACCTAACCCACATGTATTTTTCCAGGATCTTACCTGACTCTTCTAATTCTCCCGGAGCTATCCTCAAAACTTCTTTTCGGAGTTTGACGTAAGAATGATTCATCATCGGTCATATGTATTCTCCAAGATCTTCCAAATTCTTTTCATCGTTGGTTCAACCTTTCTAATTTTCTTTCCGGAGTATCTGAACAATTCATGGTGGTGTTTCTCGTCGTCATTCTCGCATTTTGAAGACCGAAGAAGAGTTTCTCTTTAATCTTGCTCCATTCTCTTCCAGATTCATGGTGCTAGCTTGTTGCTATCCTCTCATAATTATTTTCGATTGTGAGAATCCTTTTCACCCATCAGGAGCTATTCAAGGGTATTTTTAGTTTGATTATCTGAAGCCCATCATTTCAGAAGGCTTTTTCATTCTTAGCTTTCAGCTCTCGTTCTCCAAATCTTACCGGTGCATCCTTCAAATATTCTCTAATCAGCTCGTGATCTCTTCGTTCTCATGTATCTAGATTTCCCAAAGTATCTTTGTTCGTTTTCTAATTCTACCCGGTGCTTCTTTATCTTTTGTTCGTTCATTTCAATTCTTATGGTGGTTCGTTCAAGATTTCTCTTCCTTCTTTACCTTATCAATCCATTCGTTCTTTCAATCCTACTGGTGGTTCATAGAAGATTTTCCCAAGTTTACACTATATTTATCTGTCACACCTGATTTTCATGCCACAACACTTAAGATAATAAATCATGATAAAATGTGGTTTGACAAAAACTTTTGAGTGTTTTGTCTTTGCTTTGATTGAATCTTTGACTGCTATTTGCATGTGCTCTAGAAATCAAACTCCTATACTCCTTCTCCTTGATCCAAAACCTTTTCCCAATGATCATGCCATGTGTATAGGACATAAAAATAATTTCATACAAAAATAATTTGGCCAAATAGTATTATCAAAAAATAGTTTTCCTAAAACCCCTGAATTGAGGTTTGTACTGCAAGTACTTAATTCAGGGCAGTAAAAATCTTTCCAAAAATATATTTGACTCCTATTACATATAGGACACCCAGAAACCACAAAAATATAATTTTAAAAGTTATTTTCCTATTTAATTAAATGCTTTTTCTTTAGGCCAGAAATGGTCTTTAATAGGTTAAAATTATTTTAAAGCTTCAAAAATATTTGAGAAAAATCAGGGCAGCTCAGTGGACATATATTGTCCATATATATGAGTTTCAACACATGGTAATGGTCAAAATATTGGACAAAACCCTCCAGAACTATTTCAGCTCATTTCTAATATTTGAAATATTTCTATGAGAAATATTTTCAAATAAATCCAGGGAAATTCTAGCAAGTCACATATTCATAATGTGATGATCTTGCAAAGTTTCATATCAATCAAAATAACTTTGGTTCCTAAAAGTGCTCCAAAACCCTCTCTGTCCAGATCCAAGTTTGAACAACTCTACATTGCCAAGTGTGTCCTTTTGATCTGAATTTTTGTGGACATGTTCAAATCCTCAAATGATGACACTACACCAAGTGGTGCATCAAGGGGAATTGATTTGCATAAGTAAATCTTGGAAAGTCCATTTCTGTTGATTTCTAGGGTTTACAAAAGTTGCATTGGCAACTTTGCCCAAATGAACTCAATCTTGGTGGAACCTCTTATTTTCTCATGCCATTTGACCCTGTCAAGCCTCATCACAAGGGAAGCCCATTTGCTTGCCCAAACCTACATCAAACACCTTCTGGCAGGAACTTAAAATGCTTGTTTTGTACATTTCCACAAATCTCCATGATCTCAACTTTTTCCCACAGCCTCACCTGGTCCTCCTCTAACCCCCTGCATCTTTTCCTACCCAAGGAGCCATGATTAAGGGGGGGTAGTACCCTAATTTTCTTCTCTCGACAGCCACTTTTCCCTCCCTTTCTCATCTCTCTCCCACTCCTGGCGAGTTGTAGAGCATCCAAAGCCTCCCTCCCTCTTGTTTACTCTTCCTGTAGACGCCAGACACAAGTGGACGCGCGGGTGCGCGCGAAAAGCCACGGACGTCGGTCATTTGCATGCTCTGGAGCGCCTGGCAGGGCGTTCGACCATTGACGCCGCGACCCCTGACCGCCTTGGGCCTCCCCCTCGCGCCAGTCGAGGTGCCTTGACGTCCGCAACATGCCACCGTGCAGGCCCCCTCGTCTCTCCCTCTCTCTCACCTCCTGCGACGCGTGCCCAGAGCCGCCCAGCTCTGCCAATGCATGGCCTCGCACGTGCGAGCACCAGAGCCTTGCCCCGCTCCTCCTCTCTCTTCCTGGCGCCCCACTCAACTCCCACAGACGTCGTAGATAGCCCCTCGCCCGCTCTCCTGGCCTCCCGAGCCGTTGCTGCGGCCACCCGTGCGCCGCGTCCACGGTGAGCCGCGGGTCAGCTACTTAAGGCCACCCCCGAGCCCCCTCTCTACTCCTTTGGCCCTATCTCCCTCCCGTACGTCGCCTAGACCCGTCCATTCCTCTCCCCATGCCCTCCATCCACCACAATGGCCGGAGCGTCGCCGTCGGCCTCCGCCTAAATTCGAGCTAACCCAAGCTCTCGTTCACCCCTAGCCACTCCAACGCCATCATCCCTCCACCGCAAGGCCTTCCATTGCCTCCGTTTGCCCCCGGGAAGGCCAGGCGCTCACGGCCAGAGATGGCCGACGGCCTCCTCCGCCACCACCCAAACCATCGCCACTACATCCCTCCTCGGCATGTGTGAAGCACCTAGATGGGTGCGGCGCAGCCTCCTGAGCATGCTGGTGGGCGGAGCGTCACCGGAGATGCTCTGTAGCCCTGGCAATCGCCGCCGGGAGCCGGTCATCCCCGCGGCCGGAGCGCGCGCGGGAGGTTGAAGACGGCCTGCTGCTGGGGCCCGCGCGTTAGCGACCCAGCGGGCGGGCCCGACCATTTAAGTGGAAACGGCTTCGGTCGGATCCAACTCCCCTGCGCGAAGGCGCACTCCCGCGAAACCGCCTTCGACATCACCGCCTCTGCCCGCGCAGCCGAGCCGCTGGGCCGGCCCGCAGTCTATCTGTCGCCCCTTGTGCAGGATAAGGTTAAAGCCTTGTTTCCTTTTTCTTTTTCAGTCAACTTCAAAAGTTCATAAATATTCAAATTAACTCCAAATTTGATGATTCAAATTTCTAGTTGCTCATAAACTCATGATCTATCTCATGGTGGAACTTGCACATTTTTCCAGGAACTTTATCTTCACATATATTTATCAATACCCCATTTTCCATTTCTGTGATGAACTTTAGAAAATCACAGAGAGCTCAAATTTGATCCAAATGCCATGATTCAAGTTTGTAGATGCATCTAATTTCATAAATTAGTTTATGAACATTTTTCTTAATACTTTCTGTGCCACACAATATAATGAGCCATTTCTTTATATCTGTCAACTTTGCAAATTCATAGGAAATTCATTTGAACTCCAAATCCAGTGAAACCAACTCCTAGATGTTTCTAAAATCGTGATTTGTTAAATGGGTGCCTTTGCTCATTTTTCAAAAATATGTTTCTGTACACTTCTTGCAAATCCATAAACCCCTTGATTCCATCATATTGAAATGTTCAAAAATATTCACTAATCCAGTCCTAGTGAAACCACCCTGGTCATTTTTCATATGACGAGGGAAGTCCTAGAAAAGTCAAATCCATATTTTTAGAGCACTTTATTTTCTGCCTTGTTGTGTTGCTTATTATGATTGTTTTGACGTTAGTTGACGAAGTAGATGGAGTACTTGGAGAAGGGCCACAAGATCTCAAGACTCTGAGGAACCAGGCAAGCAGCCCTTTGACCATGTCTATGAAACCCTTTTTATGCATTTCATATAGCACTTTATTATTGTTGCATCGGAATCATGATGAGATGGTAGCCACTTTGGTGGGTTGCCTCCATTTTCTCCTTGTTGATACTTGCATTGTGCATGACCCTACCTTCTTATGAGGGTTATGCCGGTGGGAGTAGATAGGATGCTAAAGTAGTTGCTACACAAAAAGGGACGGGAATGTGCATGGTGATGGAGACAAAGTATTTTCAAAAGACTTTTCGAAAACCCCATCAGGTGCCACTTATGCCGAGGGAGATAATGAGATGGGTAACCACTTGATGACGAAGTGGTATACCGAGGCAAGTGTGTGTGTGGTTTTCAAAAACGGATTAGATTTAAGATTTGTCGACTGTCCCAACCGTACATGCGCAACCACTCTACCCTTGTATGGGAAAGGGCATTATTGATTACCTAGGGCGATACTAGCTTGGATACCGCATTACTAGTGACGGGAGAGTCGTTGGTGCGCTCTCTCGGGACGGGGTCGTGCCAGGTACGGCGGCCAAGAACATTTTTATGGGGCACCGGACACACCGTTGGTACCCCGTGCCGGTTGTATGTGATGAATATGGGAGCGAGGCTCCACCATTTCTAAAGTTGTGAAATGTTGGGCACGGGGGTTACTACCAATCGAGTGGACTCCATGTTAGTGTCTCCTAGGGAAAGATAGTGATCGGGTGCTTACCCCGGGTACTTGAGGTACCGCGGGTCGTGGATGACACGGAAGCTCCCCGGATCTTGTGGGTAAAGTGTGCAACATCTGCAGAGTGTAAAACTATTCGAATAGCTGTGTCCACGGTCAAGGATAGGTGGGCGATGCTGCTTAAACTACGTCCACATGTTTGCAAACCAGTGTGTGTGTGTTTGGATAAGTGGGAAGAGCTACTTGGGTCAAGTCAAGGGACTTGACATGACTGAGTTGGGTTGATGCCCACTCTATTTATGTTGACATCTGTAACCTGCCCTCATGGATACTTGAATTCTCCTTATGCATGTCTTACAAGTTGTTGAACATGTCATTGCACTCAAAACTAGCTTTCCGCAAAGATTTACCTATATCATGCATTGTTGTACCTTGAACCAAAACATGGGTTGCTTGCGAGTACATTCAAAGTACTCATTGGCTTGCCACTGGTTATTTAATTGGCCAGGCATGGAAGAACAGGAGTTCGAAGAAGAGTTCTTTGAAGACGAACATGCGAACTAGGATGTTTCCCAGTCAGAATGCCTGTAGGGTTAAGGCAGATGGCATGGGTTCTACTTATCAACGAAGAATTTCCACTGCTTAAGTTTATTTGGTATTCAGCCCTTGGGCTTTATCTATGTAAGACTTGACCATAATGATCAAAATTTGTGTAAGACGATATGTATGGATGTAAGACTCTTGTTATTCAGCTTCTGTGTGTTCAGTGAGCATTGATCTCTGGGATCACTATACACGTGCATTCGGTGATCACGACTTATGAGTCGGGGTCCCCACATTATCTTAATCCTTTCTACGAGTATAAGTAGTATGCCAAATCCGTTTCTTGTCATCAGTCTAATTTGGTGAAGGATACGCATAACATAATTCTTATTCTTGTTTCATCTAAATGATTAATTCCTTATTCCGGAGGCTCATCAAGTTCTCGATTTTCAATTGTTTCATCTTTTCTTCCCCGAAATTCCAAGCTCTCGCAATTATATAACCATGGAGATCCATCTAAATCATTACAAGGCTTCACCTTATGTTCTCAACTTCTCTTTCTTTTGATCATTCTTTTTTTGGGAGTTCTTCATGGAGGCTCAACATGGTGGTTCATCAAGGATTTAATTCCTTATCGAAGTGTTCATCAACATTCTTTTCTAAGGAGCTCAAGTTTCTTGATCTTGCAATCCGGAGTGCAATTCTTTCTTCCATATCATTGGAGGTGGTATTACGTCTTTCTTGATAATTTGAGTTCATGTTTCATGATTCACATGTTGTTAACAATGAGATATTTTAAATCCATCAACCTCTTCGTTGGAGTTATCTTGGGTTATATTTCACCTAAAGCCTTCCCTAAGTATTGTTGCTATTTATGGTGCTCATAAAGGACCCAAGTTCTTCTTTTATCCTCCCAGTGGAATAAGTTTCTCGTCTCCATGTTCTATTCAATCCAATCTTGTTTATCGTTAGTGGTGGAATTTCACCTCATAGTTTTGACATGTTCTCCATAAGCCCACTACAACCTTGTACTTTTCGTTGTCGATTTCCCAACAACTCCGTTCAATCCTTTTTTAAGGATGCTTTTCCGAACTCATTTCAGGCAGAACTTGTTGTCTTCTTCTCTGTTCTTTTGTTTCCATTCTTATATTTCTTCCGGAGGCATTGTGATGATGCTCTCTTCACTCATCATCTCGTATTGTAAAGTTCATGTTCTTTCTTCTGCTTATCCTTTTAACTGGAGTGTTGCGTCATGTGCTCAAGTTCTTTCATTTCATCAAGACTCTCATCTCTTTTCAACCGGAGTGCTGTCCGTATTTCTTCTTCCTTGTTCCTCTTTTCTAACGGATTGCTTTCAACTTTGTTCATATCCGTTGCATTCTTTTCTCGAATTGGTTTAACCTTTTAAAGGTTCTTTGGTTTCGCTCGTTTGTCAAAGGAGCAACTTTGCTTTACCTCTCCTCTTTCTCTTCCGTTTTCCCTCCGGTGCCATTCTAGATATTGGGACGAGATCCTCTCGGAGTGGTGGAGTGTTGTAACGCCCCGAGACCGATGTGCCAGGTGTCCTCCAGTTATTCGCTTTTGTTGCCTTGTCATTTGCTTGCATGTCATGCATCTCATATCATGTCATCATGTGCATTTCATTTGCATACGTGTTCGACTCATGCATCCGAGCATTTTCCCCGTTGTCCATTTTGCATTCCGGCGCTCCTATGTCCTCCGGTGTCCCTTTCTACCTCTTTTCGGGTGCGGGTGTTAAACATTTTCGGATTGGACCGAGACTTGTCATGCGCCCTTGGTTTACTACCGGTAGACCGCCTGTCAATTTTCGTACCATTTGGACTTCGTTTGATACTCCAACGGTTAATCGAGGGACCGAAAAGGCCTTGTGTGTGTTGCATGCCAACACCCCTCCAAAGTGGTCCAAAACCCACCTAAACCTCTTCCATCATCTAGGCCGTTCGATCACGATCGCGTGGCCGCAAACCACACCTCATTTGGAGTCTCCTAGCTCCCTCTACCTATATATATGTGATCCCCTCCAAAATCTGCAGACGAAACCCTAGTCCTCTTCCCCTCTCGCCCGCCGTACATGTCCGTCCCGGATGGAAGAAATCGCGCCGCAGCCCACGGCGAATAAGCTCGCGCCACGTGGCCTCCCGCCACCCGCCGCCGCCGCCGAGGCCCACGCGGCCCGCAGCCGGCCCCCTCGGCCCGAAGCGGCGCGCCGCCACACCATCCTCCCGCGCGCCCGACCACACCTCGGCTCCCCTCCGCCTCTGCCGGGTCCTCCGCGCCACCGCCCGCCGATGTTGACCGCACTGTCTGAGCCGCTCGGCGCCACCTCGCTTCACCTCGTTGCCGGCCACCACGTCCGCGGCCACCTCGCCGCCTGGCGCCGCCATCACCCCGGCGAGCTCCTCCTCCTCAACCTCCGAGCTCCGGTGACCTCTCCTCCCTCTTCCCCGAGCTCTGGCATTGTCTCCGGCGACGAACTCCGACGATCCTCGATCCGTGCGCCAGCCAGATCTAGATCCGGATTCGGATCGGGTTGACTTTTTGCCCTAACCCTAATAATTTTATGCATACTTCATTGCATCATAACTTCATCACCGTTGCTCCGATTCGTGCGTGTAGCATATCAAAATGTTCATCTCGAAGAGTATATCATTTCATCTCATTGCATCATTTTCATTTGAGCTCATCTTAATGCCCAAAATGCTGTTGGAAGAGGGCTATGTGATGATAGTTTCAGATCTGTTTCAGCAAATGCACTTTTGTCATTTTTGTCATGATTAATATCTGCGCTATGATCCTGAGCTCTACATGTGTGTGAAGAATTCCATGCCATCTTTACAGGGGTGTATGCCATGTATTTTTGTGATCTTTGTGGTGACTAGCACAAGCATGCAAAGTAGCTTACTCAATGTTGCTGATTTCAGGGACTTAGAATTTCACCAAGTCCTTGCCCTGTCATTATTTTTATGCCATATGTTCATGTTGTTTCCTAGTGATCCGTGCCTCTTTTGAGGATGATCAGTAAGGATGTTTTGTATATAATGTTGTGCTCTATCCATCCATGTCTTTGTTTGCAATTATGGAGAACCCTAGCTTGAGTAAATTGAGCTCTACTTTTGCTATAAAATGTTCCTGGCAGATTGTTAACATGTTTTGCAATTTTTCCAAGCTTGTTGTTGTTGATCCGGGCATGCTATGATGTTGTTCTTGCCATGTCTAGCTTCTATGCCATGTCTATTTGCTGGGTGAATGCTTAGTTTGTCATGCCATGCCTCGTGGAGAGTGCATCGAGCTCGTAAACATGCCTACTCGTTATCGGTTTTGCCATGCTCCAGTTTTTTCACTAAGTCTGAATCTGTTTATGTTTTTGCTATGTTCACATGCTTGCAATTGTATTTTCTGATCCCTTTTGGCTTATGGTCAGTAAGGGAATTTTGTTGTATGCTTTGAGTACCTTCATGCCATGCCTTGATTTGCCATTATATATGCCTGTAGCATGTAGTTATCATGCTCTAAACATTGCATCCTGATGATAAATTCCTGACATGTTAATTTCACTAAGTGTGAAACCTGTTATCTTTTGCATTTTTGCCATGCTTGTTTGAGCTTGCTATTGAGTGAATTAGCCGTAGCTCAGTGTTCATATTTTGTTAAGCATCATGAGTGGATCCCTTCCATGTATTTTTTTGTCACGTTGGAGTGATGTAGCATGTTGCTCTTGATGCATTTAGGTGGTCTCGTGCTGATTATCGCAGACCGGTGCCATATTTGTTTTGCTTGTCATTTCCAAACCGTGCATCCGATTCCGGTGATCTTTATATCAATTTCGACCGAAATAAACTCACCTTTTCAGTGGCACTCTTGGATTTCCAAGTTGAGGCCAGGTTTAATCATTCCTTTACAAATCATGCATATGCACCGCATACCGCATCCCGCATATCATGCCATGTTCATGTGTTGGTTGTTTACTATGTTGTGTGCTTCTTTCCGGTGTTGCTTCTTCGGGTTGGTTCTGATAAGGTCACGTTTGTGAGGAACCGTTCAACTACGACCGTTTTTCTTCTTCATGGACTCATTGTTCTTCCTTGCGGGATCTCAGGCAAGATGACCATACCCTCGAAATCACTTCTATCTTTGCTTGCTAGTTGCTCTCTCTTCTGCTATGCCTATGCTGCGATACCCACCACTTGCTTATCATGCCTCCCATATTGTTGAGCCAAGCCTCTAACCACCTTGTCCTAGCAAACCATTGTTTGGCTATGTTACCGCTTTGCTCAGCCCCTCTTATAGCGTTGTTAGCTGCAGGTGAAGATTGGAGCTTGTTCCTTATTGGAACATGGATATTTTGTTGGGATATCACAATATCTCTTATTTATTTAACGCATCTATATACTGGGTAAAGGGTGGAGGGCTCGGCCTTATGCCTGGTGTTTTGTTCCACTCTTGCCGCCCTAGTTTCCGTCATATCGGTATTATGTTCCCGGATTTTGCGTTCCTTACACGGTTGGGTTATAATGGGAACCCCTTGACAGTTCGCTTTGAATAAAACTCCTCCAGCAAGGCCCAACCTTGGTTTTACCATTTGCCTCACCACCACCTACTTTTCCCTTGGGAGTCGCGCTCCCGAGGGTCATCTTATTTTAACCCACCCCCAGGCCAGTGCTCCTCTGAGTGTTGGTCCGAATCGAGTATACTGCGGGGCCACCTCGGGGCAACTTGAGGGTTGGTTTTACTCGTAGGATGTCTCATCTGAGTGTGCCCTGAGAACGAGATATGTGCAGCTCCTATCAGGATTTGTCGGCACATTCGAGTGGCTTTGCTAGACTTGTTTTACCATTGTCGAGGATGTCTTGTAACTAGGATGCCAAGTCTGATCGGATTGTCTTGGGAGAAGGAATATCCTTCATTGACCGTGAGAGCTTGTGATGGGCTAAGTTGGGACACCCCTGCAGGGATTGAAATTTCGAAAGCCGTGCCCGCGGTTATGGGGAGATGGGAATTTGTTAATGTCCGGTTGTAGAAAACCTAAAGTTTATCTTAATTAAATTACATCAACCGCGTGTGTAGCCGTGATGGTCTCTTCTCGGCGGGGTCCGGGAAGTGAACACGGTGTTGGATTAATGTTTGACGTAGGTTGTTCTAGGATCACTTCTTGATCATAGATTCTCGACCGTGCTTTTGCCTTCTCTTCTCGCTCTCATTTGCGTATGTTAGCCACCATATATGCTAGTCGCTTGCTGCAGCTCCACCTCATACCTTTTACCCTACCTATAAGCTTAAATAGTCTTGATCAGGAGGGTGTGAGATTGCTGAGTCCCCGTGACTCACAGATACTTCCACAACCAGCTTGCAGGTGCCGTTGAACCATGTAGGTGACGCAACCAAGCTCAAGGAGGAGCTCGATGAAGTTTGTGTTCGCTATGTTGTTCCGTTTCCAGTTGATCAGTAGTGGAGCCCAGTTGGGATGATCGGCGATCTATGTAGCATTTTGGGGTAGTCTTCTTTTATTTTGGTTCCGTAATCGGACCTTGATTGTATCTGGATGATGTAATGCTTTATTCATGTACTGTGTGAAGTGGCAATGGTAAGCCATCTATGTATCTCTTTCCCTTATGTATTACATGGGTTGTGTGAAGATTACCTCACTTGCGACATTGCTTAAAAGGCGGTTATGCCTCTAAGTCGTGCTTCGACACGTGGGAGATATAGCCGCATCATGGGCGTTACAAAATTGGATACTCTCAAATGCGCAAGATAAGAGTGAGTGCTATGGATGGAGTTCTCATAAGTAGACGGGAGCGGATCCATAGTGGTGTATTGATTGGTGAATATGTGGACTCGTGTGCGCCACCTCAAAAGAGTTACATGCAGTCGTAGTTCAGGATAGCCACCGAGTCAAAGCTGGCTTGCTGCAGTTAAACTCCACCACCCCCTTCATTGATACCGATTCATATGTAGATAGTTCTGATGTAAGTCTTGCTGGGTACATTTGTACTCACGTTTGCCTATTTTATGTTTTGCAGAGAGACGTCAGTCTCGCTAGTAGTTCCGTGTGGACTTCGACGTTTAGCTTGATACCTCATCTATGATCTTGTGCCCTCGGCAGGATCTGGTAGATAGTCAGGCTTCTCAGCATTTTCCATTTGTAGATGTGTGTACTCAGACATGTTAAGCTTCCACATGTGCTTTTTGCTTGTATGCTCTATATGTTGGGGTCATGAGACCCATGTTTGCAATGCTTGGCTCCTCGGAGCCTATTGAATAAATACTTTGAGTTGTAGAGTCTTGTTGTGATGCCATGTTGTATTTACACATATCGAGCATATTGCGTGTATGATTTGAAATGCTTGGTATGTGTGGGATCCGACAACCTAGTTGTTTATCCTTGGTAGCCTCTCTTATGCGGAAATGTAGTCTTGTGCTTCCATGAGCCATAGTAGTCCGCTACAGCCCGGTTCACTGGAGTCCTGCTAGCCCAGCACTACTGCTCCGGAACACTTGACTGGCCGACATGTGATTCACTCTGTTCCTGTGTCTGTCCCTTCGGGGAAATGTCACGTGGTGACATCCGGAGTCCTGCCTAGCCTGCTTCAGCCCGGTTCACCGGAGTCCTGTTAGCCCAGTGTTGCAGCCCGGATTCACATGTTGCTGACCGACATGCTCAATGTTGATTCATGTATGCCTGTCCCCGTAAGTTAGTGCCACTTTGGGTTCACGACTAGTCATGTCGGCCTAGGTTCTTTGTCATATGGATGGTAGCGACACTATCATATACGTGAGCGAAAAGGCGCAAATGGTCCCGGGCCAGGTAAGGTGGCACCCGTGGGAATACCGTGCATGAGGCTGCAAAGTGATATGATGTGTTACATGCTAGATCAGTGTGACTTAGGATCAGGGTCCTGACACCTTTGGGGATGAGTATGACTCCAGAGCAGAAAAATTAACCTTTGAGGTGGTTAAGATCAAAAGCCCATATCATGCTCTGTTTGGACGGCCGGCTTATGACAAGTTCATGGCTCGGCCGTGTTATGTGTATTTGCAGCTCAAGATGCCGGGTTTTTAGGGCACCATTACAGTACATGGAAGCCGGAAAATAGCCTTGGAGTGTGAAGAAGGTGATGCTGCCTATGCTGAGTCTGTTTGTGCAACAGAGGAGTTAAAGTTTTATAAGGATCATGTTGACCCGGCAGACATGACGTCTTTAAAGATAACAACGACGGAGCATGAGCCGGTGTTGAAGTTCAAATTAGCTGATGACACCAAGATGGTTGACTTTGTGCCTGGCGACTCATCCAAGCAGTTCATCATCAGTGCAAATTTGGATCCAAAATAGGAAAGCGCACTCATTGAGTTCATCCGTGAGAACCGGGACATCTTTGCATGGAAACCTTCCGACATGCCGGGTTTCCCGAGGGAACTCGCTGAGCACACTCTCAATATTGATCCAAAGTTTAAACCTGTTAGACAGTTTCTCCAACGGTT
Organism: Triticum urartu; assembly: GCF_003073215.2. Lineage (NCBI taxonomy): Eukaryota > Viridiplantae > Streptophyta > Magnoliopsida > Poales > Poaceae > Triticum > Triticum urartu. Next base: position 184,241,291 of record NC_053023.1, read on the forward strand.
CAATGAGGAGAGGCGCAAGGCCATTGGGGAAGAGGTGGCCCGGCTCTTGGCGGCCGGGTTCATTGTGGAGGTCTTTCACCCAGAGTGGTTAGCCAACTCGGTGCTTGTACTCAAAAAAGAACGGCACCTGGCGTATGTGTGTGGATTACACCGATTTAAACAAAGGCTTGTCCGGCTGACCCTTTTCCCCTCCCCCGTATTGATCAGATCATCGATGCTACGACGTGTTGCATACGTCTGAGTTTCTTGGATGCTTATTCAGGTTATCATCAGATCAAGATGGCAGTAAAGGATCAGGAGAAGACAACTTTTATCACTCCTTTTGGAGCTTTCTGCTATGTGTCTATGCCTTTTCGGCTTAAGAGTGCCTAGGCAACTTACCAACGGTGTGTGCAGAATTGTCTTCACGATCAGATTGGGCGTAATGCTCATGCTTATGTGGATGATATAGTGGTAAAATCCAGGAAAGAGGAAACCTTGATCGCAGATCTGAAAGAGACCTTCGATAACCTCCGGGTCTACAAAATGATGCTTAACCCGGCTAAGTGTGTTTTTGGAGTCCCAGCCGGCAAGCTCTTGGGTTTTCTGGTGTCCAACCGAGGTATTGAAGCTAACCCGGAGAAAATTAAAGCAATCACATCCCTGGCCAAACCAACATGTATCAATGACGTTCAACGGCTGGCGGGTCGAGTTGCTGCTTTGAGCCGGTTCATAAGCCGGTTAGGGGAGAAGGCGATGCCTTTGTATCAGATGATGAGGAAAACGAATGATTTTGTTTGGAGTGATGCTGCAAACTCTGCTTTTGAGGATCTGAAGACACAGCTTGCAGAGGCGCCGGTTCTTCACTAGTGCAGAACTGGGCAATAGCACCGGTTCGTAAGGCCCTTTAGTGCCGGTTCGGTAAATGGCACTATAGTGTGGGCACTAAAGGCCCCCCTTTAGTACCAGTTCAGCACGAACCGGTGCTAAAGGGCAACCACGTGGCACGAGCCAGCTTCGGGGGCAGGGAGCCCTTTAGTACCGGTTGGTGACACCAACCGGTATTAAAAGGTTGGGGGGTTTGGGTTTATGATTTCTTTTTCATTTAATTTTGTGTTTTCCATTTAATTATTTTTTGTTTGCTGGTATTTTACGATACTACATATTGTACACGTTATGCATATATATAAATAGAATTTCTAGTAGAACCGATCATAATATATATATATCATCGAATGTCTCACAACCACCATTAATTAATTCACGCATATATAAACACATGTATATATATACAAAATTAGCTAGCTATCTACAATTTCTCCTAATTGGTGCCTTCGGAGCACGATAACAATTGGAAGTGGTTCACGGTGGCGGTAGCGGGTAATAGTATTCTCCTTTGGGATCTATGACCTGGTCGAGCAAAAATCCCGCTAGCTATTTCCTCTTGAATTGCTTCTATGCGGTCCTCTGGTAGGAGCTTCTCTCGCATCTCTTTGAACTGTTAAGAAGGAGATCAATATGCATGTGTATTAGTTGTGTGACTAGATATCGATAATGGTGAAGAAATTGTGAATAGTGTTCTGACAAACGTACCCACTCCTGTCTTTGAGATCTGCTCCTTTCGGACGCCATCATGTGAATGTTCTCGCAAACGTAGTATGCACACAGATTATTCCCCGGCGCCTGCTTCAGGGCCTTTACAAGAATGGAATTTGATCAGATAATAATTAATCAAGCATGATAATTAAAGAGATGGCACCTAGCTAGTACTACTTAATTACTTACCTGGGGTCGATACCATTTCAGATTTTGTTTCCATGGGCCTGGAGTGGACCTGATGAACTTTGCCCAAGCCCTGCCCGCCGACAAAGAAAATGAATAAATGGGTTATTAAATAGTTGTTATCAGGAAATGACGAACTAATTAAATAGGCCGAGATATAGTTAATAATGATTGAAATTACCTGTTGACTATCCCCTTCATGATGGTGTAGTCAGTTGGTTTCTTAAGTAGTGAGTCTAGTACTTCAATTGTTCCTTCATCAACTTTAATGATTAACAAGATCCAGCGAAATCTCCATGCACACACGTTTGCATGTCTTAATTAAGCGGGCATATGTAAGCAAAAACATGTAGCTAGCTAGTAGGCAAAAACAGAATTTGTGGTACAAGATAGTGTGACTCACTCGAAGTTGTAAGGAAGTAGTATATCTTCATTGTATTTGAGGCGCTTGAACAACTCTAGCATGCTTTTCTCTACACTTTTTTCATAATATGGATCTTGTCGGATTTCGGGTTCCGGCAGACCCTTGAGGTTCGAAAACTGGGGTGCGCGCGGAGATTTCGCCTCCTACCTACCTGCACCCCTCTGACTCACTAAGATCTAAACTAAGGAAAGAACAATGCAAGAGACACAGGGTTTATACTGGTTCGGGCCACCGTTGTGGTGTAATACCCTACTCCAGTGCGTGGTGTGGTGGATTGCCTCTTGGGCTGATGATGATGAACAATACAAGGAAGAACAGCCTCGCGAGGGTCTGTTCTTGGCTGGGGCGCTGAACTGCTGGGAGGAGCTTAGTCACCCTTCTCTCTCTCTCTGCCTGATCCCTCTCTTTGCTTCTAACCTCTTAGCTCTCTCCTTCTCTTTTCTCTTCCACCCCTTACTCTGTGGGTGGCTGGTCCTATTTATAGAGGCCCTGGTCCTCTTCCCAAATATCAAGCGGGAAGGGAGCCAACAATGGCGGGCTAATTTGAAAGGGGACAACTAGTACTAGCTATCCTGACAAAAGTAGTCTTCGCCTGCGCAAAGCTCTGGTGATGACGCCGTCTTGGGCTCCACGGTGACCTCCATCTTGTAGTCCTCCTAGTCTTGGTCTCGTTGCACTGAAATGGCAACCTTTGCCTGATGCCTCGGTACTCTGCGGCTGCGCTTGCCCCCTTTGCACCAAAGAGGAAAGGAGGACACTGCGCGGGCTGGCACCCGCCTAGCGCCCTTGGTCGTCATGGCTTGCGTCATGGGCACCTCGTGAGGTACCCCGCCTTGGTCTCTCCGCCTCCTCTTGAGCTAGCCTGACGAGGCCGTGCCTGATGAGGCTCTGTGTCGTCCGCCCCGCGAGGCTTGGCCCCTCGCGAGGGTCTTGGGTTTGTGTTGGTGAAGATGGACCGTGCTGGGCCTCCCTTTGAGCCACGCCGCAGGCCGCAGGCAGGCAAGTCTGGGGACCCCCGTTCCCAGAACGCCGACAGATCTAATTTCCATGTATAATCATTAATGGTATTTGGGTCAACGAACCCAATGCCATAGCATCCACCTTTTTTCATTTCATAAATCTTCATCCTGCATAATACCACAGAAAAGAATATAGTGAGGATAATTATAGGTAATGATTGATCGAAATGATCACTACAGCTAGCTTGAGACTTAAATTACAAATAGAAATCACTTAGAGACAATAGCAACTGATGACAGATTTGTCGAGTGCGTCTTGATTGTATAGCTGAAATAGTTCTGAATACTCAACGGACACAGCTTTCTCATGGTAGTAATGATCCTTCTTGACATTCACCATGAGGGACTCTCAATTGGAAATGTTGGTAATGTCCATGTACCATTGATGCAATTCATACATTCTCGTTGGGAGCTTCTTGACCTCGTCTGGCTCGACCAAAGGTTGGCCCCAGACATATTTCCATTTTATTTCCTCCTCTCTAGTCGGAGACATGGGCTCGATATCGAGGAGTTGTCCAACAGTGATCATGAGCGTTTCAGCCTGCTCAATATGCTCCTCGGTTATTACCACATCGCCCAGCCCGGGAACGTTAACGGTTTGCCCACAATAATATTGGGAGCGCCTACTCTCATGTGTTGTTGGCACAACAAGTGGGGGGATTGATTGCGCCGCCTGTTCTCCCAGCTGGGGAACGGTTTTACCGCTCCTTTTGCCAGCTGATTTGCTCAATCTCGAGCTCGCCTCTTTCTGTAGACGTGCTCCATTTAACTTCTTGATGTGGCGCTCATAGTCTGTGTCAACAGGCTTGGGAGCTGGTGCTCTAGCCATACGAATGAAGTGGTCAATCTTTTCCTCACGCACTTTCTCCCTTGGCGGCGGTGGCGGTTTCGGTGCAAAATGGGCTTCCACCTCGGCCTTCGATATGGCTACGTTTTCCTCCTCGGACTTGTCGTAAGGCCTCTGCGGAAGAGGCGCGAGGTTTGGACCGTATTGAAATCGCTTGCCTCCGCCTGTACCTCCAGTACTACCTCGACTTGTACCGCTACGCACCATAGTTGAGGCAGGTCCCTTCCGTGATTGCTGAGGCGGCGAAGACGGCTGACGTGGCTGAGTTGGAGGCGAAGGAGTGGCCTGAAGCTGTGCCGGACTTGGAGGAGGAGTGGCCTGAAGCTATGCCGGACATGGAGGAGGAGTGTCCTGATGCTTTGCCGGACTTGGAGGAGGAGTGGCCTGAAGCTGTGCCGGACTTGGAGGAGGAGTGGCCTGACGCGTTGGTGGACTTGGAGGAGCGGGAGTCTGCTGACTCGGTGGCGGACTTCGACGAGGAGTCGGATGACGCGGTGTCGGTGGCCTTCGAAAGATGATGCAATCCTTTCTCCATAGGATGATACGATGGTTGGCCTCTCCCAGTGTGTGCTCATCGTCACCTCCAGGAATGTCAAGCTCTAGCCCCGAATATTGGTCCACCACCTCATCAACCAAGACACGAGCATAGCCCGCTGGAATCGGGTTGCAATGGAAGGTTGCCTCGGGGGGATTTGTAAAAGCAAGGGCGTCCGCCACCTTTAGGGATATGTTCTCCATTTTGAAGTTTAGCTCGCAGTTAGTGTTCTCCATGATGTCATCCACTTGGTAGCTATCTAGCAATGCGTCGCCCGGGGCGGAACCCACGCTGCTTCTCGGCATGGATGGGACGGTGCTATCCAATGCTGGATCATCCGCTAGCTGCTGCAGCTGTTGAGACCCCCTTTGCTGGCTAAGTGAGTCGATCTGCTCCTGCTGCCGCTGGAATTTGACTGCCAAGTCCGCGTGCGCTGATTCTAGGCCTTGAAGGCGTTCATAGTCTAGCTTCCTCTGCTCCTCCTCCATCTTCCTCTTCTTCTCCTCCGCAATCTTCTTTCTCGCACGGGTTTTGTAGTCGGTGTTCCAGTCCGAAAACCCCTCATACCACGGAATAGCGCCCATGCCTCGTGTTCTTCCCGGGTGTTCAGGATTTCCCAGGGCACGCGTAAGCTCGTCGTTCTCTCTGTTGGGCTGGAACACCCCCGATCGAGCCTCTTCTATTGCAACAAGTAGCTTATCTTCGGCTCCGTCTAGACATGCCTTCTTCGAAACTTTGCCTGTCTTCGGGTCCAACTCCCCCCCATGCGCATAGAACCAAGTCCTGCACCTGGGGGGCCAGCTCAATGTTTTTGGAGTGACACCTGCATCCTCCATCTCTTTCTCAGACTTATCCCACTTAGGCATTCCCACCGCATAGCCACGTGGCTCCAGCTTATGGAACTTATCCTTTTTGCGGCATTGGCCTTGCTTATTCTCGACCGTTCCTTAGATAATTCCGAATCCTTGAATTTCACGACATCGTCCCAATGAGCACTTTGCTTCTCTAGTGTTCCCTCGAATACTGGAGTCTTCCTTCCTCCCTTGACGTACTTGGCCCATTCACAATTCTTGTGGTTGTTGAATGCAACCGCCATCTTCCTAAGAGCAGCGTCCTTGACTTTCCCCACATTTGCATCTGTGAAATGATCTGGTAGGGTGAAATGTTCCATGAGCATTCCCAAAGCAAAAGTTTTTGTCTGTCGTCGACAAAAGTAACTCCTGGACGTGGCTTTGCTGGCTCTCTCCATTCTTGAAGGGAGATCGGGAGTTGGTCCTTCACAAGAACTCCGCACTGACAAATGAACTTGTCCGCAATCTTCTTAGGCGCTAATGGTTCGCCATTAGGTCTGATGGCCTCGATATTGTACTTTACGCCCTCCTTCAACTTTTTGTTCGGGCCTCGTTTCCTATTGCCAGAAGATTTGCTCGATCCGGATGGCTAAAAGAAGAAAGATCGATTCGTTAATATATCTTCAAGTCATTTAAAACATGTGATGATCACCAGATGCCTGCTTATATAAATATATATACCTCGCCGGTCTTTGTTGTTTCAAGATCAACATTTTCTTCGTCATGTTCATAGTTCATGACTTCATCAATTCGGTCGTCGCGATCGAATATCATATCACCCTCCCCGGTGTTGTTTAGATATTCGGAGCCGTCATAATATTCTTCATTCTGATCATCATCTGGCCCGCGAGGATTGCGTATGATATTGAACAGGGCCTCTTCTCCCTCTCTGCCGGTATTGTCCGCCATAGGTTTTGTTTAACTAATCCGAAAGAAATATATTCAAATTACAATGCATGGATGCAATCAATTAATAAGGAAAAAATGAATCAATCATAGTAAATAATAAGCATCATCGAATATAATCTCAAATACGTCGTCTCGAATAATAGACATAATCTTGAATACATCGTCTCGAATAATATATATAATCTCGAATAAATCATCTCGAATATTAGATATCGAATACATCACTAGCTAGCTAGCTAGCTAATAAAGATCGAATACTAGAGGTAATCTAGGCGGTGGACAACCAAAGTGAAGGAACCATCACTGGATCATAGCTCGGGTGATCTCCCTAGAGAACCTGCCAGGTATTGGAGAACCTGACGTCCATAGCAGCCATGTAGCGATGGACGTGCTCGTCCTCCTCCCTGACACGGCGATGTGCCACCACCGACGGGGCCGGCTCCCTCCGCACCGAAAGTGGCGCACGCGAACGCCACCAAAGGAGATGAGGGTAGACGACGGGACCCGGGGCCGGGTTCCTCACCAAGCGTCGCGCCCCTGAAGATAGCACCTCCCAGTGCCAGCCCGACGGAGCCCAGTCCCGGACATGGGTCCTCTGAAGCAGGACGTCGCTGCGAACGGGTTGACGGCGAGGATGCGGGTCGAGCATCGTCGACAACAAATACTATATGCCGCAAAAGTAAAAGTAACATTTTTTAAATGATTGATTGTGATTTCATATATGCAAATTCTAAATTTTATAACTAAAACTAACATTTCTAATATTTCTATAACTAAAAAACATTTCTATATAACTAACATTTCTAATATAACTAACATTTATATATAAGTAACATTTCTAATATTTCTATATAACTAACATTTCTATATAACTAACATTTCTAATATTTCTGTAACTAAAAAACATTTCTATATAACTAACATTTCTAATAGTTCTATAACTAAAAAACAGAAAGATCGTGTGTGTGTGTGTGTGTGTGGTACATGGTTGCCGGGGCAGGAGCTCACCGGCGAGGCGCGACGATGGGGTCGGCGACGGGGACGGGGACGGAGAAGGAGACGGCGACGGGCCGGGCGGGGACGACGGGAGGACGGGGCGTGGCGCGGCGACGGGGACGACGGGGACGGGGACGGCGACGGCGACGGACGGCGACGAGGGGTGGCGGCGAAGGGGCAGAGGAGAAAGAAGCAGAGGGAGAGATGAGAAACTGAAATTTTTTTGAAGTGTTTTCTTATATAGAACAACCTTTAGTACCGGTTGGAGCCACCAACCGGTACTAAAGTTCTGTTTTGGCCAGGCCAAGTGGCGGGAACGGCACCCCTTTAGTACCGGGTGGTGGCTCCAACCGGTACTAAAGACCCCCCCCCTTTAGTACCGGTTTGAGCCACCACCCGGTACTAAAGGGGGTGCGCTGGCGCAGGTGCTGTGCGAAATGTTTAGTCCCACCTCGCTAGCCGAGGGGCGTCCGCACTGGTTTATAAGCCCCAGTGCGGTAGCTCCCTCGAGCTCCTCTCCAAAGCAGGCCTACTTGGCCTAAATATTCTGTGCTGCCCTGTGGGCCTACTAGGCCTTTGCAGGCCTGCATCCTGGCCCAACAATAGGTTGGGTTTCTAATCGTATGCAGGCCGCTGTGGCGCAGTAGGTGGGCTTTTTTTCCTATTTTTTTGCTTTATTTATTTTTGTTTTATTTATTTTTGAGTTGTTTTTTGCTGTATTTAGAGTTTCTTTGTGAATATTTTTGCTTTAGGTACAAAAAATTACAAACTTTCTGTTAGTACCGGTAGTTTACAAATTTGAATAGTTTAAATTTTGAATTATTTGAAATTTGTGTGAATCACTAGTTTGTGAATAACTTAGCTTTGAAAATAGATTTTTCAGTGATTCGTTTTTCTTATGTTTAATATTAGTGTGTTTTATCATTATATTAAATTTGGTAATGCTTAAGTTATTTAAAAATGAAATGCCTTTGTAACGGATGAGTTTTCGTCCGAAACCCTGATACTTCGAAAGAGATTGTCCATTTTGTATACAAAGTGCATCCAGTTTTTGCGGTAACCCTCTCTAATTTTTTGCACATGCTATGTGGGTGAAATTATGATACCATGCCAACTTTCAACCTTTTCTGAGTTCATTTGAAATGCTTTTCAATTTCAGAGTCATTTATCTGAAAAAATCAGTAAATGCATGAAAGAATTTGCTTGCACATAAAATTTCTTCGCGTTTCAAATGCCAAAACACATAACTAGCTACCCTAACTATTACAGAGATTCCCTCCTGGGTGTGAAACACAGAAGAAAGTGATGATAGTGAAGCCGATCACATCCCAGATCTTTGGGTGTGAAACTTTTTCTTCGCGTGTGTCCCTTTGCGCCGTAGCCATGGAAAATCTTCATCATTTAACTGGATGCTCGGGTCAATATTCACTGTGAATGGAGCAATTTCATAAAAAAATTCATAATCTCCTGACATGTCTGTCTTGTCATCCACTCCCACGATGTTTCTCTTCCCAGAAAGAACTATGTGCCGCTTTGGCTCATCCTACGATGCATTCGCTTCCTTATATTTTCTTTTTCTCGGCTTGGTAGACATGTCCTTCACATAGAAAACCTGTGCCACATCATTGGCTAGGATGAATGGTTCGTCTGCATAAGCAAGATTGTGGAGATCCACTATTGTCATTCCGTACTGCGGGTCTTCCGTTACCCCGCCTCGTGTCATATTGACCCATTTGCACCGAAACAAAGGGACCTTCAAACCACATCGATAGTCAAGTTCCCATATGTCCTGTATATAACCATAATATGCTTCCTTTCCCGTCTTGGTTTCTGCATCAAAGCGGACACCACTGTTTTGGTTGGTGCTCTTCTTATCTTGGGCGATCGTGTAAAATGTATTACCATTTATCTTGTACCCTAGGAAAGTCATTATATTCGAAGATGGTAAATGGGACAGCAAGTACAGGTCATCTTCAATAGAGGCGTCATGTATGGTACATGTCTGCAACCAGCTGGCGAAACTCCTGGTTTGTTCACGTGTAATCCAGTGATCAGACCGCTCCGAGTGTTTGGAGCGTAGCAAATTCTTGTGTTCATCCATATACGGAGCCACCAAGGCGGAATTCTGTAGAACTGTGTAGTGTGCTTCAGTGAGAGAATGTCCGTCCATACATATTATTTGTTCCCCTCCTAGCGTGCCTTTTCCGTCCAGTCTGCCCTTATGCCACGATTCAGGAACACAAATCGGCTTAAGGTCAGGAATAAAGTCAATACAAAAATAAATGACCTCCTCATGTTCATGGCCCTTGGAGATGCTTCCTTCTGTCCTAGCACGATTATGAACATATTTCTTTAAGACTCCCATGAACCTCTCAAAGGGGAACATATTGTGTAGAAATACAGGACCCAAAACGTTAATCTTTTCACATAGGTGAACTAGGACGTGCGTCATGATGTTGAAGAAGGATGGTGGGAACACTAACTCGAAACTGACAAGACATTGGAGCAAATCATTCTCTAACCTTGGTATGATTTCAGGATCGATTACCTTTTGAGAGATTGCATTGAGGAATGCACATAGCTTCACAATGGCTAATCGCACGTTTTCCGGTAGAAGCCCCCTCAATGCAACCAGAAGCAGTTGCGTCATAATCACGTGGCAGTCATGAGACTTTAGGTTCTGGAACTTTTTTCTGCCATGTTTATTATTCCCTTTATATTCGACAAGAAGCCAGATGGTACCTTAATACTGAGCAGGCATTCAAAGAAGATTTCCTTCTCTTCTTTGGTAAGAGCGTAGCTTGCATGACCCTGATGTATGCCGTCTTTTCCGTGCATACGTTGCTGGTCCTCCCGTGCCTCAGGTGGGTCTTTTGTCTTCCCATACACGCCCAAGAAGCCAAGCAGGGTCACACAAAGATTCTTCGTCACGTGCATCACGTCGATTGCGGAGCGGACCTCTAGGTCTTTCCAATAGGGCAGGTCCCAAAATATAGATTTCTTCTTCCACATGGGTGCACGTCCGTCAGCGTCTTCGGAACAGGTTGTCCACCAGGACCCTTTCCAAAGACCACCTTCAAATCCTTGACCATATCATGTACATCAGCACCAGTACGGTGGCGAGGCTTCGTCCGGTGATCCGCCTCACCTTTGAAATTCTTGCCTTTCTTTCTTACGGGATGCCTGCTCAGAAGAAATCGACGATGTCCTAGGTACACATTCTTCTTACAATTAGCCAAATATATACTGTCGGTATCGTCCAAACAGTGCGTGCATGCATGGTATCCCTTGTTTGTCTATCCTGAAAGGTTACTGAGAGCAGGCCAATCATTGATGGTCACGAACAGCAATGCCTTTAGGTCAAATTCTTCCCCCATGTGCTCATCCCACGCACGTACACCTGTTCCATTCCACAGTAGTAAGAGTTCTTCAACTAATGGTGTTAGGTACACATCAATGTCGTTGCCGGGTTGCTTAGGGCCTTGGATGAGCATTGGCATCATAATGAACTTCCGCTTCAAGCACAACCAAGGAGGAAGTTTATACAAACATAGAGTCATAGGCCAGGTGCTATGGTTGCTGCTCTGCTCCCCAAAAGGATTAATGCCATCCGCGCTTAGACCAAACCATACGTTCCTTGCATCATCTGCAAACTCCTTCCCGTACTTTCTTTCGATTTTCCTCCACTGCGACCCGTCAGCGGGTACTCTCAACTTTCCGTCTTCCTTACGGTCTTCTCTGTGCCATCGCATCGCCTTGGCATGCTCTTTGTTTGGGAGCAAACGTTTCGACCATGGTATTATAGGAGCATACCACATCACCTTGGTAGGAATCTTCTTCCTGGGGCGCTTGCCCTCGACATCACCAGGGTCATCATGGCTGATCTTATAGCGTAATGCACCGCATACTGGGCAAGCATTCAAATCCTCATACTCACTGCGGTAGAGGATGCAATCATTAGGGCATGCATGTATCTTCTGCACCTCTAACCCTAGAGGGCAGACAGCCTTCTTTGCTTAGTACGTACTCTCGGGCAATTCGTTGTCCTTTGGAAGCATATTCTTTATCATTACCAGCAACTTTCCAAATCCTTTATCAGATACACCATTCTCTTCCTTCCATTGTAGCAATTCTAGTGTGGTGCCCAGCTTTTTCTTGTCACCTACGCAATTCGGGTACAACAATTTTTTGTGATCCTCTAACATGCGCTGCAACTTCTTCTTCTCCAAATTACTTGCGCAGTTTCTCTTTGCATCGGCAATGGCCCAACCTAGATTATCAACGGGCTCATCCGATGCCTCTTCTTCAGCTTCTTCCCGCATTGTCGGCTCAGCTTCTTCCCGCATTACCGGCTCAGCTTCTTCCCTCATTGTTGCATCATCGTATTCAGGGAACCCGTGGCCAGGATAGCTGTCGTCGTCCTCTTCTTCTTCATTGTCTTCCATCATAACCCCTCTTTCTCCATGCTTGGTCCAAACATTATAGTGGGGCATGAAACCGGACTCAAACAGGTGGACGTGAATGGTTCTTGACGTAGAGTAATTGTGACCATTCTTACAGCCAGCACATGGACAAGGCATAAAACCATCTGCCCGCTTGTTTGCCTCAGCCGCAAGCAGAAAAGTACGCACGCCATTAATGAACTCGGGAGAGCATCGGTCATCGTACATCCATTGCCGGCTCATCTTCAATACACAGCACCGAAAAAAACAAATTAATACAATACATAAATTTCATACATAAATTTCATACAACACTTAAATGCAACAAACAAATAACTTTCTAGCTAAAGAATTTAAATGCAACAACAAACGTGATCAAGATCGCAACTAAGGTAACAATTGATCCAACACCATAATGATACCAAGCCTCACTATGAATGGCATATTTTCTAATCTTTCTAATCTTCAAGCGCATTTTCTCCATCTTAATATTGTGATCATCAACGACATCGGCAACATGCAACTCCAATTCCATCTTCTCCCCCTCAATTCTTTTCAATTTTTCCTTCAAATCCTCGTTTTCTCTTTCAACTAAATTTAACCTCTCGACAATAGGGTCGGTTGGAATTTCCGGTTCAACTACCTCCTACATACAAATACCTATGTCAACTTGATGGGCATAATTTGTCATAAACACGAAATGCAATGAATAGTTTTAAAAGAGAATATACCACATCTGAATCATAACCCGGACGAGGGCCGACGGGGACGGATATCAAAACTATGGCACTATGTATAACAAACAACGTATGGGAAAGATAATTATACGAGTAACTGTATATCAAAATCACACAAACATCAATTTTTGATATAAAACTTCATGAACACCACAACGTGGTGCCGGCGACGGGACGTTGCGACCGATCGATGGTGGTTACGACGGAGATTTAGAAGGTACTAAGTAAACCACACGTACATATGCAAACTAAGTGTTATTTTTGACCTCAAATTGCATATAAATCAAATACTAGCACATATATATAATTCCTCCCAAATTACTAAACTCAAAAATCAATCACTATATAAAGCATTGCACGAGCTAATCTAGCAATGAGAGATGAAAGGACAAAGTTGCTAACCTTTGTGATCATTTGAATGGATGGGGGCCTTCAAATCTTGACAAATTTTGGGCAAAATGTGTGATGAGCTTCAGAGGAAGAGGGAAAAGAACAGAGAGGAGAGGGGAAAGGGGAAGAACAGAGCGAGCTCGAGTGGACGAAGGGTCTATGTAGGACGACCTTTAGTACTGGTTCGTGATACGACCCGGTACTAAAGGTGCTGGAGGGGCCCCGGACTAACAACATCCTGCCACCACTCACTTTAGTACCGGTTCGTGGCACGAACCGGTGCTAAAGGTTCGCCACGAACCAGTACTAATGAGAGCGGCCGGCTAGCCGTTGGAACCGGCACTAATGCACACTTTAGTGTCGGCTCAAATTCAAACCGAAACTAATGTGCTTCACATTTGACCCTTTTTCTACTAGTGCTTGCTGCTCCAATTGAGAAAGAGCCGCTGTTGTTATATGTAGCCGCCAACTCACGAGCTGTTAGTGTGGCGATTGTGGTGGAGCGCAAGGAGGTTGGTAAGGAGCATCCGGTTCAACGGTCGGTTTACTATGTCAATGAGGTGTTAAATGATTCCAAACAATGATATCCACATTGGCAGAGGCTCGTATATGGGGTGTTCATGGCGAGCCGAAAACTTAAACATTATTTTCAGGGTCACCCAATCACTGTGGTTAGCTCTGCTCCTTCGGGAGACATCATTCAAAACAGAGAAGCCACTGGACGAGTCGCCTAGTGGGCCATTGAGCTTGGGTCACATGGGTTGAAGTATGTACCACGTACTTCAATCAAGTCTCAATCACTGGTTGATTTTATTAATGACTGGACAGAGATGCAGATGCCAGAAGAGAAACCAGACAACACATATTGGACTATTCACTTTGATGGGTCCAGACAACTGGAAGGCTCAGGGGCTGGAGTTGTTTTAACCTCCCCTCGAGGTGACAAATTTTGTTATGTGTTGCGGCTGATGTTTCCTTGCACTAACAACGCGGCGGAATATGAAGCCTTGCTCCATGGTCTTCGAGTGGCCAAAGAGATTAGCCTGAGCCGGGTCCGGTGTCTTGGCGACTCAGATTTAGTGGCTCAACAAGTATCAGGCAAGTGGGATTCCAAAGATCCTCTCATGGCGGCATATCACCTCGAAGTTGATGCTGTTGCAGGGCATTTTAAAGGTTACCAGGTGGAGCACATTGAACGTAGGAAGAACGAAGTGACTGATGCTTTAAGCCGGTTGGGATCTCAGCGTAAGGCGGTGCCACCTAACACCTTTTTGGATGTTTTGCATAACCCGTCTGTTAAGTTACCCACAGAAGAAGATCTAGCTGTTCCTGACCCGGAGGCACAGTTGGTGGCGGCTCTTCATGTCATCCTAGATTGGGCAGTGTCGTTCTTGGCTTACATGACCAGGGTAGAGTTGCCAGCGGATGAGACCCTAGCTCAACAGATAACCCAGCGGTCTAAGTCAATGACGATTTCTGATGCAGAACTATACCATCGCAGCGTCTCTGGAGCGTTTCAGTGGTGTGTTTCCCCTGAAGAAGGCCAAGAAATACTTTGTGAGATCCATGAAGGCGATTGTGGTCATCACTCTGGGTCAAAATCTCTGGTGGCCAAGGCTTTTCGTAACAGTTTTTACTGGTTGACGGCTCACGCCGATGCAGAGGATCTGGTCAGCAAATGTGATGGATGTCAAAAGTTCACACGAAGAGCACATGTGCCGGCTCAAGAACTCTGGATGATTCCAATCACTTCGCCATTTGCGGTCTGGGGGCTTGACATGGTGGGATCTTTCAAAAGGTCTAAGGATGAAAAGACACATCTTTTAGTGGTAGTTGATAAATTCACAAAGTGGGTTGAGGCAGAGCCGGTGAGTAAGTGTGATGCGGCCATGGCGGTTCAGTTCATGAAAAAACTGATCTTCCGTTTTGGTTTTCCACACAGCATTATCACTGACAATGGCACTAATCTATCCCAAGGGGCTATGGAGGAGTTTTGTCAACGTGAGCATATTCGGCTTGATGTTTCTTCTGTAGCTCATCCTCAATCCAATGGTCAAGCTGAGAGAGCAAATCAGGAAATTTTAAAAGGACTCAAACCCCGGATTATGGTTCCTTTATAGGGAACGCCGGGTTGTTGGGTAGAGGAATTACCCTCGGTGCTGTGGAGTATCAACACCACACCTAACAGGTCTACAGGTTACACACCTTTCTTCATGGTGTATGGAGCAAAAGCAGTGTTTCCTAGTGACATCCGTCATGACTCGCCCCATGTGGCGGCTTATGTTGAAGCTAATAATGAACAAGCTAGACATGATGCACTTGACTTATTAGATGAGGAAAGAGATGTAGCAACGGCTCGATCAACAATTTATCAACAGGACCCGCGTTGTTATCACAGCCGCCGGGTTAAGTCCAGGACTTTTCAGGAAGGTGACCTAGTGCTCCGGCTCATCCAGGATCTGTCAGCTGCACACAAGTTATCCCCACCTTGGGAAGGACCCTTTGTGGTCAGCAAGAACTTAAACAACGGGTCATATTACCTCATTGACGTTCGAGAGCACAAAGACTCACGTAAGTCGAAAGAGGAGACCCGCTGGCCGTGGAACATTGCTCAACTTCGGCCATACTACACCTGAGCCACCGTCTCTCATCATGTACATACTTTAACATTGTATATACCATGCTATGTAATAAAACAGGACCATTAGACTCTTTTCTTTTCAAAGATTATGCATCTTTGCTATTTCTTATTTTCAAATGACTGTTAAGGAGCTGATCATATTTGAATCAAGTCTAACCTTTTTCGGTCCGGCTTATGATCATATTCGAATCTAGCTGCAACTATCTTGGTCACTTGGGGGCTTCCAGTTCAAACATAGGTCGTATTCGAACCAAAGAGAACATAGCTGCCGTAACCCTCTTGATCGGCTCAAGGCCAAACTCACTAGGGGGCTTCTTGATCGTATCTGAATCATAGCTTAACCCCTTTTGGGTCCGACTTGGATCGTATTTGAATCAGGGTCGCTAAAAACCTATCAAGGTCATTTGGGGGCTTCCTGTTCAAACATAGGTCGTATTCGAACCAAAGAGAACATAGCTGTCGGTACCCTCTTGATCGGTGCAACGCCAAAGCCACTGGGGGCTATATGGTCGTATTCGAACCTTAGCTTAACCCCTTTGGTCTGGTTTACTGATCGTATTCGAATCAGAAACCCCCAACCTTCAAATACAAGGTTAAATCGTATTTATTACCTGCTATTTGCCTTTTAGTTCTTTGTTGTCTCAATTTAACAAATAATTAGCATGGTCTTCTTCGCCGGCTGGACTATTTGACAACAAAGCCACCAAGGTATGATGATCATTAAGTATTCAGAAGTATTGACTTCTCAAAAATATGGAGTTATCAACTTCATTACTAGGGTTATTTAAACCGGTGGTCTAAGGATCAAAGGTACAAGTATGACTATTGTTTACAAGCAATTGCCTGGTGTATTAATCAAAGGGTTATTTTCAGCCTTGTTCTCTTTTTATGTCTGTTTCTGTTGTCTACTATGGTAAACATATTGGCTATAAGCTGAGTGTTCTAACCATTCGGTACTAAGCCGCCAAGCCATTTTTTCCTTTTGTGTCTATAGGAACAAAGCTGAAGTATTGCAGAAACAATCATAAAATATGATGCATATATTGCCATCAGGAAATACAGAATCACACACAGTGTTTTATGGACAATGGCATAGGCAAGGCATTCAGTGTTTTCACAGCTAATCTATTACAAGGCATTTTATAAGCCGATGAAGATGGTTATTACTCCTCCCTCACCGGTTCACCGCCCTCTGCTGTTTGGAAGCTGGGTTTTGACCAGTCAAAACCATTCACGGTGACGAATTCTGCTTCTTCGTCAATCAGGCCGGCCGGGTCAACTTCCGGGGCAAATGTATTTTCACGAAACGGGGGGATTAAATCAGTCACCTTGTACGAGGGAGTTGCCATCTTCTTATTTTCAACATCAAAACCCAGCTGATACTTGTCGATGTTGGTTTCATCTCCAAGAATAGTCGCCTGAGGTCGGACGCCGCGCACGCAAGCCATGAAGTCATCTTGCTCAAAGGGAGATCCGTCTTCCTTCATGGTAGCATATCCTCTCGCCACGTCCGCCGGGTCTAGATCTGGCACCCAAGCCTTGGACTGGCTCAGGGCAGTCAAAGCTCTGGCTCTCACACAGGAGCGCTTCACTTCTTGAAACCTGGCTCGTGGGATTGACAGTTTCTTTAAGACGTCGATGAGCCGGTTGGGTCCTTCATTGGTAGGAGAGATGGCGGCAAGTGCCCGTTGTGCGCCAATATACAATTTCTCTACTAAGGTATACACTTCCTTTAGTTTAATCACATGATCTTGGCTCAGATTCCTGCTTCGTGGGCCTGCACGTATTTTATAAACAAATTCAGTTGGCTGCTTATATTCCGGATCAACAAAAAGTACACAAGATATAAGACAGTCGGCTTACCAAAGATGGCGGCCACCATTTGAGACACCCGGCCCTTTAAACTGTTCAGCTCTGTTGAAACCTTTTCAAGGGCTGCTTCGGCCTTCTCGGCGCGTTGTGTCAGAAGTGTTTTTTCCTCTGCCCGGGTTTTCTTCTTGGCAGTGAAGCTGGTCTTTAAATTTTCCGTCTCAGAGAGACTTATTTGCAATTTGGAGTTAGCAAACTTGATTTCTACCTCCTGACCCGCTAGCCTGGTCTTCGCATCAGTCAATTGCGAGCTCGGTTTAGATAAGGAATTCTGCAAAAAACGTACCTAGATGAGTCAAGATTTTGCTTAAGGTTCAAAAATCAAGATTCAAGTCTCAAGTACTTTACAAAAATCACTTGACACTTGGGGCCTAATATATGCCAAAACAATTTCCTATGACTCTAAAGACATACTTTAAGTCCCAAGTACTTTACAAAGTAACAACACTTGGCACTTGGGGGCTAATGTATGCTATTCAGCAAGTTTCTCAGGGTTAAGCCGGATTATGAAGTTCTTTGAATACGGTACAAGACAATTTAAAGTACCGGCTCATTTATGATCAAAATGAACCGGCCCTTGGGGACTACAGGTGAAGCTTTGTTCTATTTTATTGAACTCAAGAAAAAAGTCTTGGCCTATATTATAAAGTCTATAGATCATTTTGGTTCTCTCATAATCTGAAGACTTGGGGGCTGGCAGAATATAGATAAGCCAGAAGAACATACCTCGTATTTCAGCTATAACTGTTCGACCATTTCGATCTCTGAGTCGCAACTGGAGTGCACATGGCTGAGATAGCTGGATAAAATATCGTTGGCATTCAGATGATCATAACGTGCAACATCAAAGCGCACTTTCTGTCTCTCCAATGCCTCTTGTTTGACCGTGTGTTGAGCCAACACGGTTGGATTCCTCAGCTCAACAATACGACTCTCGGTGATCAAAACATCTTGCGCAGACGGTGATGGCGGGTTGGGTGAGCTTGATGGTCCAGTTGTGCAAGGATTCACGGTGGTGTCATCAAACGACGGCTTAGGAGGATTTGCTTCTTCATTGACAGGCGGGTCTTCTGGAGTTTCAATTGATGGAGGAGAAGGTGGCCTTGCCGGTTCACGAGCAAGGACTGGCGGGTCTTCCGCCGGTTTAGTCACCTTGGCCTTCTTAGACTTAGCTTGGCCACTAAGTGAAAGATTATAGGACTGTCAGTATAAAGAGACAATTTGAAAAACATGGAAGACAAAGGATTTTTCCTTACCCAGGGGCAATCTTGAAGGCCGGAAACTAGGTTTGAGACGAGTCGCCTGAAGAGCGAGATACCTCCTGCAAAGATAAAGCAAAGTAAGTAATATGAGGAAGGACATCCATTAACAGAAAGTCAAAGACAAAGAAATAAACCTCATTCTGGCGTTTTTGGGGAGTTTGTTGAAGAACAACAGCCGGTTCGTCTTCGGTCCGGGCTTGATGGCAGCTCTCATGTTGTTGCTTTTTCAAAAGAAAGTGAGGATCCAGATAAGCTAAAGGGTGTGAAAACCTTACTTTCCGGGTTACGACTTGAAGTTTCTGTCTTGGCAAATGGGCTGAGTCGAAGGAAATAGTTACCTCTTCTTCCATGGACTCACTGGCCCTAGTGTTGTCCTGGTAATGATCAGTGTTAATAAGATTATTAAAAAGTTGGCCAAGGGAGTCAAGGGATACCTCCGACTCAGAAGTATCATCGAGTTTCATCATATCATCAGCGGTGCTCTTCCTCTTCTTTTTTAACCTCCGGGTCATTTTCTTGGCGCTTATGGTGGCGGCTCTTGCTTTCTTGGCAGCTTCATGGTCATATTTAACTTTCCAGAAATCAGATCTGACCTGTACACAGGTAAAAACAAGATGAAAGGTCAGACAAGTATTAAACAATACGGCTGGGAAAAATACAAAGGAGGGAGATCATAGTGTCCTTACTTCTGGCACCAGGTTAAGCTTGCAGAAGGGGTTTAACCTGACGATACTGCAGTCTTCGTATTTTCCGTTCACCAGAAGGGTTGACATTGAAACAATACCTTCTTCTGTTAGTTGAACGGAGCTGTGACAAAGAGAGTCATCTGGGCCTCCACCATACTTGTACATCAGTTTTGACCGACGGCTTAGAGGGATAACCCACCATGAGATCCAGCAGTGGGTCAGATCTACTCCGGTTAAGCCGTTTCCTCATAAGGCATTAATCCTCTTTATTGATAGGACCAGCTTCTTGCGTTCGACAGCAGTAAGCTTGTTAGGGAGCGCGAACGTGGAATCAAGACGTTCGGGGCGATAACCCGGCAGTGGCTTCTCGTTTGCAGGTGAAATGTCTTGACATAGAACCAAGTATGATTCCAGTCTTTTGGATGACTCGGCAAGACTATGAGGGGGAAGACAGCGCCCTGCCGCCGCTGAATTGAGATGCCTCCAAGCTCCAAGCTTAGGTCGTTGGTGCACTCGTTCTACCAGTTCAGATAAAAATATTCTATAACAGCTCCACGGTTGGCTCTTCTTGAAGATACACCTCATAGAGCACTTGGAAGTTAAAGATGTTAGAAATGGAATTGGGCCCGATATCTTGAGGGTGGAGTTTGAAAAGGTGGAGGACCTCTCTGAAGAACTTTGAGCCGGGAGGTGAGAAGCCACGATTCATATGGTCAGTAAAAACAATCACTTCGCCATCCCTTGGATTGGGCCGTTCTTCGTCCGGGTTAGGGGCACGGTAAGACATGACGTCTTTTCCTGGCAAAAATCCTATGGTGAAGAACTCCTTCAAACGTTCCTCACTTACGGTTGAGGGAACCCAGTTATAGATGGTTGGCGCTTTGGACGGCATGATATTCAAAAACGAACTGAAAAGAAAGGCAACATGCCGATTCAATTCAATGGTAAAATTAACAGTTAAATGATGATAATACAGGGGAGTAATGGCAGCTTAGCTAAGGGCTAATGCCATATAAGGAAAAGTAAGCCGACACAGTAAGCCGGCATAGTAAGCCGCCATGACTACAAATATTTGAGAAAGCAAATTCAGCTAAGTGTTGAGACAAACAAGTTTCCTAATTACTTGTTATTATTCCAGATCAAATGGCTATTCAAAATGGGAAAATTCTAGACCTAAAAAGTTTAGCATAGATGAGTCTGTAAGTTCTAATGAGGTCTTTGAACCAGAGAAAGGGATCTGTGGGTATCAAGAGTAGGCACAAAACCACTACCGCACAAGCATATATATCTTTTTGGATCAAGAAGAGGCCTGCGGTGGAAGAACTACGAAGAACTGCAATGAACTATGAAGAACACGCAGAAGCCTGGAAACCCTAATGCGGATCTGAGAAGCGAAAAGGAGAACACTTACAGCCACAAATCTTCTACGGAGGTCGCCGCTGTTTTCTCTGGACCGATTCCAGTTGATGCAGCGGCCTAGGTCGACGGAGACGGAGGTGAAGCGCGACGGCGGCGAGGCTCGAGCAGCAGAAGGGTTGTGAGAGGAAGAAGATGGAGAGAGAGAGAAGAATGAGGAAGGCCGCGGCGTGCCTATTCATAAGGAAAAAGGTGAACAAAAATCGAGGAAGAGCCGAATAATGGTTATCCAACTACACTAACACCTCGATTCTCGGAAGGCATTAAAGATGAAGATCCGTTGGGGGATGATGTCATAAAAGTTTTTTCTGTTTTCAAGAGATGACGTCATGGTGGGTTACAAAAAGCTTCTGCGAGGATAAGAAGATGGATTTTGTTTAAGTGTTGAAGATTGACAAAGAACAAGGTTCAAAGTCAACCTGGGGCCTAATGTTGGGGATATAGCTATCAGTTATGACCCGCCCAGGAGGGGCTGGGTCAGCCCCAGTGGTGGGTTACAAAGAAAGCTTAGTAAACATTCAAGACGATAGTTTATAGAAGGCCCTAGGGCCTAGAGGCAGCTTAAGGACCAATATTGTAAACCGCCGTATGTAAGGAAAGTCTTGAAAGGCATGTAAAGGAAGTCACCGAGCCGGACACGATTATGAGCCGGCCGGGACTCTGTAAGCCACCAGGCGTCAACCCGTGTATATAAGGGGACGACCTGGTGGCGGCTTAGGGCAAGAAACAAGAGATCGATAACCAAGCCGGCGAGTTAAGCCTCTTGGTGATCGAAACCCCAGCAATACCAACACAACTAAACGTAGGCTTTTACCTTCATCGTAAGGGGCCGAACTAGTATAAAACCTCTTGTGTCCTTTGTCCCGATTAACCCCTTAAAGCTTCCTAGTTGCGATGGCCCTACGACTAAGTCCTTCCGCTAGGACATCTGCCGTGACAATTCCACGACACGTTCCTTACGCGAATTGCAGATATCATGATCCCATCCTAATATTTGGATACAACTTATATCTTTAATCAATGTTTACAACAGTCGTATACGTGTAGTTTACCTCTCCATCGGTGGTCTCTCACACATGCTCACACACTCTCTCCCAAGGTGTCTTTATCACACACATGCTCTCGATATAACCCTCCCTCCCTCTCGTAACCATTTACGACTGTTTTCACTAACCTTTATCACAAGCACTCTTCCTCTCGCAAGCATACACACGCACAATCCCCATCGACCCTTTCTATATACATAGACCTTCCTATGTGTCTCCTGTATGCACATTATCTTTAGGACTGTCTCTCATGCATTGTCTCACATCTCTCTTCCTAATTGGCGAGTATGATTCTAGCAGAGCATTCTGTAGGATGCCCCCTAAAGTTAAGTTGGATGAATAGTAATATCAGAGATAAAGGGGTTACCTTAGTCCTAGAACCTAGGGTTACAAATCCTAGCCGGCTTTGTCAGTGGACATAGAGTCCTTCACAATTATGCTATCTTTATCTTGTACGACTAGTCATCCATGGGTTTCCCTTAATGCGTCACGGGCCGACCAATGTGGCGCAGGACGGAACCGAACGAAGGGCCTCGCCTCGACCCACCGGACCTCATGTGGTGACACACCCTCTGCCCCCACGTCTCGTTATCTTCTCACACCCACGCATACCAACACAGACACCACACACAAAAAATATATTCTCCTGGTGCCTCTACCCACTCCCCCCTTGCATATACACACTCAAGGGAATCTCTCGCCGTGACGTCATATTCGTCTCTCTCTCTCTAGACCACTCTCATTTCTCGTGCTATCTCTCCCATGCCCCCCCTATCGGCCCCTCTATCCATGCCTCTCTCGAATACGTAATACACACACATACCTCTCTAGGCCCTACCAAATGCATCAACTACACATTCACACATGTTACATCACGTACCCCATTGATCTAAAAAGCCCTCTCTTCACATTTATTTCGCATACAACATTGAATGAAGTGTGGCCAAAAAAATATTTTAGAATTTCTACATATATACAACATTACAAAGTTATATGGAGGAGTATGAAGGCTTTCATTGCATGGTGCCCACAATGATATTTATTCCGCACTATGAATTTGTATATTTTTATACTATATATAAAGTTAGTCATAATAATGAGAAACGAAGAGCATCTCTCTCTCCATCGCATACCGCCCTCTACGCTCCTTTCACGTACGCACACAAACTATCTCCAGGTCCTCTAAAAGTAAGCCCCCAGCACATTCACGCATGTTTCATCTTTCTCTCGTGATATATACAGTGACAATCATTGTATTTGAAGCGAAAGCACGATACGTGCATTGGACTTCAGAATCAACTCATTATGGTCACCATTTACGTTTTGTGGTTATTATACAGTCACAGGCTCACTGTACAACTCTGTATTTTCAAAAGACACGACTAGTTGACCAGTTAAACGCTCTACGTGGCACCTCTAGTGTTGCATCACATTATCTCACTACCATCAGGCCCACCTGTCGTCTTGTATCTACTCTACATCTACACTCTTATAAAATACTAGCAAGATGCCCATGCGTTGCACGGAACATCAAGATGCATTTGTATGAGTATTTTATCTTGTGGGAGAAAAGGACGAACAAGGGAAGGCCTTATTTGCAAGTGTGGAGAGGGGTGTGGGTATCTTTTTGCAAAATTGCCATAGTTTCCTTCCTATCCGTCAGATATAGATCGGACGGCCTATATTGCAGGATGGCAGGCACAGGATCATCACCGACTATGCTTTTTGTAAGAGTAGGGATAAAATACACTCTTAAAAAACATAGTTGGTGATGATGGTGTGCCTGCCATCCTGCAATATAGGCCGTCCGATTTATATCTGACGGATAGGAAAGAAACTATGACAATTTTGCAAAAAGGTACCCACACACCTCTCCACATTTGCAAATAAGGCCTTGCCTCATTCATCCTTTTTTCTCACAAGATAAACTAGTCATACAAATGCATCTTGATGTTACGTGCAACGCACGGGCATCTTGCTAGTAAGAATGAAAACAAACGACAAAAAAATATTGGACGGTGGTTCAAAGTCATGACCGCGAGCACAGCGGACAAGGTGGCCTTGTGTTGGTATGCTGAGCCATCTGTTTTAACACACAGGAGCTGGTGTGGTGATTATACACACACGCATGCATGCACACGAACTACATGCACGCAACACTCACATGAACACATGCACCCACGCACGCATGCAACACTCACACGTACACACGCACCCACGCACGCACGCAACACTCACACGCACGCATGCATGCATGCACACACTAGTACACCGCACGACCAACACACACTCTCACGCTCAAGTGCTCAACCTACACGTGCATGCGCACACATCAGGCCCTGACAGACACATACACAACCAGGTGATTCCTGCGCACGGGTTGGAGTCTTGTCGTGCTTGCATAAATTTGTGTTTATCTGACCTTTTTCCCATGCAAACTGACAGGTGGGACCCACAAGGAACATGGTCAATTTAACTAGTCAACATGGTGCCATGCAGACTATTTGGCCGGTCAACGGAGTGCAATCCGATGCTGAACCGTGAGCAAGTGACTGTATAATCACCGCAAAACGTATATAGTGACTGTAATCAGCTTATTCTAAAGTTCGGTGAACATATTACGCTTTTCTCTCTATGGGCCCTCCAAAACTACATCTCTGCACGTTCTCGCATGTTACATCTAACAACTATGCAATACAACACTACTACTACACTCTAACACAATAAATCATAGTATGTGTTTTTAGTTTTACTAGATATCATATTGTTACTTAATTATTCAGTTTGCATACATCAAAATTGCCTTTGAAATGTAAGGCTAGTATCATATATCGCGCGGGAAAAATCCCACCCTTTCCTGTTTAATCGGGTTTGTATCGATGGATCGTGCGAAATAGCAAAACTATAGTACTATATATAGTACAAGTGACAGTTCACTGGGCCGTCGTGTTGTGTACTCCTCCGTCGTAAGAGTGGAGCGCTCGCTTTCATAAATCTTCTAGTCCCTTTCGCCGACATGTGGGGCATCAAGCTACCGGGTCCACGTGCCATACCAGAATACAGTGTAGAGCAGCCGGGGTCAAGCACCCAGTCATGGCGCCGACGTAGTAATGAGCAATGAGGCATCAAATCACAAAGCTGCACCTTTCGCGCAGTTAAGTTGGAGGGACGAAGTAATAATGCTAAAAAAAGAAGTTGGAGGGACGAAGCAACCATCATTTCACTCATTGCTGAATCCGCTTCTCCCTCATCTTCTTCAAGTTAACCATGTGTTGCTTCTGCTGTTGTTCTGCCTCATGTGTGAAGCGGATCGGCTTGGTAAAGCACTAACACGTGGGACCGCATGTTAGCAAACCGCCAGGACAACGTCCTCTAAAAATAAGAAACCTCCTCCGCCATCCGTGCGGCAAAATCACCTCCTTTTTACTAATCTTGATTCTATAATTTTTTAGCTCAATATAATTGAGATTTGTATAGATAGCACACAGGAGAAAAACCAAGTGGTACGGTTAAGGGCATCCAATATGTGTAGCCAAATGTGAAAATATCTTTTGGCATCGGGGCAACCATTGTGGACGGTGTTGCCAAAGCCAAAAGGATGGAACCGAAGCTCCCTGATTGATTGATTGAAGGAATAGAAAAATGCAATGTCTCTCCTCTTTCTCCCGTGCTTGGATGCATGTACAGTAAAGAGGACAGAGTCTACTCCCCTGTCCCTTCTATCACAAATCACAAAGCAGTGAGGTGCCAAATCACAAAGCACAGACGAAGCAACCATCATTTCACCCTTCGCTGACTCCACTTCTCCATCGTCTTCTTCGAGAAACCATCTCACCGCACTAAGCTGGACGGACGACGCTATTGTGTACGACTAGTACATTTACGTGTTCTTTGGTTCAACGGACTTCCTGGATGCAAATAAGGCGGTTGTCTCGGCTTGCAGGCAGCACTTGCGAACGACTTACCATGGTCTCCCTCAATGGTGTTCTCCGTCGAACGCACTTCGCCAAACCACAACGTTCGAGATATCGTCGACGTCACCGCAGTGGGGAAGGAAGTCAAATATAGTTACTACCTCCATTTTTTTGTACACAAGGCCAGTATATCAAAATTACAATTTGCAGAAGGCCACTAACACTAATCGAGGAAAAATTGATGGGGTTTGCCTCATACTAGCAACCAAGGACATTAATATCCCCTGCATGCATGTGGAAGTGAGAAGGTTGGTTTGCATGGTGCTGCATTAATCAAGCAATGAGGAGTGAGATGGTTAGCTCTTTGGGCTTTGGAGAAAAAAATACGCATTAATTGACACGTGAAACGAGGATTTTTATCGATTAATCCCGCGAAGGAAAACCCCGCCTTTCTTTTTTAACACTAGTACTCCTTGTACGTACTACGTACTTATCCTGTTTGGGTCTACGCCTTGCATTGCCATACTTCGCCACACATTCTTTCCAAGTTTGCCCAAAGTTTTCAAAATGAAAAGGAGGTACACTTGCACACGACTGTCGCGGTCGCACCGCACCCTCACATGGTCGCTCTTGCACGCTGCGGTTGCACCGCACCCTCACATGCACAGTCGCTCCTGCACGCCGCAAACCCAACCAAGGGAACGCACCCTCGCTGACACATGTTGTCGCATGTGAACAAACCAAACTCAGCCATCCTACCGCTGACACATAATTTTCGTTCATAGAGTATGTTTATCCAACCGCATGTTGGGGAGTATCCGTACGGCCCGTGATGTGGTCTGTTGGGGAAGAAGAAGGGGTGAGGAAGAAGGGTTAGGAGAATATTCATCCAACCGCCTGAAATGGTAGACTGACCCAAGTCAGGCGACTTGCATAAGAATATATGTTCTTACACAGCAGAAGATCCATAAAAACAACAACATAAAGAAAAACTATCATTGCTCGCGGAACGAGACGGCCTCGTCGTCTTTGGCTGCCGGCACGAACCAGCCGTAGCTGCCGACGTGTGTCTCTGCACCGTGGTTGTCCTTGGCCTCCAGCTACTCATTCCCACGGAGCGTGCGGGCACTCTACATGGACGAGGGCACCGCCCGGCTCAAGTCGAGGACGTCCAGTTCCGCGTGCAGGAGGGCCTCGATGGCAGCGGCATCCGCGCACTCCGCGTCAAGTCGAGCCTCCGCCGCCCGGTTCAAGTCCAGGACGTCCGCTTCCGCCTGCAGGAGGGCCTCGATGAGGACGGCATCCATGCGCTCCATGTCGAGTTGAGCCTCTGCTGCCTGGTTCAAGTCGAGGACGTCTGGTTCCGCCTGCAGGAGAGCCTCGATGGCAGCGGCATCCGCGCGCTCCGCCTCAACTTGAGCCTCCGTCGCCCGGTTCACATCCACGACATCCGGTTCCGCCTGCAGGAGAGCCTCGATGGCAGCGGCATGCGCACGCTCCACGTCGAGTTGAGCCTCTGCCTCCTGGTCCTCCTGCAGGATTGGCCTGCCGCAAAGCGAGCATGGGAATGGAGGTCTCCGGCGCCGACCGCCACTGCGATTTCTGCGCGGCGCTCCGGTGTCATCTTGTAGTACATGATCTTGGGGCGCACCATGGCTTTCCGGCAAACTAGGGAACGCTTGATGCGGTCTAGGGGATCGAAAGGTGGGGGAAGGGGCTGGAGAATAGGTGTGGTTTTAGGGAAGTGGCTGGCGTAGGCCGAGCAGCAAAGGTTCTCGTGTGAATAGTGGTTCCGGTGACGACCGGTCAATCGGTTTTGACTGCACATTGCTCTTGTCGCGTTCGCATTGCAGCCCGATACGCTGGACCCTCCACGTTGCTCACCGAATGGAACGTGCTTCGTCTTGCATTTTTGCTCACTTGTGGGACCGCAGGTGAGAGCAAACCGACGTCCCTCCCCCTCCCCTGCCCGCGTCATTTTATGCGGAGTAAATAAAAACAGAGGGAGTATACTACGGATGAGGATCCCCTGACGTGGCCGAACCCATTGAGTAACTGCCATGCAGGGCCTAGCAAGCATGGGGTCTGTCAGCAAGTGACCGAAAGGGAGGGTAAGGCAGGGATACGTATGTGAAAGGAGCTTCCAATGATATAATTTTCACATTATGCATCTCATGTACTATTAATCTTGTCAATAGTCAAATGCGGTTTTGAAAAACGCATTAGAGATGGTTAATAATATAGTCAGTCGATGGCTATAAGGAACTGCCATGTCATCTATAGCCATCATCTATTATATGCACTCATATAGTAGTGTGGGCTATAAGGTTGGCTATTTCCCGCAAAAAAATTTATAAGGTTGGCTATTGTATTAGTACTTTTTCCATCTCCTCTCCATCTCTTTCTTCATATTTATTGTACGTATTTAACTAGGAATGCGTATATACCTAGGCTCTTGCATGAGAGCTCACTCCCCTTACTTTTTTCACATCTCTCTCCTCCACATAGGCCCTATATAAATGGAAGGAGGGAGTACAACTATGAGCACTGCATACTCTAGTACAGATGTTGTCAGTACTCCACTAGTACTATTGGACAGGGAGCTTAAAAAAGTTACTATTGGACTGGCTATACGTGGCGAAATACTAGTAGGAAGAGCATGCGCGAGAACAAGCACATTCACGTGGTTGAAAACAAATTGGAAACCATCTCGAGTACAAATCTAGGAGTACGTACGAATCTAACAATATTGATTGGGCGTTGTTGAATGTTGATACTTTTTTTATCAAAGGAGAGATACTTTGACTACACATAAAACTTATATGTAAACTAGAAAGGATAGGAGGGTGTATATTGTACATTCAAAAATAAAACGAACATTGAATACCCTTTATATATGATTTGCGGTTGCTATGATCACCGGTTCAAAATTTTGAATCCACCTTAGGTATCACACATGCCCCCACTCGTTCTCTCTCAATTTCATCTCGAGGTCCGGAGATCGATTGAAACAGGACTAGGGTGGGTACAATATGTTCGTTTCGCTTATGAACGTACAATATACTCCCTCTGATCCCCACAGACCCCCCCCTGCGGGTCATTTCTATCATAGAAACAGACCAAACCTTTATCTTCTTGCACGACACGCAATTGATCTCTGAACATCAACCGATCTCGTCAACATGTGTCGGGTCATGAACCGAATGGGATGTCAAAACTAAGACGCGAAGAGACACATAGTGCAGGCAAAGTGAAACTTCAAACGAACCGTTTGTTTGTATGCATGTCGAACAAATTACAAATAAACAATGGAAATACAAGCATGGTCTAGGCCCACATGCGAATGATACTCGGCGGAATGTTCAAATGAGGCATGCGGGAGGATGGACTCGACCGGAGGGCGACATGATCGATGGAGAAGAGGGTTGGAGCGGAATGAGAAATAAGCAAACGCCACATGATTATACTTGAACGGCTCAAATAAACAATAAGTTTTCTTGCTTGGCCTACATAGTGAAAGGCCTAATGGGCAACGCAGAGCACTGACGCATATGGCCGAGAAAATAGGGAAACCGACAAGTGGGGAACACCTGTCAGGACGACGTAGCGCAAACTAGTCCAATGGAGGAGCTGTCCCACGACCTCCTCGCCACCGGCAACCGTTCATGTGGGTCGTGGTGGCCAACAACGTGGCGCAGCTCCAGCACCGCCTCTCGACACGGCGACCACGATGAGCGACATGCTCATCGTCGCTAGACACGGTCGTCTTGCTCTTTCAATGACATGCATCGATCGCATGTGAGCAAAGGGCATCTCCAACGTTGCCACGACCACAGCTGACTACCCTGGCACACCAAAAACCCTCGTCCCTCGCGTCATCATGTGGTGCGTTCTCAGCCGGCACCAGCTGCCTGCATTCATGTCATTCGTCTGTATGCCGTCGTTAAGAGGCTCGGTGCCCGTGGAACCAACACTAGCGACTTAATGACGCACCAGGACGTTTGGCCCCACCAGAATGCGCTACTTAAAGCGGCAACGCCCAGCTAACGTCCACACCATAGAGAATCATCCTCCTACCTGGCACCACATCCGCCATGACCGCAAGCGCGAACACTTTGCGAGAGAGCTTGTCTTCGAGGATGGAGCTCGAGGTCGCCGCCCTCGCTCAAGTCGCCGCACAAGTGGTGGCCACGCTGGAGGCCAACGACAGGAGCACCGTCAGCCACGCGTCCTACTTGCCACCATCCAACGTCCGGTACCACCGAGGTCGGGGACTCCTCCGAGGATGAGTAGGGCATGGGAGGCGGCAGGGCATGGTGCGCCAACTAGCCGGTCTGTCTCCCGTGTTCTACTTTTCCTCGCCGGAGACCGCACCTTCACTTCACGGGTCTTGAACCCCGCCCCCTTACATGGAGATCGCGGATGGAGGACATCGGTCGCCGCCGTAGAATAGGTTTAGGGTCAGGTTTCTTTTATTTTTCTGTCCTATAAAAGTTCGAAATGTAATGAAAATTTGCCGTGTTTGCATTAATCTCGGCCGGTGTATATGAACTTTCACAATAATATAGTATATTGTAGGAGTACTAGCAAGATGCCCGTGCGTTGCACGGAAGATCAAGATCTTGTGGGAGAAAAGGATGAACGAGGGAAGGCCTTATCTGCAAATGCACATTCACGCATTTCACATCTTTTTACATCTATGGGAACCTACGAAAGGGTTAACGTAAATTGCCTCTCTCTCTCTCCTCCCCTAATTTTCATGGTGGTGGGCCCCTCCCTCCCCCAATCTACAATCAACAGCTCACACGTTTCACATTGTGTTAATTACGTAACTAGGACTACGTAGGTGTAGCATTACTCGTCCTAAAAAACCGAACTAAGCCAACCTCCCAGCATATCACGCGGGAAAAGACCCAGCCGCGCCATTTTAGTCGGGATTACCGGATTACTAGTAGTAGTATCGATGGATCGCGCGAAGCAACAAGTTTTTTTTGAGGGGGTGAAGCACCTAGTTTAAAAGGAAAAAAGGCAGTACACTCACAATACACCTGTCGCGGTCGCATTGCACCCCACACACGTTCGGTCCTGCACATGGCTCACGCAAACGGAACGCGCTTCGGCTTGCCTCTTCACTAACACGTGGGACTGCACTTGGAGAAACCGACCATGCGCCAAACTCCCCCCGCCCACCGTGCGAAAATCCTCCCCCCACCCAAAAATTCTCCCCAAATCCTAGATTCAACTGCCCTTCGGTCAACTAGCCTATAATATTCCCCAAACCCACTCCCCCCGTCCCCCTCCACTCCATTCGCTCTGCTAAAGCCGCCCTCCCCGCCATGCCTATACGTCGGCGCCGTGGTTCATCGAGGGGACGCACGGCGATCCTCTCACTCCCACAGTACGCTTTCGTAGACTGCTGTCCTCTAGCCGCGCCGCCACCACTGGCGACCTTCTTGTGGAGGCGCACGGCTGTCAGCGCCACCACCGCTGGCGACGTTCGTGTGGAGACGCACGGCGGTCAGCTTCTCCCACGGTACGTACATTCTAGACTGAGGCCCCGTACATGTCGGTGTAGCGCTGAATGTTAGCTGATAGACGCTTTTAATCTCACTGTTTGCCAAAGTAGATTACAATCAATATGCCCTGCTTAAGAAGCTTCCTTGCCCTGTTCCGCACTCAATCTGCTTAGCTGAGATGGCATGCCAAGGCCGATTAGTTGCTAAAATATGCTTCCATATATTTATTGTGACGTAGATTGCCATGGTCTAGTAGCCAATCTGTTAGGTAAAATAGCTCTACACCATTTTATACTCGATCTTTGTTGCTGCGATGGCCTTCGATAGTTCGATGGCTGCGTGCTTGGCCTCAATGCCTGCTGAAATAGCCTGGCATAATTTAGGACTCAAATCTGTTTGCTGAATTAGCTTTACATATATTTCGTTACTTAGATCTGCTCGTCCAAATATCTTGCCATAGCTTTAGACATCGACCTAGGTATTATCTTCTGTACTTAAAAAAAAGCATATTTGTTTTTCCTGTAATATCTAGTAGAAGAACTAATTTGTATGTCTAACAGATGGACAGGACATGGATAACTTCTGCTCGAAGATTCTTCGCTGCGTATGTCGAGGGGGTTGAAAACTTCATGAACTTTATCAGAGCTGAGTACGGTGGTCCGAAATCAGATGTGCTCTGCCCATGTACTAGTTGTATGAATTCAGTTACAAGACCCCAGTCAACTGTCCAAAATCATCTACACTTGTATGGGATGTCGGTCACATATATTAGGTGGCTTCATCATGGTGAAGCTGTGAACGTCAATGTTATTGACTATGTGGAAGAAGCATATCACCATCTTGATCTGTCTGACGCTCAGGTGGAAGAGGAGGAGGAGGAGCTGGTGGCGGAGCCAGTGAGTTTGACCAACATTGAAACAATGCTATGAAATGCTCGTGCATTCCGTGAACTTTCACCTGCAAAAGAAAAACGGTGAGCCCGCATGTTGGAACAATGCAACATGGCTGTCACCCCAAGAAATAAGCTGTCAGTATTCTCGGCTATGGTCACCTTTCTTCAGGTGAAGACATCTGAGCGGATGACCAACAGATCATTCGACGCGATGTTGGCTGCTTTCCGCAAAGCTTTCCCAGATACGTCTGAGCTACCACACACCTATAGTATAATGAAGAATTTCCTTCGTGTAGTTGGAATTGGATATGATATGATACATGTTTGTAAGAATAATTGTGTTCTATTCCGGAAGGATTATGCCAACTTAAGTGAATGCCTGAAATGCAAATCATCAAGATGAAAAGATGGTGATGTTCTGAAGAGGATTCCTCATAATGTTCTGAGACATTTTCCAATTACACCATGATTGCAGAGGTTGTTGCATGATGCTGAAACAAGAGAGGATGTACTGTGGCATTCTAGGAACCATGAGTACTGAGATCAGAATGTAATGAGCCATCCATCACATGGTAGGGAGTGGAAAAGCTTCAATCAGAAGCACAAAAAGTTTGCTGCTGACCCGAGAAACATTAGACTTGGCTTAGCTTCAGATGGATTTAACCTATTTGGCCACCAGAGCGCCACATATAGCATGTGGCCAGTGCTTGTTATCCCTTACAACATGCCTCCAAATGTCTGCACCAAAGAATCAAACTACATGATGGCCTTGATCATCCCAGGTCCAAAAAGTACTGGAAAGTATTTTGATTTGTTCATGGAGCCTCTTGTGGAGGAACTTCAACAGCTATGGTGCGGTGTTCTCACTCGATACCTATATAGTAGCTCACGAGCTGATTTCTTTCTGCGTGCTATTATAATTTGGTGCATCCATGATTATCCGGCTTTGGGCACTATGTCAGGGCGAATGACACATGGTTACAATGCATGTTTTCGTTGTGACAGGAATCCGCTGTCATACGCAATACTTAGCAAGATCTATTACATTGGACACCATCGTTTCCTTGCCAAGGACAAGCTGCATCCTAGAAAATACCGAAGACATGTGTTCAATGCAAAGCATGAAAACCGTAATGCGCCAAAGAGGCTCACCGCCGATGAGTTGCAAGTGGAATTAGAGAAGGTCGGGCATATTACACCAGGAAACCATCCTGATAATGGTAGCGGGAAAAGGAAGCGTGGCAGGGCAGAAGAGAGATTATTGTTTACCCGCAGGTCCACTTTGTGGGAGTATTGTAAAGATTTGGATCTGCGGCATAATCTTGATGTGATGCACATCGAGAAAAATATATGTGACAACATTATCGGCACACTTCTTAATATTGAAGGCAAGACGAAAGATACCTTAAAATCTAGGATTGATTTGACACACCTAGGTATCAGACAGGATTTGCAGGTGCAAGATGAAGGTAAACCACAGGATATGGCACCAGTTGTGTACGTCCTGGACAAGGTAAAAAGAAAAGAATTCTGCGAGGTCCTGTCACATGTGAGATTCCCACATGTATTTGCTTCCAACCCTGAAAGGAGAGTCAGTGCAGATGGAAACAAGGTACAAGGGTTGAAAACTCATGACTGCCATGTCCTACTTCAAAGGGTTTCACCTGTTATCCTTAGAGGATTGGGCCGCCCTGACTTATACAGAGCAGTCGCAGAGTTGGGATAATTCTTCAGGGAACTCTGCAGTAGAAATATCAGGATAGATGCTTTGGAGCGTCTTAGAGACAAGATACCAACTATCCTATGCGACCTTGAGAAGATATATCCTCCAGCCTTCTTTGATGTGATGGTGCATTTGGCAGTTTATCTACCTGATGAGGCACTACTTAGAGGTCCAGTACACTATGGCTGGATGTACCCTATTGAAAGGCGGCTAGGCACTTTCAAGGGCTATGTTAGGAACAGAGCTAGACCCGAAGGTTCCATTACAGAGGCCTACATTGCTACAGAAGCGTTGACATTCTGCTCAAAATACAGTGAAACAGCTGATCAGCTTAGCAAAGAGGTGGATGAAGACAATCCCGGGCTCAATGTTTTCGATTATTCTGTTCAAGTTACAGGGAAGAGTCGACAAG
The DNA here is from genome assembly GCF_003073215.2 of Triticum urartu. Classification (NCBI taxonomy): domain Eukaryota; kingdom Viridiplantae; phylum Streptophyta; class Magnoliopsida; order Poales; family Poaceae; genus Triticum; species Triticum urartu. The sequence goes on from NC_053023.1 coordinate 184,275,579, forward strand.
AGGACAAACCTAAAGATTTGGACAAAATGGTTTGGTATGTGTTGAATAACTATCCTGAGATACTACTTTATATCAAGTAAGTGCCAAGTACTGTAGCTTATACATCGTAATCTACTAAACTTGCAGCACATTCTTATATATTTAGATGTTTGACGTGATAACTATGTTGTGCAACATCTACAAAAAGGAGTTACTGCCGCAAAATCCAAGAAACATTGACAAACTGGTTATGGCAGGATTTGCGAAATGGATCAAGAGCCATGTAAGCTTTTGAATTGCACTGTCAGTTTTTTTTAATATATTGAGTACATAAGATGATCAGCTTGTCTATTTTCTAACCATAGGTTAAGAAGATGCGGGAGGATGGGCAGGCAGTTGATGATGCCCTTTACTCACTAGCAATGGGTTCTAATACTCGGGTAAGACATTATGAATCTTGCATTGTTGGAGATGTGCGCTACAACACCCTTGCACGAGACGAAGGCAGGAAGACACAAAATAGTGCCATCATGAGCACGGATACGTATGACAAAGAGACAACTGAAATGTATGCTAACATAAAAGACATTGTTCAGTTGAAGTATATCTCCAGTTTCAAGGATCATCGGTGTGTGGTTCTGTTGTATTGTCGTTGGTATAACCTATTTTCCAGGATCGCAAAACCCAGAGCTGATGATTATTTCAAATCCATCAATGTCAAGGCAGCGTACCACACCAACAAGCCTTTTATTTTGGCGAATCAAGCAATACAAATGTTTTTCTTGGAAGACACATTTGCACGTAGCGATGACTGGAGATTATTGCAAAGGTTTGAGCAGAGAAATTCGTTTAATGAAGTTGCACAACAAGATGATGCTTACACTGCTCCTGATGTACAAGATAACATAGATGTTCCTAATATCTCTGAGAACCATCACGTCAATGACGCCGGCGAAAAGATTGCCTGTCATGATATGGACATACAAGAGTTGATCAAGAAGAAGCCAACATTCGAGGACGTTGAGGACGAATAAGAAGATGAAACCATGGGGAATTACGATTCAGACGGATACACATGGCGAAGATGTTGATGCTGCTGCTGTGGATGATGATTACATTGCTTTTTCGTATTTGCCTATCAGAAGAGGGTTTTTTATCTACTATGTGAAATTGTGTTTGCTATGACAACTGAAACCTGGTGAACATGTTGTTTAGGATTTTCCTGTGAGAACATCACTTGTTATGTATGCTGATTTGTGTTTGGTGATTGTATGACGACTAAAACATGATGACATTGTTGTTTAGTTGTACTCATATTTGGCTGTGAAACTTGAATTTGATGATATAGTTTGCTGTTGGACTGCAATTTGCTCGACGTCTTTGAATGAGAACAAAGCTGACCCGACAGGGCCTCTGCTAATTTATTTATTTATTACCAAAAGGGCCTCTGCTATTTATTTATTTATGAGTAAAAGGGGGTACCCCTTGATTTCCGTTAATAGAAATCATTAGATGTTCACAACACTACGCCCAGCCTGCTACACAGGTTTCATTCATTACTAGTTTCAGCAAAGTGCTCATATCATAGCCACTAAATACATCACGAGTGCTACATACACTTCAAATAAAGAGACAATCATCCTACATAGCACATCGATTTTGCCCATTATCTTGACAAGCTCTTTCATCTCCTCATTGCTATCAAGGCTGTTCAACAGTTGTTGCTTGGCCATGATCAGAGGAACTGCATCTTTAACCTTCTGCTCTGCATCTTCCTCTTCTGTCGTTCCTTCAGTTACTTGTCCAACACCCCAACCTGCTGGTATTGGGATTCCTCAGCTAACCAAATAATCAGCGTAGTTGCACTCTCCCACATCAGCAACTTCCCAGGAATAGAAATCACACGAATCTTCCCTTTTCTGCACGAATCAAATTGGAAGATCATCAACCAAACTATTAAAAAAATCAGCAACTGAAAGCAGTAGAACAACACTTAAACCTATTATTACCCCATGATTCGGGCATTTGTAGAAGACGTGGCCAGGGTTGAAGATTGTGGTTGAGACGCGACGGATGACTATGCGTGATTTGCAGCAGTGGCACGACACCAATGGCAGCGGGTTGCGATGAGCAACCGGCTGCGGTGCGCATGCCGGCGGGGGTGTGATGAGACCCACAGGCGATGGTACGGGTGGTGACTTGGTGTATATTTGGTTCTTGCCTACTGAAGAGCAGTTGGACGAGTAGCCAGCAGACATGGTTGCTGCGGCCTGAGCTTCTGATGCTAGCCAGAGTAAGTACAGAAGAGGAGAAGCGAACATTGGATATGTCAGTTTCATTACTTGCAGAGTAGCATAGCACCATATATAGTCATAGTCTAGGTTTGGATTCGAACCAGCTACAAGAGCACGTCTCTCTTGTTTCTAAACTCAGCAACGTCTCTTTACTGGTACACAAGCTTGTTTGGTACGCCTTCTGTCGGAGTAAATGGCCATGGGTAGCCTAGCCGGCTTCCCCTGGCACTCCTGCAGAAATTACGAGCCCGCCCGGCTCTCAAGAATCCAAGACACGTGGCCACCTTCCCCCCGCCGGCAGCGATCTAGGCCGGCTTTGGGAAGGCGGTCCGACTTCAACCTTCATGAGAGGGCCGACTCCAAGAAGCCGGCTACGAGAAAGCCGACTCCTTCAAGCCGGCTCCCCATAAAGTAGTCAAGACCGTACCCACAAAGTTTGCACCCACCTAACGGCAGTGCGACGGGGCATGGCTATAGAAGAGCCTGCCACCCCCGAATCCCGGAGCACGCCTGGCACAGTGCGCCGTACGAGGTAGGCATGACCCGTCCGGCGCAGCACTGTTGCCATGTTGACCCTCGCGTCACCCACGACGGGTCGCCAGCGTGGCCCACAGGCGGTGGGCCCCTTAGAGCAGAGAGACGGCCGAAGGCGGCCGCGCTTCCAACCAGCCGGCCCAAGACGGAGCCGGCTCCGTCAGCCGGCCCGCCGCTTCCCTCGAAGAGGATGCCCCATTAAGGAGACAAGACGCGGTAAGGCTACAACGATCACCCGGCAGGCGGCGGTACTGTAGCCGCGCTTACCACGATGAAGCTCATGTTAGCAAGATGAAGCCACAGTGACCAAGGAGTTGGCAGCCGGCGGGACCCACCAGCCGGCGGGCCCCAGCAGTCGGCGCAGGAGCCGGCGAGTGCAGTCACAGATGACCGGGCCCCGCGCCCAGCCGGATTACCATTGTACCCCCGGGGGTAGGCCTATATAAACCCCCCGGGGCACCCATGCAAAGGGTTCGACCCCCTGCTAGTTCTAGAGACGATACAAGGAGAAGAAGCAGGCTAGCTGTGCCCCTTCTTCCTCCTCCTCCCCCAAAACAGCTCAAGGAGCGTTGTGTAGCTACTCGATTCATCTAGTGAGCATGCGGAGACCCCGCAGAGCAGCAGTAGGGGTGTTATCTCCTCAGAGAGCCCCGAAGCTGGGTAAGATCCGCCGGCGTGCATGTCTTCGCCTCATTCCGCTTCCAGACACCGGCGACGTCTTATTGGTTCCCACAAAGATAAGCCACCCGTTGGCATATGTCGCACCTACCGCCCGACATTTGGCGCCCACCGTGGGGCCAGGCGCACCGTCATCCGGAGACCTGTTCTGGACGGGAACCCTCTTCCTCCCCAGCGAGCGTAGCCAGCCCGGCACGCCCGATGGCGCCTGCCGCGACGTGCTGCAAGGCGTCACCAGCATCTGTGCGGCAAGCGGCCTCGCCGATCTCCCCGATGAGCTCGCCTCCGATGCGGGCGCTGACCGCCTCGCCAACTTTCTCGGCCAGCTCCATGTCTCCAGCGAGCCCACTGCGGAGCTGGAGTCGGTTGGTTCCACCGACCCGATGCCTGTCGACTCCGACACGGCCTCCTACGGCGCCTTCCCTGCCAACGTCGCGGTCTACAACGACCCGCTTCCCCGAGCCGACGGCCACGATGCTGTCGCCGCCGAAGTAATGGTTGTCGGCCACAGCGGCCCGGCCGACGAGAGCGGCCGCGACGCCTCGCACGCGGCGTCCCACGACCTGTCCGCTCCTCTCCCGGCCGACGCCGATGACGAAGCCCTGGAAGCACGCCGCCTCGCCCTCCTCGCAGACGGCCGGAGGCTGGCCTCCGTAAGACGCCTCACTGAGGCCTACCGGCGCGAGGCTGACCGCGCCACCTTCGGCACGCCGGCCCCGAGTGGGCCAAGCCGGGCCGGCCTTGTCAAGCAACACGGCGCCGTCATCGCCGACGCGCTGGGAGTCGACCGCCCGGTCTATGCCACTCCGCTCGAGAACTTGCGTGCCGCCCAGGCGGCCGTAGACGAGCTGGACGGCCTGGAGCCCGAAGACCTTCGCCACATGACCCGGCGCATCCAGCAGTTGATCGACGCCGCCACGCAGCGGCACGAAGCCGACGCTCGCGCGGAAAGCCTTCCCCCGCGCCGAGAGCACGGCGCGACGTCCTGGACGCCGACTACGAGCGATACCCGCGCGCGACGCGACAAGGAGCCGGCTACCAGCCGCAGCCGGACCCGGATCTCCATCGAGCGGGACGCGGATGGTCGCCCCGCGGAGAGAGATACCCCGCCTCACCGCTAGCGGCGCACCCGACTCTCAGCGGCCGGCTGGGCCGCCGCGAAGGAATCGGCGAGAACGACGCCCGCCATCGGCTCGACCGCCTGGCACGATCCCTGGCATTGGAAGAAGAAGACGATGTCGGCCCGCCTTGCTTTGGCCCCCGCATCCGCGACGAGACCTTTCCCAAAGGGTTCTCGCTCCCAAGAGACACGCCCAAGTACAACGGCTCCGTGAAGCCGGAAGATTGGTTGATTGACTACTCCACCGCAGTTAGCATAGCCAACAGCAACCGGCGAGTCGCCGTGAAGTATGTGCCCCTCATGCTGCAAGGCACGGCGCGGACTTGGCTCAACAGCCTCAAGCCGCGTAGCATCAACAGCTGGCTAGACTTCACAGAAGCCTTCATCCGCAACTTCACCAGCACCTACAAGCGGGCTCCCAAGCCCAGACAGCTCTCCTTGTGCGTGCAAGGCCCCGCTGAGTCCACTCGCGATTACCTCACGCGTTGGGCCGAGCTCCGCAACTCCTGTGAAGGGGTGCACGAGGTACAAGCCATAGAGTACTTCACAGCCGGATGCCGAGAAGGCACCCTCCTCAAGCACAAGCTCCTCTGCGACGAGCCGGCTACTCTCGACGAGCTTCTGGACATAGCGGACAAGTACGCCACCGCCGACTCCTCGATGAAGACCGAGCTTTGGGTAGACGCGTCCGGGAAGGTGCTCAACCCGGCGCCCAAGACGCCGGCTGGAGAGCCCGGCCGACACCCCAACTCGAACGACAACAAGCGCAAGGGCCCTGCGCCGCCTCCCGCTAGCCGGCAGGTGGCCACGGTCGAAGATGCGCCGCCTGAAGAACGACCGATGCCCAAGAAGCCCAAGGGCGGCAGGCCGGCTTGGCAGCCCGCCTTCTCCTACGAGCAAACCCTCGACGCCCCTTGCAAGTTCCACAACGGCGCGAAGCCGTCGAACCACACGACCCGGAAGTGCAACTGGCTCACCCGAATCTCTAAAGGCGAGGGGCTCTTGCCACCTCCGCCTGCCGGCCCGCCGCCTCCGCCTCCGGCCGCACGGCCCGTAGTCGGAGCCGTGCATGACGAGTTCCCTGATGAGCAGGCAACCTACGTCGTCTTCACCAGCCAGCCCGAAGACCGGCACAGCAAACGCCGAGAGCACCAGGAAGTCAGCGTGGTCGCTGCCAACCCCGCTGAAAACATGCATTGGTCAGAAAAGCCCATCAGCTGGAGCCGGGCCGACCACCCGGAGGTGATGCCGTCTCCCGGCTCTTATGCTTTGGTCCTGGAAACCACCCTCGCAACGGACAGACGCGCCGCCCGCTTCTCTCGTGTATTGATAGACGGTGGGAGCAGCATCAACATCTTGTATCGTGACACCCTGGAGAAGTTGAACGTCAAGACAAAACAGCTCACGCCCACTCGGACAGTGTTCCACGGCATCGTACACGGCCTGTCCTGTGCCCCCATTGGCAAAATCAAGATTGATGTACTTTTTGGGGACAAGGAGCATTTCCACCGGGAAGCGATCTGGTTTGAGGTGGTGGACCTGGAGAGCCCTTACTATGCATTGCTGGGCCGACCTGCCTTGGCTAAATTCATGGCGGTTCCCCACTATGCATACCTCAAGATGAAGATACCAAGCACGAAAGGCGTCATCACCGTAGCCGGCGACTACAAGAAGTCCTCCGAGTGCGCCGCGGCCAGCAGCCGGCTGGCCGAGTCCCTTGTGATCGCTGAAGAGAAGAAGATGCTGGACCGAGTCGTGGCCATGGCCGGCAAGCAGTCGGCCGTGTCCCCCGACCCCAAGGAGCATGACACTCAAGGGTCTTTTCAGCCGGCCAAGGAGACGAAGAAGATACCTCTTGACCCCGAGCATCCGGAGAGGTTTGCCGTCATCGGGGCAAACCTGAACAGCAAATAGGAAGGCGAGCTCGCCAATTTCCTCCGTGAGAATCGGGACATCTTCGCATGGTCCCCCAAGGACATGCCGGGTGTTCCGAGGAAATTCGCCGAGCACAAACTGCATGTTCGAGAGGGCGCGAAGCCGGTCAGACAACCCCTTCGCCGGCTGTCAGAGGAGAAGCGCAGGATTGTAGGGGAGGAGATAGCCCGGCTCTTGGGGGCCGGCTTCATCATGGAAGTTTTCTTTCCAGAGTGGCTCGCCAACCCGGTCCTTGTGTTGAAGAAGAATAACAAGTGGCGCATGTGTATAGACTACACAAGTCTCAACAAAGCCTGCCCCAAAGATCCTTTCGCCCTGCCAAGGATAGACCAAGTGATAGACTCCACAGCCGGATGCGAGCTGTTGAGTTTTTTGGATGCTTACTCTGGATATCACCAGATAAAGCTAGACCCGGATGACCGCCTGAAGACCGCCTTCATCACGCCGTTCGGAGCCTTCTGCTACCTGACTATGACATTTGGCTTGAGAAATGCCGGTGCCACCTTTCAGCGTTGCATGCAGAAGTGCCTCCTCAAGCAGCTCGGCAGGAATGCCCACGTTTATGTGGACGACATCGTGGTGAAGACGGAGAAGCGTGGCACCTTGCTGGAAGACCTCAAGGAAACATTTGAGAACCTGCGCCGGTTCCAAATCAAGCTCAACCCCGAGAAATGCGTGTTCGGGGTGCCAGCCGTCCAGCTCCTAGGCTTCCTGGTCTCTGAACGCGGCATCAAATGCAACCCAGCGATGATCAAGGCCATCGAGAGAATGGCGATCCCCACCAAGCTTCGAGACATTCAGAAGTTCACCGAGTGCTTAGCCTCCTTGAACCGCTTCATGAGCCGGCTCGGAGAAAAGGCCCTCCCCCTCTACCGCCTCATGAAGAAGAGCACTCACTTCGAGTGGAACGACCAGGCCGACCAAGCTTTCCACGAGTTGAAGAAGATGCTGTCCATGCCGCCTGTCCTCGCAGCGCCGACTGAGAAAGAGCCCATGCTCCTTTACATCGCTGCAACCAGCCGGGTGGTCAGCACCGTCATCGTAGTCCAGCGCCCGGAAGAAGGCCAAGCCCAGCCGGTCCAGAGGCCAGTGTATTATTTGAGCGAGGTGCTGTCCGCCTCAAAGCAGAACTACCCGCACTACCAAAAGATGTGTTACGGCGTGTACTTCACCGCCAAGAAGCTGAAGCCCTACTTTCAAGAGCATCCCGTCACGGTCGTATGCACTGCCCCGCTAGCCGAGATCATAGGCAGCCGGGACGCGTCCGGCCGGGTCGCGAAATGGGCAATCGAGCTGGCCCCTTACACAATCTTCTACCAGCCCCACACCGCCATCAAGTCCCAAGCGCTGGCCGACTTCCTCGTTGACTGGGCCGAGACCCAGTACCTGCCGCCGGCTCCGGACTCCACCCATTGGCGCATGCACTTCGATGGGTCCAAGATGTGCACCGGTTTGGGAGCCGGCATCGTCCTTACCTCTCCCAAAGGCGACAAGCTCAAATACGCGCTACAGATCCACTTCGCCGCCTCCAACAATGTGGCCGAGTACGAGGCGCTCATACACGGGCTCCGGCTTGCCAAAGAGCTTGGCATTCGCCGGATCCTATGTTATGGCGACTCGGACTTGGTAGTCCAGCAGTCATCCGGTGACTGGGACGCCAAGGACGCGAACATGGCGAGCTACCGTTTCCTGGTCCAACAACTCAGCGGATATTTTGAAGGGTGCGAGTTCCTCCACGTACCTCGAGCCGACAACGAACCAGCCGATGCCTTGGCCCAAATAGGCTCCACCCGGCAAGCAATTCCAACCGGCGTCGCTCTACAACGCCTACTCAAGCCGTCTATCAAGCCGTCTCCGGAATCCGATTCCGTCTTCGTACCGCCTGACCCCGATGCGTCCAGGTCCGGCTCGAAGAATCAAGTAGCCGACCTCAAGACCCCTATAGCCGGCCCGGGGACTTCGGCAGCCGGCTCGGGGACTGCGGTAGCCGGCCTGGGGACTGCACCAGCACTACAGCCGGCGGCCGACTCCAGCGCCTCACCGCCCAGCCCGCCCACCCTAGTGGCAGTAGCCACTTTGGCAGTAGAAGAAATCGCGGCTCCGTCTTGGGCTCAGTCCATCCTCAACTTCTTAGTGAACCAAGACCTGCTGGCTGATGAAACAGAAGCAAGACAAGTCCAGCGTCGAGCCGGAGCGTACACAATCGTCAACAGAGAACTACTCAAGCGCAGCGTCACCGGAGTCCTCCAGCGATGCGTCGAGCAAGAGAAGGGCATTGAATCCTCGCAGACATTCACCAAGGAGAGTGCGGCCACCATGCAGCCTCAAGATCACTTGTCGCCAAAGCCTTCCGCCATGGTTTCTTCTGGCCGACTGCTTTGGACGACGCCAAAGAACTAGTCAAGCATTGCAAGGGATGCCAGCTCTTCGGCTCCAAGCAACACATGCCGGCCTCGGCACTCAAGACCATTCCCCTCACTTGGCCCTTTGCCGTTTGGGGACTGGACATGGTGGGCCCATTCAAGACGGCGCGCGGCGGCATGACGCATATGCTCGTCGCCGTGGACAAGTTCACCAAGTGGATTGAAGCAAAGCCAATCAAGAAGCTGAATGGGCCGACTGCCGTTACCTTCATCGCAGACATAACAACTCGGTATGGCGTGCCGCACAGCATCATCACCGACAATGGCACGAACTTCGCCAAAGCAGCCTTGGCACGTTTCTGTGCAGCCCAAGGCATCCGGCTGGACTTAGCGTCTGTCGCCCATCCGCAGTCAAACGGCCAGGTCGAGCGAGCCAACGGCCTCATCCTCTCCGGCATCAAGCCCCGATTGGTTGTACCTCTGGAGCGCTCGGCCGGCTGTTGGCTCGATGTGCTGCCGTCTGTCCTCTGGAGTCTGCGCACTACACCCAACAAGTCAACCGGCTTCACCCCCTTCTTCCTTGTGTACGGTGCCGAGGCGGTCATCCCAACTGACATCGAATTTGACTCGCCTCGAGTAACCATGTACACGGAAGTGGAGGCCAAGGAAGCACGAGAAGACGGCGTCGACCTGCTGGAAGAAAGCCGGCTGTTAGCTCTCAGCCGGTCTGCAATTTACCAGCAGGTTTTGCACCGCTACCACAGCCGGAAGGTCAGGCCGAGATCTTTCCAAGAGGGCGACCTTGTGCTCCGGCTGATTCAGCGAACAGCCGGCCAACACAAGCTCTCAGCCCCTTGGGAAGGCCCTTTCTTCATCAGCAGAGCTCTAGGCAACGACTCCTACTACCTGATCGACGCACAGAAGCCGAAGGCACGCAAAAGAGACAACTCCGGCAAGGAGTCGGAACGGCCATGGAACGCCAACCTCCTTCGAAGATTTTACAGTTGAAAGGCAGTATGTATCACGCTAACTTTTGTATTAAGTACAAAACAATAGACTCCCCGAGGAGGGCTCGGGGACTGCCATCCCTTATTTATGAATGAAAATGTCATGCTTGTCGTATCATTTACTTATTCCGTCCGGCACCGAGTCCGACTAGTCGACTCGGGGACTGGCCGACTGAAGTTATATTAGAAGTCCTACCCGCAGTCAGACAAGTAGTGTTCCGGCTCTCAAGCCTTCCCTTGCCAAAGTCGCAGTTCGAAGAACCGGCTGTCCGGCTGGCAAGGGTTAAAGGTAGGAACGACTGCCCACACGAAAAACGGCTAGGGACTAACGGACTAATATAACAAAGTCGGTTTTTCCCGCACCGCCGACCGACTACCAGAGTAGCCGGCCGACCAGTTTCCATTCACTTTACTTTAAATCCAAGAAAGCTCAAGTACTTGCCTCCCCAAGGAGGGAAGGCGGCAAAGGAAAAGCCTAAGGACAAACAAGCATATGTGAATGGAAACCAAACATGCACGTGATAATATTTACATAAAAAAACCTCCAAGAGGCCAGCATTCAACATAGTTTGGATACACCCCCAGTGGGTGGAACTGCGAAACTTACAAAAGATTGTTCAAAGACAACAAAGCAGGAAAGATAAAGACGGCAGGTGAGGCTGGCGGAGCGGCCGACTGGTTGGCGGAGACGGTCACACCGGCTGAAGGAGCAGCCGGCTGACGAACTTCGGCTTGGTCGCCGCCTCCCGCAGAGGGCGCGCTTCCACGCGCCTCGTTGCTGGAGGCACGGTCGGCCTGAGGTCGGCTGGTTGTTCCACCAGCCGGCTCGATATCTCCGCCGTCGTCGTCTTCGTCCTCTTCGCCCTCGTCACTTGAGGCGATCTCCTCCGCCGAGTCCTCGCCCACCGCCGGGTTCAGCCCGAACCACTCCTCCGGCTGCGCGACACCGTCATCATCGATTTCGGGTGCGAAAACGCTGATGTCGGTGCACTCGGCGATCATTGAAGCTCGCTGGGCGATAGCCGGCCTCACCTCCTCCAGCTCCGCGTCGGCCTCCATCCGCCAAGTACGCAGCTGGTCCAGGCTCAGTCCTGGGTACCAAGCCCGTACGAATTCCAACGCCCGCTCGGCCCCGAGGCGGGCCGCTGACGCCTTCCAGGCCTCGAAGCATCCGACTGCGACTTCCAGCCAGTCGGCAGTTCGGCTCGGGGTGCGGGGGATCGTCTCGCCAGGCCAGAGGGCGGCCAGCACTTGCGCCCCGGCACGTTGGAGCCGGCAGAGCATCCGGTGGGCCGGCTGCAGCCGCGCCTGGACAGCCAGAAGCTGCTCCTCAAGGGTCCGGTTTGCATCCGGCGCAATGTCGGCCCCTGCTTGACGGCGCGCTTCGTGATGAGCCTCGATGGTTTGGGCAGCGAAGACGGAGTAGCCCGGGAAGTAATCTGCAAGAAACAACAAGCAGCAGTCCAAGATAAGTCAAAAAAAACCCAGACAGCAAGGGACGGGGGAAGGCCATGGAAAGCAGCTTACCGTCGATCAAGTCTTCAATCCGTCCGTAGCCTTCCTCCAGGCCTCGCCGGGTCTCGGACCAGGTCGCCGCCGCTACCTCATACTCCGCCAGCACGGCGGCTTCGCTCTCCTTCGCCACCTGAAGGGCCGTTTTCTGGCTCTCCTCTTGGTCGGCCAGCTTCTTGGCCAGGCGATCCCGCTCCTGGGCCAAGGCAGTGCACTCGGCCTCTTTGGCGAAAAGGGCGGCCTTTGCTTCGCCAAGCTCCTTCCTCAAGTCGGCGTTGGCCCCTGAAGACAAAGAATAAGAAAAATCAATAAGAAAGGAGTTGTCAAGAAAGATTCGACCCGACTGCGCGGCAGTCGGCCCGATTCTCGGGGACTACACCCAGTGGGTGCGCTGGCGCGCCCCCACAGGAGACAAACAAACCAAGTACTTACTTCGGCTATCGGCCAGGTCGTTGGTCCGCCGGCTCAGCTCTCGAGCCTGGGAGTCGAAGGTGGCAACACGAAGGTTGTGGTATTCCTGAAAGTTTAGAAAGGAAGCAAAGTAAGGTGGCCCTCGAGAAAGATCCGACCCGACTGCGCAGCAGTCGGCCCGAATCTCGGGGACTACACCCAGTGGGTGCGCTGACGCGCCCCCACGGAAGAAATCAAGAAAGCAAAGCAGCCAAGAGCGAAGGACTTACCCGGACAGAGGTTCGTGTCGACGAGAACTCTTGGCTGAGCTGCTGCAGTAGGGCGGCTTGAGCTCGTAGACGGCTCTGGACCCCTTGAGCCGCTGCTTCTAGCTCGCCGGTCCCCCCGATGGGAGTCCACTCGGACGCGGCGGAGCTGGCCACCTCCAGACCTCCTGCCGGCTGGCCTGCGCCCGCGGCTCGGCGCGACTCCGGCAGAGCGGCGCCTCCTTCAGCACGCCGGCCCGTCTCCAGCTGCACCTTGAGGCTGGCCTGGCTCCCTGGCTCACCTCCGGCCGGCTCCTCCGGTGCCGCTGGCGAATGACTGTCTTGGCCCACCCCGGTTGGCGCCGCAGGCGGCGTTCTCCCGGCCAAGACCACGGGCTCCTCCTCCCTCTCCAACAGCGGCGGGTCTTGGATGATCTCCTCCGCCATGGGCAACGGGGTGTTGGGGGCCACGGCTCGGAGGGGAACGGCGAGCAGCGGAGGCTGGCTGCGCGAGCTTTCCGCCTCCGCCTCTGCAGGAGCCGCCTCCTTCTGGGCCTTGGCTACGGCTTCAGCCTGCCCCTTTGCCGCCTGGGCGGCCGCCTTCTCCGCCGCCTCGCGCTCCTCCCGCGCTTCGCGGGCGTTCCGCTCTGTGGCCTCCCTAAGATCGGCGCAGGGGTCCACGTGGCGGGAGCTCGAAGAACCTACAGCCGGCCCCACGATGGAGCCGCCTGGGCCCCGCTCGAGAGAAAGCGGCACCCTGTCCAGCAAACGAAGAAAGCTAAGAGTGCATTTGGAGAAAAAAGAACAACGACGAGACTACGACAGGCGGTTAAAAACATACGCAGAGACCGCCTGGGGCTGTTTCACGGCTTTGCGGAAGCGGGCCGCCTTCGCGGCCGCCTCTTCTTGCTTCGTCGCCGCGGCGGAGGGCTTGGATTTCTTCGGCCGACTGCCGAAGAGGCCTAGAGCGGCCCGACGTTTCTGCACGCCGCCGGTAGCCGGCGCGACAGACGAGCCGGCGCCCTGTTGGTTGGCCACCGGCTGGCGGCGCGGAACGACTTCGGCTTCAAAGTCGTCCGGCCAGTCCTTGAAGCTCGTGGTGAACTTCGAGCCTCCGGGCTCGGCGCTGTCCCCCACGACGGCGTCTTCCATGGCGGCCGCCCCCAAGTCCGGATCGTCAGCATCATCCACCGTGCGGTCGGGGACGTACTGGCGCTCGATCCCTGCCGCCCCAGCCGGCGGCGGGAGAAGAGGGTTCTGTATAGAGAGCTGGAAGGTCAGAAGCCGGCCGTCGCGAAGCCGGCTGACGACGAAAAACAGGATGAAGAGAGAAGCTTACCACGGGTGTAGGATTCGCGCGAGAGTACGGCGCCTTGCCGTACTGCCAGTCCCCGCTGAGCTTGCAATTGGCGATGTAATTAACCATAAGCGCCACCTCCGCGTGGGGCATCTCCCATGTGCTGAGCCGGCTTGGGTCGAACCGGCCGCTCATCTGACACATCATGTGGGGCCGGCTCTAGAGAGGAAGGATCCGGTGCTCCACGAAGGCGGCCACCAAGTCGGCCCCGCGCAGGCCTTCCTACTGAATGAGCACCCGAAGCCGGGAGATGGTGGCGTTCCCGGCCGGAGACAACGACCGGGATCGGAAGCTCCACGAGCGCTGCCTCCCAGCCGGCGGGCCGGCTACGTAAGCCGGCAAGTTGATGTAGTCTTCTTGCTCGGCGACGTTCTTCACATAGAAGTAAGATCTCTACCAGACCTTCACCGACTGGATCAGGGGGATGGGCGGGAACGGATTGTTCTCGCTCGCCCTCCTCATGGCGATGAAGGCTCCGCAGGGGGCGGGCACGCCGGCGACGACCGTGCCGAGCTTGCTCTGGAAGAATTCTCCCCAGAGCTCCAGCGTGGGGAGCAGCCCCAAGAAGCCTTCGCAGAGGGAGACGAAGGCCGACAGTAGCATCACCGCATTGGGCGTGAGGTGATGCGGCTAGAGGTTGTAGAAGTCGAGGAAGGAACGAAGAAACCCGCTCGCCGGGAGGCCGAAGCCGCGCAGGCAGTGCGAGCGGAAGACGACCCGCTCGCCCTCCTCCGGCGCCGGCGAGATCTCCCTCTCGGGCGCCAGACGGACCTGAACGCGGTCGGCGCCGGGAAGGCGCCGGGTCTGGCGAAGGAACTCCACGTGATCCTCGTGGACGTTGGAGCCGTCCCAGGAGCTTGACAATGCCATGGCGATGAGGAGGCGTGGGGACGCAACGGCGTTGAGGAGGAGGCTGCGGCGGCAGCAAGAGTAAGGAGACGAGGGCTAGGAGGGACGGAGTGGGAGGGAGCGCGCGAACCTCTGTCGCTCCCTCTCCTCCCCCTACTTATAGGCTCACGTGACGGAGTCGAGGAGGCGTGGCGTGGAGAAGCGTGGGGGTCGATCGTGCCCACTTCCCACGCCCCACGATTGCCGATCCTTAATGGCGAGGCGAAACTGCCTTGAGAAGGCGAGCGGCCCTGTGGGCCACGGGAGATCCACGCCCGGACCGAGGCTCGCGAGTGGCGGGCCCGGGCCTGCGGCGGCGTCCCATCGGGCGTGTGCGCTCGTAGAATCCTGCCGCCACGTGGCCGCGAGAGGGCCCGTGGTCAGCATGCAGGCCCCCTCTGCTCCCGCTTACGCGGGTTATCAAAGTCGGCGTACGCCCGTGAGGCCGGCTCTCCGGGATAGGAAGCTGACCAAGCTTCTCGTCCCCTTGTTCACCTCGGAGCTCGATCAGCTTCGGGGACTACTGTCGGAGTAAATGGCCATGGGTAGCCTAGCCGGCTTCCCCTGGCACTCCTGCAGAAATTACGAGCCCGCCCGGCTCTCAAGAATCCAAGACACGAGGCCACCTTCCCCCCGCCGGCAGCGATCTAGGCCGGCTTTGGGAAGGCGGTCCGACTTCAACCTTCATGAGAGGGCCGCTCCAAGAAGCCGGCTACGAGAAAGCCGACTCCTTCAAGCCGGCTCCCCATAAAGTAGTCAAGACCGTACCCACAAAGTTTGCACCCACCTAACGGCGGTGCGACAGGGCATGGCTACAGAAGAGCCTGCCACCCCCGAATCCCGGAGCACGCCTGGCACAGTGCGCCGTACGAGGTAGGCATGACCCGTCCGGCGCAGCACTGTTGCCATGTTGACCCTGGCGTCACCCACGACGGGTCGCCAGCGTGGCCCACAGGCGGTGGGCCCCTTAGAGCAGAGAGACAGCCGAAGGCGGCCGCGCTTCCAACCAGCCGGCCCAAGACGGAGCCGGCTCCGTCAGCCGGCCCGCCACTTCCCTCGAAGAGGACGCCCCATTAAGGAGACAAGACGCGGTAAGGCTACAGCGATCACCCGGCAGGCGGCGGTACTGTAGCCGCGCTTACCACGATGAAGCTCATGTCAGCAAGATGAAGCCACAGTGACCAAGGAGTTGGCAGCCGGCGGGACCCACCAGCCGGCGGGCCCCAGCAGTCGGCGCAGGAGCAGGCGAGTGCAGTCGCAGACGACCGGGCCCCGCGCCCAGCCGGATTACCATTGTACCCCCGGGGGTAGGCCTATATAAACCCCCCAGGGCACCCATGCAAAGGGTTCGACCCCCTGCTAGTTCTAGAGACGATACAAGGAGAAGAAGCAGGCTAGCCGTGCCCCTTCTTCCTCCTCCTCCCCCAAAACAGCTCAAGGAGCGTTGTGTAGCTACTCGATTCATCTAGTGAGCATGCGGACACCCCGCAGAGCAGCAGTAGGGGTGTTATCTCCTCAGAGAGCCCCGAAGCTGGGTAAGATCCGCCGGCGTGCATGTCTTCGCCTCATCCCGCTTCCAGACACCGGCGACGTCTTATTGGTTCCCACAAAGATAAGCCACCCGTTGGCATATGTCGCACCTACCACCCGACACCTTCTCAAGTCTTTGATTCCTCCAGCTGACATCTGGGACCCACCAGAAGGGCCTCTGTATTTCGCGAAAAAACGTGCCCCCCGCTGATAGGTCGGACGCACCAGCTATCTTCGCACGCAAGGAAGTGCCTCCTTATTACGCATAAAAAAATGAATACTCCCCCTGCCAGCCGGAACCCAGCATCCTGGGAGGCTTACATGTGGGCCTACAAAATTGACGGGAATGGAGGGCTTTGTCAACTTAGTCAATATGAACGATTCTAGCTCCAGTTACCATACGGTGTTCATCCAACAGCAGTAGTTCTTCTTTAACCTCTATTCTTCTTGCTCCAGCTGCCCAAACCAGCGCCGGTCGTGCCGCATGCTCCTGCCTCCCGTGTCCGGTTGTGATCCCGCGGAGGCCTCACCGCCCCTACTACTCCCACCGCTGGCCAGGGCATCCCTCTACTCACCCACACCCCATGTTATTCTACGGCGATGACACCCTGACACCGCAGCCGAACCAGTGAACCCTCGTACTCCTCTCCGCATGGGCATCCACTGTCGCATCTTCCCCGGCTCCGCGTCGTCCCCTTCCTAGGCCTCGCCGTCGTCCACCTCCTTGGTGCTCTCAGCGCGGCGTGATCAATCTGGTCAACGACCGACTTCCATCGGAAGAGTACTGTACATGGAGAGGCTGACAGTTGGGTCCACGGCCGCAGCTGGGTCCATGGACGTAGCTGGGTCCACGGCCACAGCCCAGTTTTTTTGTGATTTGCCAAGTAAGTCACTTTGTCAGGCCTGTTGGGCTGCAAATCTTTCAAGACGAGGAGAGCTTCATTCGGCTGGCCGAGAAAATGGCCTATCAGTAATGAGAAATGGGTTGTTCATTTTTACAACACATCAAATCAGCAATTGGTTTCAAATTTCTTCTTTTCATTTCAAGATTTTAAATTGCATTGATTTTTATGCGTGGACAATTTGTTGGATTTTATATTGATATATATTTATTTATAAAATCAGTTTGAATGTGACTCAAAATTTTGGGATTAAAAATAGTTCGGACCGCACCGAAATATGCAAAATTTCATATATATTTTTAACCGTGGCCACAATATGGGTTGTAATGCTAACAAAAAGAATATGGGCTCCAAAAAAACCTTAAGAATTAGCAAATGGGTTGTAAATTATTAGAAATAATGGCATATGGGCTATATGATGTTTTCCACAGATTTGAGGCTTTCCTAAAAAAAGGTTAACGCACAAGCAGTGATTGTTGGATGTGCATCCAACGGCCGTCGTGCTTCTTCAATCTCTGATCTTCCAGCTCCAGCCGCTCAAACAAGCGCTGGCGGGATTGCCTGCTCTCTCCTCCCTGCGGCCGATTGTGCTGCTGCGCAGGCGTCACCGCCCCACCGTACTCCCATCGCTGGCCTAGCCATCCCTCTACTCAGCCACACCTACTGTTATTCTCCGGCGATGGCAGACGAACCAGTATACCCTCGTACAGTCGTACTCCCCTCTGCATGCGAAACAACTACCGAGTCTTCCCGCCTCCATGTCATTCCCTTCCTAGGCCTCGTCGTCGTACACCGCCCTGGTGCTCTCGGCGCGGCCTGGTCAACGTGGTCAACGACCGACATGCATCTGAAGTGGACTATACGTGGAGAGGCTGACAGCTGGGTCCATGACCGCACGCAAGGAAATGCCTCCTTATTATGCGCAAAATAATGATTCCTCCACCTGACATCTGGGACCCACCGAAAGGGCCTCTGTATTTCACCAAAAAAAATGTTACCGCCGCTGACAGCTTGGACCCACTAGCTATATCTTCACACGCAAGGAAGTGCCTCTTTATTACGCAGAAAAAAATGAATACTCCCCCTGCTAGCTCGGACCCGGTATAGTGGCAGGCTGACTTGTGGGCCTACTAAATTGACGGGGACAGAGGGCTTTGTCAACTTAGTCAATATGCACGATTATAGCTCCAGTGACCGTACGATGTCCATCCAACGGCCGTAGTGCTTCTTCAACCTCTGGTCTTCTTGCTCCAGCCGCCCAAACCAGCGACGGTCGTGCCTCGTGCTCCTGCCTCCTGTGGCCGGTTGCGATGCGGCGGAGGCCTCACCACCCCGTACTACTCCCACCACTGGCCAGGCCATCCCTCTACTCACCCACACCCCCTGTTATTCTGCGGAGACGGCAGCCTCACACCGCAGCGAACCAGTGAACCCTCATACTCCTCTATGCGTGGGCACCCACTGTCGCATCTTCCCCAGCTCCACGTCGTCCCCTTCCTAGGCCTCACCGTCGTCCACCGCCCTGTTGCTCTCGGCGCGGTGTGGTCAACGTGTTCAAGGAACGACTTCCATTGGAAGAGTACTGTACGTGGAGAGGCTGACAGCTAGGTCCATGCAGCCGCAAGGAAGTGCCTCATTATTACGCAGAAAATAATTATTCCTCCACCTGACAGCAGGGACCCACCAGACGGGACGCCGTATTTGGCGAAAAAACGTTTCCCCTGACTGCTGGGACCCACCGGACGGGCCACCATATTTCAGGAAAAAACGTTCCCCCCGCTGTCAGCTCGGAGCCACCGGAAGTGCCTCCTTATTATGCACAAAAAAAATGAATACTTCCCCTGCTAGTTGGGACCCACCTTGGTGGGTGGCTGACTTGTGGGCCTACTAAGTTGACGGGGACGGAGTGCTTTGTCAACTTAGTCAGTATGAACGATTCTTGCTCCAGTGACCGTACGATGTCCATCCAACGGCCATAGTGCTTCTTCAACCTCTGGTCTTCTTGCTCCAGCCGCCCAAAGCAACGTTGGTTGTGCCGCATGCTCCTGCCTCCCATGGCCGGCTGTGCTGCCATGGAGGCCTCACCTCCCCCTACTACTCCCACCGCTGGCCAGGCCCCGCGGCGATGGCAACCTCATAACGCAGCTGAACCAGTGAACCCTCGTACTCCTCTCTGCGCGGGCTTCCACTACTGCGTCTTCCCTGGCTCCGCGTCGTCCCCTTCCTAGGCCTCGCCGTCGTCCATCGCCCTGGTGATCTCGGCACGGCGTGGTCAACGTGGTCAAGGAACCGCTTCCATCAGACGTGGACTGTATGTGGAGAGGCTGACAGCTGAGTCCAGGGCCGTAGCAAGGAAGTGCCTCCTTATTACGCACAAAATAATTATTCCTCCACCTAACAGCATGGACCCACCGGACGGGCCACCGCAGCAAGTTTCCCCCTAACTGCTGGGACCCACCAGCTATATATTCGCACGAAAGGAAGTGCGTCCGGGCAAAAAAACGATTCGCCCCCCTGACTGCTGGGACCCACCAGCTACATCTTCGCAGGCAAGGAAGTGCCTGATAGTGGGGACCCACCTGGTCGAAGCGTACGTAGCATTGTCATTCTGGTCGTGAACGTGTACGTACATACTGGTCGATGTAGAGGCATGCAAGTGTCGTAGGAGAGGTGCGCATGTAGCATGTACACATACGTACAACGGCCAGTGTGTAAGAAAGAAAATACGGCCACATACGTACATACGGGCAGGGTCTCGAATGCCTACTCGCGCATACGTACGGCCATGGATCGTGTACATGGCTGGGTCAGAACGGAGAAACATCGTCATCGTGTTCATGGGGAGCCAACCAGCTGGGTCGGAATGGAATGAGTCGCCTAGTTCATTGGGAGGGCTTGGACGGAACAGCCGATGGAAACCAGGCCTGGCGTACCGCAGAACAGAGGAAACGGGCTTGTGTTTGACCGGCCACAGTCGAAATGGGATCCTGTTCATCGAGAGGGGTCTGGCGTACCGCAAAGCGGAGGAAACGGACCTCCAAGGGTCGAAACGGGGGTGTTGTTGATCGGGAGGGGTGTGGCGTACCGCAAAACGGAGGAAATGGACTTGTGTTGGAGCTCTAGGGTCGAAACGGGGGTCCTGTTCATCGGGAGGGGTGTGGCGTACCACAAAACGGGACTCCATGGGATACTGTTCATCTCCACCGTCGACCCCCTCCAGCCTCCACAGGCTACTGTTCATCCACCGTCGACCTCCTCCAGCCTCCTCCTGCGACTGTTTATCCACGGGCTCCTATTCATCCAGCCTCCACCGTGCGCTACTCCACCGGCTAATGTTCAACCAACCCTCTCCACGGGCTCCTGTTCAACCACCCCTCCACGGGCTACTGTTCATCTAGCCCTCCACCGTCTACTGTTCATCCAGCCCTCCACCGTCTACTGTTCATCCTGCCCTCCACGGCGTCCTCTTCATCCAGCCCCAACCGGCTCGATCGATCGGGGTCCTGTTCATCGAGAGGCAACACCACGGGTTCTTGTTCATCCACCCCCACCGGGAACTGTTCATCCAACCCCCCCCCCCAGCAACGTTCAATGTTCATCCAGAGGCAGCATCGATCGGCTTCAGTTAGCAGCAGTAGTGAAGGAATCGCTCGATCGGTTCAGTTAACACCCATCAATCGATCGCTCGGGTTCAGTAACGCGTAGCCTACAGTGCAATCGCTCAAGTTCAGTTAGAGCGCAATGCCTCGCTGGGGTTCAGTTAGAGCCCAACGCCTCGCACCCACGCATGTGCGTGTACGAGAGAAACGCTCATCGCTCGGCCCCAACCACCCATCGTAACAGGGAACACCCTGATATTTTCCTCGCCCTCGCTTCTACAATGGTTTTTTCCGTCATGGACGGCCCAAAGAATGTCATGCAGCTGCTTCTCCGGCCTGCCCAGGACGAAAAGCCCATTTTCTATCATGATTTTTTGTCATAGAAGTAGGACCCCACCACATCTATGATGATACCAGGTTTTGTCACAATTATTGTCATAGAAGAGTCATAAGTATGACAGAAAAAAATTCGTTCGGCCCAAAATGTCACGGATGTGTCTTTTTTTTGTAGTGAAGTCTGCAAGGGTGAACTTGATGAACTCAGCTCAAGCACATGATTATTCAGAAGTGATCACGGGTAATCTCCAACTTAATTATATTCCTGCAAAAGTTTTATTTGATACTGGTGCATCACATTGTTTCCTCTCAAGAAATTTTGCATCAAAGCATGAGTTGGTTTTTCAAGATTTTCCTAGACCGTTATCAGTTGTTTCTCCGGGCTTATTCATGAATGCGAGCTCGGTGGTTCGGGATGTTTCCATCAAGATGGGCAACTATAAGTTCCTGGCTTCTCCAATTGTTCTCGGCGACTCTGATATTGATCTAATTATCGGCATGGATTGGCTTTCTAAGCACAAGGCTCAACTTGATTGTGCTGCCAGGGAGATTACATTGACACACTCTTCTAAGGATGTGATCATATATGCTGCTCGTGATGAAACCATTGTAAGTGCATCTAGTGCCACCCCTAGTTGGTTTTGGAGTATTGACGACAAACCTAGTTGAGGGACTAATGTGTTTGTGAGAATTGCAGGAAAACACAGGTAGAAGTCCCTCACTGATTCGGTTTTACTACCAGAGATGACCCCTAAAAATGTACGAAGACATTGAAGACAATGGTGGTTTATGAAGATATTCATATTGAAGACAATGACATGAGAAGACTCCCTATGAAGCTTATGGAACTCGAAGACTTAGATCCTTCATAGTTTTATTTCATTCATGTTGTGTCATAGGAACCACCGTACTGTTAAGTGGGGTCCAAGAGAACCAGTCAGAATGACTGAAGTGATGCCTAATTCAAATCCTATGTCTTCGAGCGAAGACTATGAGAGCAAATCTTGTCCAGAGTCAGACAAGTCAGCTTTACTTGTACCCCAAGTAAAGTTGCCGTGTGAGTTAAAAATTCGACCGTTGGTACACGTGTCAGTTCCTTAGTGACCCAGGGTCATTTCGGACAAATCAGGTCGGGTTGCCAAGTGGCTATAAATAGCCCACCCCCACAACCATAAACGGTTGGCTGCTCAGATTTCAGTGCACGGCTTTTGTCGTTTGAGAGCAACCCACCTCGAAGCCTTTGAGAGAAAATTCCTAGCGAGGAGAAAAGCCCTAACCACCCAGAGCTAGAGTAAATTGGGCATCACTTAAGTCTTCGTGTCTGAGTGATCTGAAGACTTATTACACTTGAGGATTGTGCATCCTCCAGACGGTTAGGCGTCGCGTTCAGAGCATCCAAGAGAAATTGTGGATTGCCAGTGAATGAAGTCTGTGAAGGTTTGGAAGTCGCCTAAAGACTTACCACAAGTGATTGGACGAGGTCTGTGTGACCTTAGTTCAAGGAGAATACGGTGAGGACTGGGTGTCTTGGACTAAGTGTCCTTGACTGGGTGTCCGGGACTGTGTGTCCTTTGGTTTAAATACCTAGCCGCTCCAACCAGACGTACAGTTGTCACAGCAACTGGAACTGGTCCAACAAATCATTATCTTCAACGTGTCACTGGTTTCATCTTCACTTCCTTTGACTTACTGTTATTCATTGTGAAGGCATTGCATGCTTGCTTTATCTTTTATCTTCACAACATGAATGTATGATCTGTTTGGCTTCATAACTTCTTCCTACCTGATCCTTATTACACTGAAGCTGTTTGTCATTGTGCTTTCACTCAATTGAATACATGACCATGGCTGCCCTAGTGTAATCTAACTTCCGCTGCTTAGTAATAGGCATAATCTTCACTGTTTGTCTTCATAACTCTCACGTTTTGAAGACTTTCATAAAAATCGCCTATTCACCCCCCCTCTAGTCGATATAACGCACTTTCAATTGGTATCAGAGCAAGGTGCTCCCTTGTTCTGTGTGATTCGGTTTAACCACCTGGAGTTTTAGCTATGTCGACTGCAGGGATAATCAAAGTCTTCGCTGCTTGCCCCGTCTTCGATGGAACTGAATATCCCTACTGGAAGAATAAGATGCGCATGCATCTTGAAGCCATTGATGTCGACCTATGGTATGTCCTCAAGAACGGCGTTCCCAAGGCTGGAGAAGGTGTCACTGCTGCTGATGTCAAGAAATTCGTTCAACTGGACTCTACTACTAAGAATATCATCTGTGGTCATCTGGCCAAAGGACAGTATGGCCGTGTGAGTGCCTTGAAGACATCCAAACTGGTCTAGTTCTGGCTCTCCAAAGTTAATGAAGGCATCTCAACCCAGAGAGATCAAAGAATCAGTGTCCTTCGCAATCTCTTCAACCGCTTCAAGCGAAATGACAATGAGAATGTCCAGCACACATTTGACAGACTTACTGACATCACAAACGAGCTTCAAGCCCTCGGCGCCACTGAGATCACCAAACATGAAATCGTCAAGACGCTGCTGAGATCACTTGATAGTTCGTTTGACATCCTGGCCCTGATGATTCAAGAACGTCCTGATTTCAAGACACTCGATCCGTCTGACATACTTGAGAGGCTCAACACACATGAGTTTCATCTTTCTGAGAAAAGAGATATCTACGGTCCAAACTATGGGCGAACTCGAGCCTTGAAGGCAAAAGCTGTCTCCTCATCTGAAGAAGAATCTGACTGCAGTTCTGATGATCCTGAAGACATTGGAAGAGAACTTGCAATGCTAGTGAAGAAGTTCCAAAAATTCACCAAGAAGAAAGGCTTCAGAAAATCTTCACGATCAAGCTCAAGGAATGATGAAGCTTCTGCTCATGACTACAAGAAGAAAACATGTCACAAGTGCAAGAAAACTGGGCACTTCATCTCTGAGTGTCCACAGTGGGACAATGAGAACAGAAGGAAGAAGAAGAGCAAGGAATATGATTCTGACGACAAGAAGAAGAAGAAACACTCAAAGTCTTCTTCCAAGTCTTCATCAAAGTCTTCATCACACAAGAAGAGCTCATCTGGCAAGGCACGTGCGTTTGTTGGAAAGGAGATGGATTCAGAGGAGGAGTCCGCATCTGAGGAGGCAGAGGTGGAGTCTGAGGAGGAGTCTGATTCTGGCATTGCGAGTCTGGCTACAGCATACGTCGCCAAGTCCATCTTCAACACTGAAGACAATGACTGCATCACCGACACCGACGCAAATGACAAGAACGACTCCACTCCTACCTACTGCTTCATGGCACGCGGTGCCAAGGTAAACACACGCACTACTCGCTATGAAACATCTAGTGACGATGACTCTGAATGTGATTCAAAACCTAGCTACAGAACACTTGCTAAAATTGCAACTGAACAACAGAAAGCTATGGAACATATTCAAAATCTATTAGACAGAAGCGATGATCTGTTGGGTGCCGAAATGACTCATTCTGAATCCTTAATTGAAGACATAAAAAATCTTCACGTTAAGTATCAGGAACTTGAAGATCGTCTTGAGACTCTCTCAACTACTCATGAAAAGCTCTCCTATGATTATCTTCAAAAGAAGCAAGATCTTGAGAAGTTGAGAGCGGATCATGAAGATCTTCAAAAGGAAAATGAGTCACTTCGCTCCGAACAGATCAGTCCCGCTCAGGAAGGATTTGAAGCACCATGTCTTAAATGCATTGAGCGTGATAATGCTAATTCTGTTGCTGAATGTTCCACTGCTACTACTGTTGCAATATCTTCAACTGTTAACGTGGTAACTAACCCCTCTCCTGAGGATACCACTGCTATTGCTGATGAGAATGCTAGGTTGAAGACATTGCTTGAAACAGGAATGTACAAAAGTCTGAAAGGGCATCAGACACTATGTGATGTCCTTAAGAAGCAGATTCTGAACCGAAACCCTACGAAAGAGGGAGTTGGGTTCGTGAGGAAAATTAATGCAGATGGCTCTTACTGGAAACCTGAGCAGTACCCGAAAACCACATGGGTTGCTGCAAAGCAATCCTCAGCAGATCCATCCAATCTGTCTGGCCTCACTTGTGCTAACCCCATTATCATTGACGAATCCTTTGATGCAAACTATAAACTGTTTAAGAATTAGAATGGTGAAGTGTTTGCCAGGTACATTGGTACTAACTGCAGGAATGGACCTCCTATGAAGATGATCTGGGTTCCGAAAAAGTGTCTGGAAAATCTTCCTGTGAATGTCTTCATGACACCTCACTTGAAGAAGGCAAACCTCAGACCAAAGGCTTCATACGGTCCAATGGCTTCATACAAATAGAGGACACACCTGAGTCACACTAACGCAAATGTTTTGCAGGGAAACCATACTCAGGCATATGGATATGAGAGCGGTTCATCGAACCGTCATGTTCATATGACCAAAAATTATTCTACTTATTCCTATGAGTATTATTGTCCCCCTGCTAGACTGTTTGCTAGGGCTCCAAAGCCAAAATTCTCAGATGCTGCACTTAGACTTATTGCTTCTAAGCCACCCTTGAAGATGTGGGTGGTTAAGAAAGCTTAACTCTCTTTTGCAGGGAAAGGTCTCCAGCAGAAAAACAAAATCTTCTGATGCTATTGCTGGGGACCTTAAAAATCTTGTAGGGCGCAAGATAAAATGCCCGAATGGCATCATTATGTACTTTGCTCCTGAATCGCATGCTACTCTCCCTATTAGTCCTAATCTGGATCTAAGTTTTCATAACCCACTGGTTCGTCAAATGTTTATGCTTCACAACTCTCTTCGTGAAGCCTATCCCCCTAACTGCACTGTAGGGTACGACACCAGCGACTTCAAAGTCTTCAGAATGGATTATTGACAGTGGCTGTACAAATCACATGACTGGCAGAAGAAGCCTTCTTATGGACTCAACTTTACGTCCATCCGACAAGAGTCACATCACATTTGCCAACACTGGTAAAAGTAAGGTATTGGGTCTAGGTAGAGTTGCAATCTCAAAGGATCAACACATGGATAAAGTCATGCTTGTTGAATCCCTTGGCTTCAACTTAATGTCTGTCTCAATGCTTTGCGATTTGAATATGATTGTAATGTTTGGAAAATATCGTTGCCTGGTGCTAATGGAATCTGACAAATCTCTAGTGTTTGAAGGGTATCGAAAAGGTGATTTGTACGTGGTAGATTTCTCAGCAGGACCACAACTCGCAGTATGTCTTCTTGCAAAAGCTTCAGAATGCTGGCTTTGGCATCGAAGGCTTGGGCATGCTGGCATGAGGAGCCTCCACACCCTTGCGAAGAAAAAGCACATCATAGGCATCAAGGGCGTCAAGTTCAAGAAAGATCATTTATGCGGTGCCTGTGAAGCAGGAAAAATGACAAGGGCAAAACATTCTTCGAAGACAATCATGACTACTACACAACCCTTCGAACTGCTTCACATGGATCTTTTCGGTCCCACTCACTACTCAACTTTTACTACTTCTGCTTGCCTCTATGGCTTCGTCATTGTTGATGATTACTCTAGATATACTTGGGTACACATAATCCTTTACAAGACTGAAGTGCAGGATGTCTTCAGATGCTTCGCCAATCGAGCCATGAACAATTTTGGCGCCAAGATAAAGCACATCAGAAGTGACAATGGCACTGAATTCAAGAACACTGGCCTTGATACATATCTGGATACCTTGGGCATCACACATGAATTCTCAGCTCCATACACGCCACAGCAGAATGGCGTCGTCGAAGATTGAAGAAGAAGTGTATGTTGCACAACCACCTGGCTTTGAAAATCCAAAACATCCTGATATGGTATACAGGCTCAACAAGGCACTGTATGGCCTCAAACAAGCCCCTAGGGCCTGGTATGATACACTCAAGTACTTTCTGAAGAGCAAAGGCTTCATACCTGGTTCCCTGGATCCCACTCTTTTCATGAAGACATATGATGGTGAACTGTTTGTGTGCCAAATATATGTGGATGACATTATCTTCGGCTGCACCAATCAGAAGTATAGTGAAGAGTTTGGATATATGATGCAAGAGCAATATCAGATGTCCATGATGGGGGAGCTGAAGTTCTTCCTCGGTCTTCAGATACGGCAACAACGCAACGGCATCTTCATATCTCAAGAGAAATATCTTAAAGAGTTCCTGAAGAAGTTCGGTATGCAAGATTGCAAAGGCTTCACAACACCAATGCCAGCCAAACATCATCTAGGTCCTGACGACAATGGTAAAGAGTTCGATCAAAAGGTATACTGCTCCATGATTGGGTCTTTGCCTTATTTATGTGCATCTAGGCCAGATATCATGCTTAGTGTTTGCATGTGTGCTCGATTTCAAGCGGCACCAAAGGAGTCGCATCACTTGGCTGTGAAGCGAATTCTTAGATATTTGGCTCACACCCCAACTCTAGGATTATGGTATCCAAAGGGCTCAGAGTTTGATTTGGTTGGATTTTCGGATGCTGATTATGCTGGTGACAAAGTTGATCGCAAGTCTACATCAGGCACATGTCACTTTCTGGGACGATCACTTGTATGTTGGTCTTCAAAGAAGCAGAACTGTGTATCTCTCTCCACTCCTTAATCTGAATACATTGCTGCTGGATCTTGCTGCGCTCAGCTTCTGTGGATGAAGCAAACACTCAAGGATTATGGCATTCATCTGAAGCAAGTGCCACTTTACTGCGACAACGAAAGCGCCATCAAGATTGCCAACAACCCAGTTCAGCACTCGAAGACAAAGCACATTGAAATTCGCCATCACTTTCTCAGAGATCACATTGTGAAGGAAGACATTGATATCATACACGTCTGCACTGAAGAGCAATTGGCAGATATCTTCACCAAGACCTTGGATGAGAAGAGGTTTTGCAAGTTACGGTGTGAGCTAAATATCTTGGAATCCTCAAATGTCCTGTGATCAGGCACACATCCTAACACTTATGCATATTGATGACTTAGATGTGCGACACATGAGGTAATGTATATCTTCACTCAATGAAGACATACATTCTAAGTGTGAATACATTAATGTGGAATTTGACTTCAGAGCGCCACGATAATTGTGCGCCGTGTCTGGGTCTAATACTTCCTATACGGTGGGTAACGCCACCACCAAACGTTCCATTCTGAAGTGTTTCACTCATGGCGTTACCTCGCAATGTCTTCACATTTGGTTTGGCTTCAATCTCAATATGTCTTCATGATTATCTTCACTGCGTTGATTAAATAGATATATATATATATATGTACTGATGTTCTGTCCTCTACAGCATTCACTTATAGCTATGTCTTCTTGGTTGAATCTTTTGAACTAAGTGAATGTGATCGGACCCTAACCTCTCTATGCTTTCTATCTCAAACTCTATCTCTTCAAGTCATATGCATTCTGTTGAAACTGTCGAATGTCTTCACTGTGTCCTTGTCAGCCGAAGACATAGAGACAACCATAAAAGTCCGTTTTTAATGCTCATTCCTCCACATAAGATCCGGAGAAGCAGGAACGACCACCCGACAATTTAGGCGTGCGTGGGACGTGGAACAAACCCCAATCTTCCTCTAACTGGCCACGCGTGCCTCAAATGCGAACCGCCAGGGGCACCTGCGTAATAGCACAGTGCCGCCTCTCAGTCTATAAATTCACACTTACCGCGGTCATTATCTCCTTCTTCCACCCTCGCACGAACCCTAGCGCCACCGCTAGCACTCGACGACGCCGGAGACGAAGCGCTTCACTGCCGCAACCTCTCCAACGCTGTCCTCACGCCGACCGCGGACATCGTCCTCTCCGCCGTCGCCGTAGGTGTTTTCCGTCGCCAAGTTAGGGCACGGAGGACTGAACTGCTCGGCATCAACTTCCTTCCGTCTAGCAGTTCCAGTGTGGTAAATAAAACTTCTTTTTACAGCCTCTTTTGATCTCTTGGTTCTGTCACTTTCTACCATAAGAAGTTTCTCTTCACACCAGTTAGATCTCTCGCTGGATCTCATAACATGCCTAGTATATTCACTTGTGCTTCATAAAGCAGTTAGATTCCTCACTTGTACTGATCTATGGGTTCGTACAAATCTGGAACCAACTTCTTATCTATAAGTGAATGTCTTCGCACAATGAGGTCAATGTCTTCTAAACTTATTTATCTTCAAAATCTTCTGAGAATGCATATGACCTCTTCCCCTTCCCTCGCACCTTAATGCTGTCACAGGTACATGTCCGTGGGAGAATCCTTTGGATCTCATAGTCTGCATTCATTTGCAGAGTACTTGCAGCATCACATCAACTCTCCTGAAGCCAGTTCTTGTTGGTCAAGCAAAAGGAAGCCTTTGAAGCCTTTGAACATCTTGAAGCCTTCCAAGTTAAGATTCATGGCTTCAGAAACAGCAGCAAGGAAGGGAGGCAGACAGCGACGTGGTGGAACGTCCAAAGATCTGCCTGATGAATTGGCAGAGATGTACAAAACTGATCCTGAAGAAAGCTATGGTCAGCGCAAGACATGAATCCAATGGATTCGAAGATATTGGGCGGAGCAATGGTTTCAATACCGCTTCGTCACTCAGGAATATGCCGAAAAGTGCGCCATCAAGAGACCGTGGGGAGACGTATTATACAAAAATCTCGTACCCAGGTCCAGAGACGAAGCCATTGCTCAAGGCTTCTATCCATGCATGGTGAGAGGACCACAACCAGCTGAAGCACATCCGTCATCACTTCTCTGGTGTCGCGATGACAATCTGTTCAAGCGCAACTTCCAATTTGCTCAGAACTCTGCAAAGCAAAACAAGAAGAAATTTGGGCTTGACTTCAACCCTGGTCCCTCCTCACCAAGGGCAGATGGCACACGCGACGCCGATCCCAATATCATCGGGCCGTATGCCAATATTGCAGGCCTCATCACCCGCATCCTAGTCCAAGGGACTGCCGTGAATGACCCTCCAGCAGATACTGAGTCTGATGATGCCCCTGCTGCACCGAAGCCAAAGCAGAAGAAGCCAAAAGCTTCAAAGCCAGCCGCTTCTCCCAAAATCTCAAGGGCGAAGCCATTGGCAACTGCACCTCCTGAAGCCAGTGTGCAGTCTGAAGATTTATCACGAGTCTACAAGCCCCAAGAAGCCAAGAAGCCTCAGCCACACACAGGCAAAGAGCTCACAGCTGCTGCCATTCTGCGGTGCGAAACCATTGATCTCTCAAGCGATAAAGATCTTGGAGATGATGCTCTTGAGCAGCTCATCAAGAGCAAGGAGGAGGCTGAAATCTTCAACAATCAGCCTCTGTTTATTGTCGCCATCATCCACAATTTCATCGATGAATGGTTTGCCTCACCGGACATTAGCTTCGACGATCTGCAGCTGCCCATAGGCCTCAGCGTTGCCTTTCAAGGCGCAATTGCTTCAGAACTTGCAATAGCCCAGCGCATTGTTGAACTGAAGCAGAAAATTGATTTTGAAAAGGCTCAGTTCAAGAAGCACGTAGCCAAGCTCAGCGTGCAAGAAGTGAAAAACTTCAAGATCATGTTGCACGAGATGAAAGAGAACTTTCTGAAGACGCGTGCCGAAGCTCAAGGCTCGCGAGAGCGCATGAAGACTCTGGCTGATCGCTGCGTGCAGGCCTACAATGAAGCCGAGAAGCGCAAGGCACTTGGGCGTCCCGGCATTGACCCCAGGATGGCCGCGAAGAAGAAAAAGAAGCCTGCTGTGCCTGAACCAGAGGCGCCAAGGTCAGAAACTGCTCCGATTGTCTTCCCCACTACAACGACTAGCTCGAAGCCAAAGAGTCGATCAACCGCCTCACAGCTCAAGAAGACACGGACTGCAGAGGCTGAAGCTAAGAAGAGGAAACACTCTGAAGCCTCTCCTTCTGAACCCACCATCAAGAAGCGCAAGACCAAGAAATCTCGGGCTGCTCCCACAGAGCCCTTGATAGTTGAACCCCTCTCCGTCCGCTATCCTGACACAGATCGTCAGTTGACTGTGCATGAGCCTGCCTTCACAGAGGCTCCGCACGCCGAAGACATTCCAGCAGCTGACCACAACGCTGCTAAAGACATTGGTCTCCAAGACAATGTACAAGGTGATGCAGCCCTTCCTCAGCTTGAGACAAGCGAACTGATCAGCATTGGTCGTCCATTGACGCCAATCACACAAGATGCATCGTGGGCAGATCGCCCACAGGAGGAAGATAATGAGCCCCAGCCCACTGCAACTCCACTGGCGTCGCCTACATTCCGTAGGCTTCGCAAAGGGCCAAGGGCTCAGGCTGCTGACGACATTCCAACTCCCCCGCACCAACAAGAAGCAGTTCTCCAGGAGAACGTGCCTAAGTTCGTCCCTCCCACTACACGTGTGGAGGCGGCAAATGTTGAGGCTGCCACAAACAACGCCGAAGCAAATGTGGAGCCCTCCCCAACAACAGCTTCAGAAGACAATGAAGCTACTGCTCCTGAACCTTCTGTGCCTGAGTCTGCTGCGGGTCCCCAATTCAACTATCATATTGCGCACAGGCCCCAGGTCCAGAAGCCGATCCCACGACTGCCAAGGTTCCCAGGTTCTGCATCAGCTCCTGGCTCCTTCAACATCAACGGCTTCAGGACAGACAACACGTTTTTCAACAGCTCCAAGAACCCTTATTCAAGGGAACGGATTGTATCAGATAGGTTCTGGAGCTATCAACAGCGCAGCTATTATTCATGCATCCTATACAACCAAGGCCGCATCTTTCCTCACAAGCGCCTTGAGGTTGAAGCTGTTGCTGGTCTGCCTGGTCTGGAAGAAGCATTGGATTGCTTCAAGCAAGTGGGTCTGCTGCCGTTTATCACCGATGAAGAGCACTGGAACGAAGAGCTTCTGCTCCAGTTCTATGCCACCCTGCATATCAAAGGCTATAACAGAGATCCGAAGACATGGGTCCTGGGGTGGATGACCGGCAATGTCCATCATGAAGCCAATGCTTTCGACATAATTGAGCTTACCGGTCTTCCCACTCCTGGCGAATTCTTTGAAGAAGGCTGCCAACTCCATGCAGAAGCAATTGAGAGCATATTTCAGCGTCCTGAGCCAGATATGAGTCAGATGCTCTCAATGATGAAGCCATTGCCTCCAAATGCACCCTATCCAACTAGGTTCTTCGTTGAAGACTTAGAGTACCTGCCCAGAACAATATATCACATCATAAGGCGGACTCTCTGGCCCGTTAAGGGACACTCTCGATATGCAACGATTGACGGTGCAATGAAGACTCTCATCTTCTGCATTCTTCATGGCAAATGCTTCAACGCACAGGATCTCTTCATCCGTCAACTTGCAGCGTCTGCCTCAGAATTGTTTGGGGATTGAAGTTCTATGCTCCTTGGGTTATGAGACTGATCAAGCTTCACTCTGCAATCTCCTATCAACCCTCAGCCCGCAACCATAGGATATTTTTGCCCGATGTGGACACATCTGATGAAGCAATATATCCAGAGACTGCCAAGCAACCATTAAGTCTTCAGAATGCAGAACACCAGAGCTTCACTCAAAATATTGAAGGTGTTGAAGCTCTCTCCCGAGTGTATCCAATGGCTGGCACCACACGTGCCCCTGCATCAACTGAAGCCACTAACAGCACAGCTGCAAAGAGACCCAAGAAGCACACTCGTGCACTCAATGACCGAGAGCTTCTTGTGGCTCTTCACCAAAAGCAAGATAGGCATCACGACTGGCTCAAGAGGCAGATGAGAAGCATCATGCAAGACGTCAATCGCATCAGAAATCTGGCAACCAAGAATGCATTTGTCGCACACGAGACCTGTCGCCGCACTTGGAAAGGCCTCACCATGATGTGCACTGAAGCTGACCTGCATGAGGATGGCTTCAAAGAGAGATTCAAATTTGACTCCACGCCTCCAAGAAAAGCTGTGATGCGAAGCACACCATCACTTGAAGAGTCAGAGTTCTCTTCTTCTGCTGCCACCGTGTCTGCCCGGATTATTGAAGAAGAAGATGACGCGACATCATCTCCACCTGCTTCAACACGCGTCGAATCTGCACCAAGCTCGTCTGCACCGCCACCAAACAACTCCACCGACCCTGCTGCGCCTGGGAACGCGTAGAAACCTCTATGTCTTCAAACCTTTTTGGTCATCACTATCAAAAGGGGGAGAAGCATATGATGTTTATAGTCTTCAAGCGGGTCACTATGGGCGGGTGCCTTCATATTTTTCTATATTTTGCTTCGTGCTTACAACTCCCGTTTTTTCTACATTTGCTTCATTGAGTTGTAACACTTAGCCTTGATGGTCGTCTGCTACCTGTTTGTCACTCCGTTTTGCGAAGATAAATTCCGCATGTGCGACGATAAATTCCGCACTCATCTCATTCTGCAGACGTCCATTTTCCATTATGCATGTCATTATCTTCATATACTTTCACATGCATGGTGGATTGTCATCATAAGTTGAAGTGGATATCCACAAGTACAACCTGCCATGTGCATTTGCATTCAAGAAGCAAATTACTTATATGCACATCTTCAGGGGGAGCCCTTGCAACTTATGAAGACAATTCCTTTACAATGTCACAAATTATGTTCCCCGTTGAAAACTTCAACTAGTTTGTCATCAATCACCAAAAAGGGGGAGATTGTAAGTGCATCTAGTGCCACCCCTAGTTGGTTTTGGAGTATTGACAACAAACCTAGTTGAGGGACTAATGTGTTTGTGAGAATTGCAGGAAAACACAGGTAGAAGTCCCTCACTGATTCGGTTTTACTACCAGAGATGACCCCTAAAAATGTACGAAGACATTGAAGACAATGGTGGTTTATGAAGATATTCATATTGAAGACAATGACATGAGAAGACTCCCTATGAAGCTTATGGAACTCGAAGACTTAGATCCTTCATAGTTTTATTTCATTCATGTTGTGTCATAGGAACCACCGTACTGTTAAGTGGGGTCCAAGAGAACCAGTCAGAATGACTGAAGTGATGCCTAATTCAAATCCTATGTCTTCGAGCGAAGACTATGAGAGAAAATCTTGTCCAGAGTCAGACAAGTCAGCTTTACATGTACCCCAAGTAAAGTTGCCGTGTGAGTTAAAAATTCGACCGTTGGTACACGTGTCAGTTCCTTAGTGACCCAGGGTCATTTCGGACAAATCAGGTCGGGGTTGCCAAGTGGCTATAAATAGTCCACCCCCCACAACCATAAACGGTTGGCTGCTCAGATATTTCAGTGCACGGCTTTTGTCGTTTGAGAGCAACCCACCTCGAAGCCTTTGAGAGAAAATTCCTAGCGAGGAGAAAAGCCCTAACCACCCAGAGCTAGAGTAAATTGGGCATCACTTAAGTCTTCGTGTCTGAGTGATCTGAAGACTTATTACACTTGAGGACTGTGCATCCTCCAGACGGTTAGGCGTCGCGTTCAGAGCATCCAAGAGAAATTGTGGATTGCCAGTGAACGAAGTCTGTGAAGGTTTGGAAGTTGCCTGAAGACTTACCACGAGTGATTGGACGAGGTTTGTGTGACCTTAGTTCAAGGAGAATACGGTGAGGACTGGGTGTCTTGGACTAAGTGTCCTTGACTGGGTGTCCGGGACTGTGTGTCCTTTGGTATAAATACCTAGCCGCTCCAACCAGACGTACAGTTGTCACAGCAACTGGAACTGGTCCAACAAATCATTGTCTTCAACGTGTCACTGGTTTCATCTTCACTTCCTTTGACTTACTGTTATTCATTGTGAAGGCATTGCATGCTTGCTTTATCTTTTATCTTCACAACATGAATGTATGATCTGTTTGGCTTCATAACTTCTTCCTACCTGATCCTTATTACACTGAAGCTATTTGTCATTGTGCTTTCACTCAATTGAATACATGACCATGGCTACCCTAGTGTAATCCAACTTCCGCTGCTTAGTAATAGGCATAATCTTCACTGTTTGTCTTCATAACTCTCACGTTTTGAAGACTTTCATAAAAATCGCCTATTCACCCCCCCCCTCTAGTCGATAAAACGCACTTTCAACCATTCAGTTGTTTGTGAGTACCAAGATGTCTTTCGAGAAGAGCTTCCGGGTATGCCTCCTCATCGGCTAGTTTAGTTCGTTATCGATCTTGAGCCCGGTACCTAATCCGTTTGCAAGCGTCCATACAAGCTTGGACCAAAGGAGCTGAAGGAATTGAAGAAACAGCTCGATGAACAACAACATCTGGGTCTAATCAGACCGAGTTCATCTCCGTGGGGTTGTGGTGTTCTTTTTGTCCACAAAAAGGATGGCAAGGACCGACTTTGTGTCGATTACCGCCCATTGAACAAGAAGACAATCAAGAACAAGTACCCACTTCCCAACATCAATGAGCTTTCTGAACAACTTAAAGGTGCAAAGGTGTTTTCCAAGCTTGACCTCCGTATGGGTTATCATCAGATTCGCATTCGTGAAGAGGATATCCCCAAGACAACATTCAGAAAAAGCTTTGGTTCTTATGAATATATTGTCATGTCTTCCAGCCTTGTCAATGCTCCTCCAACATTCTCTCGTATGATGAACTTCATCTTCAACCCCTACAAAAATGAATTCGTCCTAGTGTATCTCGATGATATCTTGGTGTTCTCCAAGAATAAGAAGGATCATGCCAAACATTTGCGATTGGTGCTCGACAAGCTCAGAGAGTATCAATTCTATGTGAAGTTTTCCAAATGTGAGTTTTGGCTTGATGAAGTTATTTACCTTGGCCACATCATCTCCGCCAAGGGCATTGCTGTTAATCCCGAGAAGGTTTCTGCAATTGTGAATTGGAAGCCTCCTCAGAATGTCAAGCAGCTCCGCAATTTCCTAGGGCTTGCAAGCTATTGCCGAAGATTCATTGAGAATTTCTCAAAGATTGCAAAGCCTCTTTCCAACCTCTTCCAGAAGCATGTCAAGTATTCCTAGACACCTGAGTGTGACATTGCTTTCAACACTCTCAAAGAGAAGCTAGTCTCAGCTCCTGTCCTAACTCTTCCTGATGAATCCAAGCCATTCGAAGTTTTCTGTGATGCCTCATTGCAAGGTCTCGGTGTTGTGTTAATGCAAGAGAAGAAAGTTGTGGCCTATACCTCTCGCCAGTTGAAGCCCAATGAAAGGAACTACCCCACTCACGATCTTGAGTTGGTGGCAGTTTCCCATGCATTAATAACATGGAGACATCTCTTGTTGGGAAGGCAAGTGGAAATTTTCACCGATCATAAGAGCCTCAAGTATATGGTCACTCAACCCAACCTCAACCTCAGGCAAACTCATTGGGTCAAAATGATTCAAGAGTACAACCCAAGTATTGAGTATACTCCAGGCAAGGCCAATGTGATTGCAGATGCTTTGAGCAGAAAGGCTCATTGCAACAGCTTAATTCTCAAGCCATTCCAACCGGATCTTTGTGAAGCTTTTCGCAAGCTCAACCTCCAAGTTCTTCCTCAAGGTTTTCTTGCCAACCTTCAAGTCACTACAACTTTGGATGACCAAATTCATGAGGCACAACTCCTTAACACCATGGTGAAGAGGGTGAAACATGGTATTGCCAAGGGCTTACCCAAATACAAGTTCTGTCGCATTGATGACAAGGACACCTTATTCTTCGATGACCGGTTGTGGTTCCTAAAGTTGGTCTAAGGAAGTCATAATGAATGAAGCGCACAATTATCTTCTTCCCATTCATCCAGGCAGTTCGAAGATGTACCATGACCTCTAGCAGTCGTATTAGTGGACTCGAATGAAGCAAGAAATTGGTCAATTCATGAATGAATGTGTTGTCTGTCAAAGGGTGAATGCAGAACACCAACAACCAGCTAGTCTCCTCCAACCACTTGCTATTCCAGAATGGAAGTTTGATCATGTCGAAATGGACTTTGTCACTGGATTTCCAAAATCCAAGCGTGGGAATGATGCTATTTTCGTTGTCATCGATAGGCTTACTAAAGTGGATCATTTCCTTCCAATCAAAGAATCTATCACGGCAGCTCAGTTGGCAGAGCTATACACCTCCAGAATTGTCTCGTTGCATGGTATTCCGCAATTGATCTCTTCAGACCGCGGAAGCATGTTCACTTCTAAGTTCTGGGACTCCTTCCAGA
The DNA here is from genome assembly GCF_003073215.2 of Triticum urartu. Taxonomy (NCBI): domain Eukaryota; kingdom Viridiplantae; phylum Streptophyta; class Magnoliopsida; order Poales; family Poaceae; genus Triticum; species Triticum urartu. The sequence continues at coordinate 184,312,372 of NC_053023.1, forward strand.
AGGCCATGGGCACCAACATTCGCTTCAGCACGACTTTCCATCCTCAAACAAGTGGCCAAGTCGAGCGAGTCAATCAAATCCTCGAAGACATGCTCAGGGCTTGTGTCATCTCTTTTGGTATGTAGTGGGAAGATTGTCTCCCTTATGCCGATTTCTCCTACAACAACAGTTTCCAAGCAAGTTCGGGCAAGGCCCCATTTGAAATTCTATATGGCAGAAAGCCAACTTCTTGGTAATGACTTGATCACAGAAGCTGAAGAAATGTGCAAAGTCATCCATGAAAATCTCAAAGCCGCGCAATTGCGCCAGAAGAGTTACTATGATAGCAAGCATCGTGACTTGGCTTTCGAGATCGGAAACCATGTCTACCTCCGCGTCTCTCCAATGAAAGGCACTCGACGCTTCGGTATCAAAGGGAAGCTTGCCCCTAGATACGTGGGTCCCTTCAAGATCATTGGCAAAAGAGGCGACCTCACCTATCAACTTGAGCTTCCGTCCAACTTCACAAATGTGCATGATGTGTTTCACGTGTCACAGCTTTGCAAGTGCTTCAAGACGCCTGAGCGCACTATCAACTTCGAAGAGATTGAACTCCAAAAAGACTTGTATTATCATGAGCATCCCATTGCCATTCTTGAAGAAACCGAGCGCAAAACTCGCAAAAAGTTGATCAAATTCCTGAAAGTTAAGTGGTCGCACCATTCCGACCGAGAAGCCACCTCGGAGCACAAGGATCACCTCCATCTCGAATATCCGAAGTTTTTTCAGTCCTAGATCTTGGGTCGAGATCCTCTTGTAGTGGTGGAGAGTTGTAACGTCCCGGATGTAACTTTCCATAATTGTAACCCTAACTCTTGCCATTTCTGGCTATGTGATATGCTTTATCCTTCGTGGTTGGGTTTTTGTCTTTCGTTTTGCATTTTGTTCAAGTCATGCATTTCATCTCATGTCATCATGTGCATCTCATTTGCATTCGTGTTCGTCTCATGCATCCGGTCATTTTCCCCCTTGTCCGTTTCGGAATCCGACACTCCCACATGCACCCGTTTGCACCCCTCATATCTCGTTTCATGAGCGGGAGAAAAACGTTCTCGGAATGGCCCAAGAGTTGTCGAGTGGCCTTGGTACATCACCGGTAGGCCGCCTGTCAAATTTCGTTCCATTTGGAGGTCGTTTGACGCCCCAACGGTTAACCGGGTAACCGCAAAAGCCCCTCTCTCTTTGCAGCCCAGCACCCCTCCCAAAACAGCCCACTAGCCCATCTAAACCCTCTCCATGCTCTCCGTCGTTCGCTCATGATCGTGTGGGCGAAAACCACACCTCATTTGGACTCTCCTAGCCCCCCTACCTATAAATATGCCTCCCCCACCTCAAAATCCGGATCAAACCCTAGTCCACCCTCTCCCGCTGCCACCGGATGTGTCCGCGATTACTGGAGACGTCCGCCGCCGCCACCCGGACCAATCCTCCGCCGCCACGTGTCCCACGCCGCCTCCCACCGCCGCCGGCCCATGAGCCTGAAGCGGGCCCCTCGAGCCCATCCACCGTCGCCCCGCATCCGCATCCGCATCGCTCCGTGCCCCACGCCACCGTCGCACGCCACCTCTGTCGCGCCGCGAGCCCGCGCCGCGAGCGCCTCCGTCCTCCGCCCGCTGGACCTCTTTGCCACGAGCTCGCCAGAGCCGATTTTCCACCTCCTCCACGACCTCGCCGGAGCCCGCACCTCTTCCCCGACCACGCCGGCGTCCCCCTCCTCCATGACCTCGCCGGCACGCCGCCCATGTCGCCGATTCGCCGCCGACCTCGTTATCCGTGCTGGAACCCTAGATCTGGAGGTTGCGATTTCGTCTAAGCCCTCAACTTTTCTTCATCATGTGCACCAGCTTGACTTGTCATATCTCCATGCTCATAGCTCCGATTTGCGCATATGATATATCGAAATGTTCGTCTCGTGATACTATTCATGTTAGTGTCATTTATATGCATGTTACTGTCCATATTGATGCCCTAATCTTTGTTGCAAAAGTGCTATATCATGTTGTCTGCTGGAATTTATCATAACTTGCTGAATTGTCATTTTCATTTCATTTTGTGTGTGCATCCTATGAGCTTCACGTCACATGTTTTAGGAGCTCCCTCATGCCATTTTTACAGTGGTGCAAGCCTTGTATTTTTATGAGCTCTGTGGTGACAAGCACAAGCTTGCAAAATAGGCTATGTGATGTTGCTGATTTTAGACACAAGATTTTGCTAAGTCCTTTTCCTGTCACATTATGATGCTATGTTGTCTTGTTTCTAGTGGTAGATCTATGAATATGTTGAGGTAGTTTAGTAAGAGTGTTTTTGAAGATATGGTTATGCTCTATCCATTCATACCTCTGTCTGCAATTATGGACTAATCTAGCTTGTCATTAGCATGCTCTACTTTTGCTAAATAATGTTGCTAGCAGATTGTTAACATGAAGTTCATTTTTGCCATGTCTTTTGCTAGTGATCCATGCACCCTATGAACTTTCTCTTACCATGTTTAGCTTCATATTTGTGTCTTATTACTGTTGGTTACCTTGTGATGCCATGTAATGCTTTGTGGTGAGTGGCATGAGCTTGCAAAGTTGCTATCATGAAACTGTTTCTGCCATGCTCTGTTTTTCTTCAAAGTCTGAAACTGATCATATCACTTGCCATGTTTGCATGGGTGCTACCTCATTTTTTGTGCATCTTTGGCTAAAGTTCATTAAGGGAGTTCTGGTCTTTGCCTTTAGTACTAGCATGCCATGCCTTCGTTTTCCATGATATGTTCCTCTAGCATGTTGCTTGCTAGCTCTAAACATTGCTACCTGATGCTATTTATGACATGTTCAGTATTTTGACTAAGTCTGTGAAGCTGTTATCATTTGCATTTTCGTCATGTTATTTTAAGATTGTTATAGTGTATTCTTGCAGGAGCTCTTTGTTCATGATTTGTAGAGCTTCACCTGTACTTTACGACCATGTGCTTTGTTGCTACGTTGCAGTGTTGTAGCATAGTTTCTCCATGCATCTTAAGTGCTATGATGATGTTAAGCATAGTTTTGCATCGTTATTGTTTTGCTCGTCTTTTGCAAACCGTGCATCATTTCTGGTGATCCTTTTATCGATTTCGTCCGAAATCACTCACTCTTTCCAATGGTATGCTTGGTTTGCCAAGTGGATGCATTGATCATCTTTTCCCTTCCGGAGTACCCATTTGCATTGCACGTCGTACCTCGCATTCCATGACATGTCTTGCATCATGTTGCTTGTGCTTTGCACCGTGATTGATTGTTGTCCCATTGCTTGTGTTCTTGCTTTGGGTAGAGCCGGGAGACGAGTTTGTGAATGAGGAACCTATTGATTATGCTAACGAGGAGCAAGCTTTCGACAACTCTAAGAACTTCGCAGGCAGGATGATCATAACCTGAGGATCATCTTTATTAAACCCCCCGGGCCAGTGTTCCTCTGAGTGCTGGTCCAACCTGGGCGATGTCCAGCGCCCCCTGGGCAACCAGGGTCTCAACCAACCCGACATCTGGCCCATCCGGTGTGCCCTGAGAACAAGATACGTGTGACTCCTATCGGGATTTGTCAGCACATCGGGCGGTCTTGCTGGTCATGTTTTACCATTGTTGAAATGTCTTGTAACCGAGATTCCGACACTAATCGGGCCTTTCTGGGAGAAGGAATATCATGCGGTGATCGTGAGAGCTTGTGATGGGCTAAGTTGGGACACCCCTGTAGGGTATAAACTTTCGAGAGTCGTGCCCGCGGTTATGTGGTAGATGGGAATTTGTTAATATCCGGTTGTAGATAACTTGACACTTGACTTAATGAAAATGCTTCATCCGCGTGAGTAGCCGTGATGGTATCTTTTCGACGGAGTCCGGGAAGTGAACAAGGTTTGGGTTATGTTTGAACGTAAGTAGTTCATGATCACTTCTTGATCACTTCTAGTTTCACGTCTGTTGCATAGTTTCTCTTCCCACTCTTGTACTCGTATGTTAGCCACCATATTTTCTTAGCGCTTGCTGCAACTCCACCTCATGACCACATCCTACCCATAAGCTTGAATAGTCTTGATCTTGCGGGTTTTGAGATTGCTTAGTCCTCGTGACTCATAGATATTACCAAAACAGTTGCATGTGCCGATGATACCAGTGCAGGTGATGCTACCGAACTCAAGTGGGAGTTCGACGAGGACCTTGCCCGTTACTACATGTCTTTTCCTGATGATCAGTAGTGGAGCCTAGTTGGGACGATCGGGGATCTAGCATTTGGGGTTGTCTTCTTTTCATTTAGATTTATCCGCAATCGGACTATGTGTGTACTCTGAATGATGTATGAATTATTTGTTCCTTTGTGTGACATGGCGATTATAAGCCAACTATATATTTATCCCTTCCTTGTTCATTACGTGGGATTGTGTGAAGATGACCCATCTTGCGACAAAACCAACATGCGGTTATGCCTCTAAGTCGTGCCCCAAAACGTGGGAGATATAGCCGCATGATGAGCGTTACAACCAAGCTACTAGTTCTATTTCCTCACCTCTTCCATTTCCTCATTTCTGTGTAGAAGTACTTGATCGTTACTATTTGAAGACTTTGACTGAAGACTTTCTCAATTTCCTCAATCCTATTTCTTCAGTCAGTTTGACTTCAGCCTGCTTATCATGTGTTTACGCTACTTGTACTATGTGCTTGTTTTCATTTCATCATGATGATTGTGCTACTACTCTGTTATACTTGCATCTGAGTACTTATTCTGCTGCTAAGTAATTCGTTGCTTAGAAATTTCCTCACCCTAAAATACGTCAGTGACGAATTTGTAAAAATCGCCTATTCACCCCCTCTAGTCGATATAATGCACTTTCACTAACCCCACATCGAATCGTTATCTTCTTGTGTGCACATAACTTCCACCTGGATGGGTAAAACACACACTCACACTTAACAATCTGTTTCTAGCTACCCCCCCTCTCAATCTTCCCCTATATCCCCGAAACCAATAAGACCATCCCTTCGTTTAGTTCCCGCCTACATGCACCATCGATATATAGTAGTCTTCCTCGGTGTCTCTCGAACAAACACATTCTCTCTATGTCGACTCCTCACGCGCGCACGCCTTCTCTCCCCTCTCTACGAGCCTTTTCTCTCTCGCACCCCCTCGTTGGTGGCCTCTTCCATACACATCACCTCTCTACGATGAAGCCACACACACTTAAATTACTTTCGCCACCAAAGACTACGCGTCACACACACAGGCACCCACCCACCCTCACCCCCCACACACACACACTAAGACTCCATCTCACACACATGCTCTAGGTGGAGAATTTGTTCCTACCACCCTTCGTCCAACCTTACCTATATGATAAACAATCACCTTAATTTACTTGTATAACATGGACAAATTCCACTTTACTTTATTAGTTAGCAAACTTCTCATAATTATATAACGCAAATCACGAGCAGGAAGTGACATTTTTTTACACAACCACGTTAACATGGCCACATAAATCACTAGCTAAAGTGAATTACCATTATACTTATTTCCCGATGCAAAAGGTTGAGTACATGTCCGAAGAGTAGAGTCACACACACACACTCTGTCTCTCAGAATCTCACACACACACACACCAGTTACGTGACGCCCCCTTAAGCAGACCTGTATGTTACAATTTGTTCACCCGCGGGTACACGTGATGGTGCGCATTTATTTAAGCTGGACGGTGAACCCAAACAGTAGCTGCATTCATTCCCCTCCCGCCTCCTCTTCTCTGGTCCGCGTCGCCTGATAGCCATGGCCCGACCGAAGGTGATGACATATGCCATACTCCCACTGGAGCGGCGCTTTAATCTGAAGCGTGGATCGCAGCCGCCCTGCCTCCGGAGTCCGGACTAGACGGAGCCGGACGAGGAGGCATTGGAGGTGGAGCAGCACGCGGAGCCGGAGGAGGAGAACGACGATGCGGAGCCGGAACAGGACGACGACGACACAGACGAACCGTAGCCGGAGGGGGATGATGATTTCCATTGTACTCGGACTTAAAGGGCTTTGAGTTTCATGCCACATTTATTTCATAGAGATAAGAGAAAGGAAATTTTAGTGGTCATTAATGCATCTTTTTGTGCTAGCACTCCTATATGAGGGTTGACCGGTCGCTTCCCGCGGACGTGCGCGGGCAGTGGGAGAGGAAGGAGAAGGGAAGTGGGCTGTGGAGTAACATTTTTAGCACAATTTGTTAGGAAACTGAGTGCAATAATTGAGTAGTTTTCCAAACTACCAGTACTACACCTGAAACGATTCAAAACCAATACCACCACCATGCCCGCATCTGACCGCCCTAGCCGACACGACCCCACTCCTTTGTCGGCGCGCGCTTCCCGCGTAAAACGACCAGCGTCACCCCAGAGCGTTAGTGCCACATTAATGCCTGGCCAGAGCGGAGGCGACCTCTCACTGGCGCCGGCTTTGAAGCAGTGCGACGGCCGAGAGAGCGCCGCTTCCCAGTGCACGCGACTGCTCCGCATCGAGGCTGGCCATAGTTTGGATGAGTCTCCATCATGGGGATCAACACTAGCTGTGATGATATGGACTCCCATTGCCTAAGTACTCTACTACTACTATATTAATTGGAGGCACAAATTAGGTTTTATATTTGTTTACGTGTATGCCCCGAGACCTTCCAACTAGACATGTCTTTCTATCCGGGTCGCACTTTGTAGCATTCATACCACTAGTACAACTATGTGTGGTCTCCGACCCAGAAGTGGAAGAAGTGGAGACGCTCTACCACGTTGTTCATGTCCCAATCCTTTCGCTGACATGTGGGACATCTAGCATGTGCCGTGTTTGGCACTCCTTCGTCGTAAGAGTTGAAATGCTAGCATTCATCAAAAATCAAAAATAAATATAAATCAGCAGTGATAATATACCACACGGTTTCCTTGCTCCTCGATATCGGAAAGAATACTTCCGTTCGCCGACATGTGGGACGTCGATCATCTTGGTCCACTTGCCATGCATGTAGAACTCCAAGGGAGAGTCACCCCGATCGTCATGCCGCAGTAATAATGACTAATGAGCCATCAAATCACAGGCCCAACCTTTCCCACTGTGAAGTTGCTCGGACGAAGGAACCATCATAACTTCGTTGAATTCCGCTTCTTGAAGAAAACTACTATACCAGCAGTACTACTAGCTACAGTAGTATTGTACTCCAGCAGAGGCCTCCTTTGGATCATAGGATAGGAATTTTATAGGAATATGAAAATCATAGAAGTGAGATGACATGCATCTAAATTCCTATAGAGAAAGAGATGCCATTTGATGCATAGGATAGGAATTTTTCCATCGAGTCTAGGCTAATGTACTGGTTATTTGCTCTAAAAACTACAGTAGTAACTAGTACTGGTACATGCTCATAATTAATTAAACAAACATACGGGCAACACAGACACACACACTAACTACCAGTACTACTACTTCTCACATGCTAGCCAGATGCCGTCGTTCTCCTTCCCGGCTTTGTCGGCGACACCCCACCGTTCTTGGATCTCTGCCGACCTCTCCACGGTAGCGCGTGCGTCCTCTTCTTTCTTGCGGTGGTGGGCCTCTCTTTTCTTGAGTGCTTTCAGAATTTTCCGCTCCTTCTGTGTGGCTTTGGCCGCCTCTTGCTCTACCACCCATTCGGCCTTGGTAGCTTCAAATTCCGCCCACGTAGGTGTGAGGTCGCGAGCGGCGATGAACTCGGCACGGCGGGATGCCATCGCTTCCCTACCATTTTGTGTGCGGTCGTGGGCGGTGAGGAACTCGGCGCGGTAGGATGTGATCGCTTCCTTACCGGTTATTGTGCGGCGCGGTGGCATGAACGACGCTTGGTGAGAGCTCTGGGTGGAGTGGCCGGACAACTATATAGTGCATTGGTTTGTCAAGAGCTCAAGGATAGAAGACGAAAGAAATTTGGATTCCACTTCAATCCTGGTCATTTATTACCGAGTCAAATGCATTGGTGGTCATCGAACTTGTCTTGATAGCTCACTTTGATAATTGTATACGAGATATGGTGATTATACGGCCACTGGCTATGCGTATAGCTCCATATTTGTTTGGTTGACCAGTCAAATAGTCCGCATGCGCCTCATCAGCTTGTGTTCTTTATCTATCTATCTATGCTGGCCTACCTGTCAGTGGAGAAAGAAATAAAAACCAAAATTATGTGTATGTGAGGAATCAAACAACAGACTCGTCGCTGCAACGCACACTCATCGGCCAAATGAAAATGAAATACTTTGCGTTAAATGCACAAACCGATTTTCTTATATTATACATGATGCACGCATTAGTGCACACCGTCCATAGAGGCAAGTAGCATGTATGCATGCAGACACTCATGCTCACGCTGTCAAACCATGCTAATGCATGCACGTCGCCCTCTCAATAAAAGTCCTGCTCATGGCGCAACGCAAATGGCGAGCCCGTCACCTACGCGCCCAGGTGGTGCCTGACATTACTGTATAGATGTTTGCTGGTGGCCTCTGCGCACACTGTCGTGGGTTTGTCACGGCAGATGTCCTTGTGAAAGGACTTAGTCATGGAGCCATCGCTACGGGTTAGCTTAAAGGGGTTAAACCCCGAACAAGGGGACACGGGGAATTTTATACTAGTTCGGCCCCTTCGAGGAAGGTAAAAGCCTACGTCTAGTTGTGATTGGTATTGCTAGGGTTTTGAAGGCCAGGGAGTGAATCCGCTTTGTCTGGCTTCTCGAGTTGTTGTCTGTCCCTAGACCGCTGCCGGGTCGTCCCTTTATATACATAGGTTGACGCCCGCCGGTTTACAGAGTCCCGAAGCCGGATCATAAACGTATCCAGTCCGGTCTCTATTCTTCCTATCTTACAATACAAGTTACATGACTAAGCCGGTTTACATTTATAGGCTTTAACCCGCCTTTGGGCCTTGGGCCTCCATGAAGCGCCATCATCCTTGCATCTTTATAGGCTTCTAATCTTCAAGGAGTCAACCCGGCTACATAAGGCCGGTTTACCTCCAATAGTAATATCCCCAACATTAGGCCCTAGATTGGTTTGAACTCGTTCATGTCAATCTTCTATAGTTAGAAAAAATTCTTCCCTCATATCTTCACCTCGATCTTGTAAACCGCCGTGACATCACACTTCAAGATTATGATAAATCGTCCTGACGTCATCCATCCGTTGATGTCGAAGATTACCTTCATTTAATATGTCTTCAGCCATCGAGGCGACACCCTTATTAACTTATCCATTTTGGGCTCCTCGATTCCTACACTTGCCGTTTCATCTCTTTGCCTTATAAATAGGGAAAGCGGACCTCTTTTCTTTTCTTTCCGCTACCCATTCATCTCTTCTTCTTCCTCTCGACGACCCCGCTCCCGAGCACTGCCGTCATCTTCGAACACCGCCTCTGCTTCGCCGTTCGCCGCTGCATCAACCTGGTCGCACCAGAGTTCCACAGCACCCTTCCCCTGCTTCTGCCGTCGCAGTAAGTCTTTTCCCCTTTCTTTCTTAGATCCATTAGGGTTTCCTTGTTCTTCGCTGTTCTTGAGATTCATCAGAGCTTTCAGTGTTGCTCTTTCATGGCCTTTAGGTGCATACTTTGTATCTGACGTACTCCTTGTCGTAGCTAACCTTCCATTGTCACCACAAACCTTTATGCGCAAATAACTAATCTAGTCCTTCATAAGTTGCTTCGGTTCTGCACCCCTTTTAGATCCAATTATTTTTACTTTTTTGTCTTATCTTAGATCCGAAAATTTCATATGTCACTATGAGATCTGTTTCTATGTCCCTGTGAGATTTGTTTCTCTTTACACCAACATAGGCGGTTTAACCTTGTATAAGCAGTCTATGCCATTAGCCCTCTGATAAACCGGAGGAGCATTTTACCTTCATAATTATGTTCCGGTTTAACAGTGTCTGAGTAATCCTGTGCTAGTATTACCTTTTTCCCTTATTGCATTAGTCTTCGGCTTACACCACTTCACAGATCAGTATGTTTCTTAATCCCTTGTATCTTGCATATAATCATGCGTAATTTATAAACCGGCCTTTCATTTTCAGCTTATTTGTTTCGCAATGGCCAAACAATTCACTGCCTGCAACTGGGCTCGTTCCCGGGTTACTGAGACTCAGTTGAATGCGATGGTCAGCATTGGCTCCCTACCTAAGAAAACTGAAATCAAATGGCGAGTTCCCGGAACAGAAAATCCTCCGACCCCAAGGCAGGGTGAGGTGGTGGTCTTTGTTGATCACATAGGCCGTGGCTTCAAACCGCCAGGATAAAAGTTTTACCGAGATGTGCTTTCCATCTTCCAACTTCATCCGCAAGATATCGGTCCCAACTCGGTCTCCAATTTATGCAACGTCCAGGTCTTCTGTGAAGTATATTTACAAGAAGAACCAACTGCAAAACTATTCCAGGATTTCTTCCACTTAAACCGGTGCACAGAGTTTGTAAATGGACCAAACAAAGAACTTGGTGGTGTCTCGATTCAAAAGCGGAAAGAAGTTGAATTTCCTCATGCCAAACATCATAGTCACCCAAAGGAATGGAACCAAACTTGGTTTTATTGTAGAGACACTTCGCCTGAAGATGAAAATCCCCTCCCCGTCTTTCGTGATCACAGACTATCCAACACTCAACAATGCCACAACGCCTGAGCTCTTCAGAAAGGGCAAAATATGCTCCTCAACTAGCCAAACTCCGGGCCTTTATGGCGAACGGTTTAACAGGCGTGGACTTTGTGCGCTGTTGGATATCCTGGAGTATCTTGCCGCTAAGACGGCGCCGCGGTTTAATGTGTGAATATACCGGTGAGGTTGAAGACCCTCAACGCCATTGCAACATCCAATTATCTGAGGAAGAGGTCACTGAAGGTGTAAAGAATATTCTGAATGAATCAGAACTGATCTGTAGTCAAACCGGTCTGAGTCCCTTCTATGCCAAAAACAAACCGCCTATTGTAAGCATTATATTTCCCCCTCATCTCTAATATTTTTAGCTTATGCAACCTGTAATCCTTCTTCTTTGTATATAGGGAGATGACCCCTTCTGGAAACGGAAAACCATAGAGAAAGCGGCAAAACCGACTGGAGACAAAGCGGTCAAGCCATCCTGCCCAAAGACCAAAGCCGTAAAACGGACGTCAAAACGGAAAACGGCTGACCGGATTAATATGGAGCTTGATGATGATACTGATGATCCAGAAGTTGAGGTAGAACTTGACAGACTTGGCTCTCTTTTCATGCATCTCATTAACAATGATCTTTCTCAGGAGGATGCAGAAGCTAGTCAAGCTGATGATGTAGAGGTAATTACCCTTTCCTCCGATTCAGACTCTATGCCAACACAAAAAACTCGCCAAGCAGTCTGGAAAGTAAGCTTTTCTCATCCTCTTGCTCACTTGGATCCAACATTTATTTTGAAGACTCAGCAACATGAAGCTCGCCGGACAACCCGGCACAGTGGCCAACATGTCACTTCAGCCTGTTTACCTGATACTCCGGTTCGGAAGCGTTGGTCTGAGGTCTCTCCTACTTCTGACCATTCTTACCCCAAGGCAAGTTATTTCAGACAGCCTCTTAATTTGTCCGATTCAAATTATTAGGTGACACCTCCTTCATCTTCTGGTGAATCGATAGCAACTCAACTCCCCCCTTTGAAAACTGTGGCCGGGTGAGTTGAAAAAAACCTTTCCTTTCAATGCGTCATAAATCCTTTGAATAGGATGTTAATCCTCTTTTATTCTGTTTGCAGGGCCAAAGCCAGACACAGTAAGAAAGCTCGGACCACCAATCCGCTCGAAGATCCGGTCGCCGAAGAAGAAGAACCAAGAGGTGAACCGGAACAACCTCGTGAACTGGAAAGCCCTCATCCTGAAGCTGCTTCTGATAACCCGCCCGTTGAAGGCCAAAATACTGATGAACCAGCAGGCGCTGATCCTGCCGCACCTGAAGTTGAACTGGCAGAACCAAACCGGGCTAGTCCGGTGAAAGATGCTGAAATTCCAATATCATCACCAAAAACCCTAAAGGCCAAGGTGATGACGTTATTATTACCGGAATGGGCCACGGCCCTCCCGGCCATCCCGTCATTTTGGCTCAACACAGTGCCAAAGAAGAGCAAGCTGCCAGGTAGAAAGGTAAATGGAGCAGCGATTTATCAAGCTATGCTCATCTTAACGCTGATGAGCTCCATTCTGGCTTCTTGAACCGTCTGCACTCCCTTTGTGTATTGATTTATAGCTGAAATATTATCCCAAGTAGCCCCCAAGGGACGTTTTATGATTCTTAATCATAAACCGGGTCTTTGTAACACTTTAAGCATCTCATCATTGATCCTTGCAATGGCAGGTCTCTAATAATAGATAAGACTCATCTTGAAATAATTAGATAACTTTCTGCAGCATAGCCACCAAAGGCCAGTTTAAATTGGCAAGTTAATCCGGTTTTTAATCCACACATCCATTTTAGAACAGATGCACATTAGCCCCCAAGTGTCAAGAATAATGCTTGCATTGTTCTGGAGACTTGCATAAAGTGTAGTACTTGAGAGCAAATAGGCATTAGCCCCCAAGTATGAAGTGCATAACTTTGTTATATGCTTTGTACTTAACACATATATATGCTGTTTGTTTAACATACCTGCAACGTGGTAGGCTGAACTGAGAAGCAAAGATGCCCGAAATTCTGATTTGCAAGAGAATGTGAAGTCATAATAAGCTGAGGCTGAAAAAGCCAAAGAGGAGCTGACCCAGGCCCTGGCCGTGATAGAAAAGTTGAAAGAATCTTTCAACAAAGATCGTGCTGACTGGGAAACTGAGAAATTTGGTTTAACCAAAAGAGCTGTAGACGCCGAGGCAGCCCTGAAGCGAGTGGTAGACGAACTAGCCGGTTTGAAACACCAAATCAATGCGATGACCTCTGCTATCTTTGGTAAGTACCTGCTTTATGTGCATTGCATAAGTTGATGAACCTTATAACTGACAAAAATGCTGATAAAACCTTTGACAGGTACCCGGATCACTCATTTTGGCACAGATATGCGTATGAAACTCAAAGCGGCATACACATTGATTGAGCAGTTGTACTCTAGGTCTCAGCGGGCTATTTGCACGACGGCTTATAACAAACCGGCTCCCACTTTGATTAAAGAGACTCTTGAGAAGTAGGCCATGTTACCAGCCCACATCGCCGAGTTGAATAAAGCAGCTGCCAGAGCCGGATCTTTAACTGCACTTATTCGAGCAAAAGCCTGGATTCCAGATCTTGAAGCGGAAGACATCATCAAAGGATACCTGGGTGTTAAAGAAGATGGTTCCAACTTTGACAATGATGATCTCCGGCAGCTGACCAAACAGATGTGGCCAGCAGCCAGCAAGCTGGCCGATGATACCGATTTGTCCCATTTTCAACCGTTTTACAATGCGGAGGGGAAGAGGCAGCCGGCCGACATCCATGAAGTTGAAGAACTTGTGCCTCCGATTCGTAAGCACACTCATGCTCCTGATATTAACCCCTCCAATCTTATCCATGAAGAAGCAGTGTTTCAAGATTTAACTGGAATCGATTGGTCAAAGGTTGATTTCCAGCGACTAGGGAGGGATGAAGAAGTGCCCACACCAACGGACCCTCAACTATCAAACCGTCCAGATGAAGCGCCTGAACCGGCCACCGGTTTACTATCCACCGTGTGCCGATTTTATGAAAAACAATTATGCCATTGGAGCCACTTTGAAGGCTTCTTGAAATAGGATAGCCAAAACTCCTTTATTTGCCATGCCTTCGAACATGTTTTGTAATGCCTCATGACAACTTGTGCCACCCTTCGGGATTTATTTATGCATAACCTATGATGAGTTGTGTTCCTGGGTTCAACAACTTAAGAGTGTCTAGCGGTTTACCGCTAGACGGGTCAATAAATCCAAGAAGTGTACAAGATATAGATGAAATAATCAAAGTGTTTGTACAAAACAGAATATACACAACATACCTCTTTGGTTGACCAACGGTGCATACGGCAAATGTGTTAATACAGATCCGGAACGTTGATAACCTTATCTCTGTATTGCTGGTTTAAACCGGACTGGGATAACTTCCGGGCTTTCTTTATAACACTGGTGATTTAGTCAAACCAGACCGGGTCAATAAACACTGGTTTATAACTGATCATGTGCCAACAACTTTTAGTTGAGAAGCAAGCCGGGTCAAGGACGCCGGTTTATCAAAAAATACTTATGATTTTCAACAAACAAAATTCAAACAGGAAAATATGCAAGGCTTTTTACGAGCTGCCAGGCTCCAAATCGAGGCTTTTCATGGGCTGCCAGGCCTCTGAGTTAAACCATTTAACAAAGCCTTTTAAGATGGGCCTCCGATTAACCAATTGTGACGCCCCAAGACCAGAGCTCCAGATGCCTTCCATGTTTTTCCGAGATTCGTCATGTGATTTGTTTAGCTTGTTGCATTCATCATTGCATATTTTGCATTGCATCATGTCATCATGTGCATTGTGCTATTCATGCATGACATTTTGTTGCATGCCCCATGTGTGATCCATACATCTGCACCTCTCCTTCTCTTTTCTTTCTTTTTGCAAGTGCCATCTTGCCCTCCTCCATTTATGTTCAACTTCTCCCTACAAATCTCACACCTCATCCTTAAGTTCTCTGCCAAATGTCATTCTATTTGGATTTGTTTTGGTTGGGTTCAAAAATGGCTCAAGCTTGAATTTAATTCAAACTTGGATTATTTTTCTACCTCTAAAAATTGCCAAGTCAATTTATTCAAATCCTGTAAAAATCCAGGACTCGATATATATTTCTATCTCTGAGCCTTTCCTTCCCAAAACTCCTTCCCTTTTCAATCTTGGAGGTGTCTAATTATTTTAGGCAGAATATAAGGAAGGATGGAAGGCCTCAATCCCAGCCGAAGCCCACCTGGGCCTTTCTTTCCCCGGCCCAAGCTGAGCCGAATGGCCACCTGCTCCCTTCGTCACGGCGTCTCCTTCCTCCAGAGTATAGCAGCAGTAGCGCCGTGAGCAGGAGGCTCACGGACGTCGAGGCTAGCGCATGCCTGCACCCCTATAAAGCCCCGCAGCGACCCCTAGGGTTTCCTCCTCCCTCCTCCTTCCCTCCTCGTGCCGCCATCTCTCTTCCTCCCCTCTGTTATCCCTTCTTCTTCAAGATCAGAGAGCACCATCGAGAGCAGAGAAATAAACCGTCGATGGCCGTCGTCGTTCTTGCGACCGGAGGGCCTCAAGCTCGTCTTCGACATGTCATCCTGCACCCCGTCAGCCTCCTCGGCCGATCCCCGCAGTTAGTTGGGCGGGAGCCACCCCAATGCGCCTCCCTGCCATTGCCGTCGCCATGGCCGGTCGAGCCAAGCCGAGCTCGAGCCTGGTGTCGTCCACGTCGTGGTGGCCTTCTTCTTCCTCTGGAGCGACCTCCACGAACCGGATCGCCAAGTCCAGCGCCCCGTCGCGGTCTTCTTCCCCAGCTTCCTCTGCATCGCCTAAGGAGTCGCCAAGTCCCATGCCTGGCGTCCTCCCGTGCTTCCTTCTTCCTCGAAGAGGAACCACGTCGGGTTCAGAGCTCGACTGCGTCTCCGCTGGTTCGTCTCTGTCTCCGTCGCCATGTCCTAGGGGGAGTTAGGTATACCTGCTTCCCTCCCTCTTCTTCCTGCCGAGTTTAGGTCACCAGAGTCACCACTAGATCCATGCCATCGTCATGCCCTCGCTGCTCCGGCGAACCTCTAAAACTTTCAGTGAAAAGCTGTCGTGCCCTATACGGATCTTGTCCCCGCTCGCCTCGCTCGGGCCCATGCTTCGCTTTACCTCACCGCATCGCTGCAGCCTTGCCTCAAGTGTTGCGCATGCGCACACAACCACAGCTCCACGCACTCCCTAGCATGTTTTCGCACACCCGCTGTTGTAGCCCTTACCTCGCAATGCATCGCCGCCATGGCCGCAAGCTCCTACTTCCACACATGCCACTGGCTTCGTTGCTTTGCTGCACCTTCGCCGCACGCCCCCCCACACACGCATCTACACCCGCGCACGGCCGCGCTCGATTGCGAGCCCGTGACCCTGCTTCGTCTTGCCGCCGCCATGTCCGGGGCGACCTCGAGATCGTCCTCGAGTCTTCCCGCGCACCCGAGCCTTTTGCATGGTCTCACCTATCAGTGCACCAACATCCTTGTTCCGCACACCCGCCGGTGCTCTACTACCTTTGTGGTCGCCGTCTTGATCGAGTTCGCCGCCAGCAAGTTTCCTGTGCATTCATGGAATATCAGGGCGCTTGGCCATGGAGTCCATTAAAATGGCGCCGTGCTCCTTCTCTAGCAGGATCACACCACTAGCCTAGTTGGTTAGCCACACGAGCTCTGATCCGGCAGGTCTTGGGTACGAGTCCTAGGAGCACAATTTTTGCTCTGTTGCACGCACACATCCACATCCACTTCGGGCCAGATCTACTATTGGGCTTCCACAGTGAGCAGCATTCGGCCCACTTTTTTTTGTTCGCTGCGATTTGTCTAATTCCAAGTGCATGCATATTTACAGAATATGCCATCATTTTGATTTGTTCATAACTAAATATCCATGCATCCAAATAAAACATGTCATATATGAAACATGCTTAGAATTTCATCTAGTTTAAAAATTTGCAACTTTCATCCATGTTAAAAATGTTTAAGATGATGTTTGCATATATTTTGCCATATTGCCATGTTAAAATGATTTAATTCATAACTAATTAACCGTAGCTCCAAATTTAATAAAATTTATATGTAAATGGGGTAGAATTTTGCCTAGTTTAACATGGTGGCATCCATCTTGCATGTTTAACAACTCTAAAATATGGCTTAGGGCAGAACAGTACCAAATCTATAATATGCTCATGGGGTTTTACCGGAATTGTTGTTCGTTGCTTCCGGCCTCATTTAAACTTGACTAGATAGGTAGTTTTACTTTGCTTCACCCACTTGCCATGCTAACAACATTTAATCTTGTTGGGTACATAAACGAGATGAAACTAAATAACTTGAATGTGGTGTTTCGTCAAATGCAACTCGTTGCATATTGAGCTCCACTTAATTTTTAGGGTTGCTTGTGCACTTTGCCATGCCATGCCTCATTAAACCGGACATGCATCATACTTGGTTGTGCATCATGCCATGATTATGTGGTGGTTGTTTACTATGTTGTTTGCTTCTTTCCGGTGTTGCTTCTTCAGGTTAGTTCCGATAATGTCGTGTTTGTGAGGATCCGTTGGCTACGTCCGTTTGTCTTCTTCATGGACTCGTTCTTCTTCCTTGCGGGATCTCAGGCAAGATGACCATACCCTCGAAATCACTTCTATCTTTGCTTGCTAGTTGCTCGCTCTTTCGCTATGCCTATGCTGCGATACCTACCACTTGCTTATCATGCCTCCCATATTGTTAAGCCAAGCCTCTAACCCACCTTGTCCTGGCAAACCGTTGTTTGGCTATGTTACCGCTTTTCTCAGCCCCTCTTATAGCGTTGTTAGTTGCAGGTGAAGATTGGAGTATGTTCCTTGTTGGAACATGGATTTTTGTTGCGATATCACAATATCTCTTATTTAATTAATGCATCTATATACTTGGTAAAGGGTGGAAGGCTCGTCCTTATGCCTGGTGTTTTGTTCCACTCTTGCCACCCTAGTTTCCGTCATATCGGTGTTATGTTCCCGGATTTTGCGTTCCTCACGCGGTTGGGTTATAATGGGAACCCCTTGACAGTTTGACTTGAATAAAACTCCTCTAGCAATGCCCAACATTGGTTTTACCATTCGCCACCTAGCCTTTTTTCCCTTGGGTTTCGCGGACCCAAGGGTCATCTTTATTTTAACCCCCCGGGCCAGTGCTTCTCTAAGTGTTGGTCCGAAATGGGCAGCCTGCGGGGCCTCCTCGGGGAAACTCGAGGCTTGGTTTTACTCGTAGCTTGACCTATCTGAGTGTGCCCTGAGAACGAGATATGTGCAGCTCCTATCGGGATTTGCCGGCACATTCGGGCGGTGTTGCTGGACTTGTTTTACCATTGTCGAGGATGTCTTATAACCGGGATTCCGAGTCTGATCGGGTCTTCCCGCTAGAAGGAATATCCTTCGTTGACCGTGAGAGCTTGTGATGGGCTAAGTTGGGACACCCCTGCAGGGATTTGAACTTTCAAAAGCCGTGCTCGCGGTTATGGGCAGATGGGAAATTGTTATTGTCCGGTTGTAGAAAACTTGAAGTTTAACTTAATTAAAATGCATCAACCGTGTGTGTAACCATGATGGTCTCTTTCCGGCGGAGTCCGGGAAGTGAACACAGTGTTGTAGTCATGCTTGACGTAGGTTGTTCTAGGATCACTTCTTGATCATAGTTGTTCGACCGTGCTTTGCCTTCTCTTCTCGCTCTCATTTGTGTATGTTAGCCACCATATATGATAGTCGCTTGCTGCAGCTCCACCTCATACCATTACCTTACCTATGAGCTTAAATAGTCTTGATCGCGAGGGTGTGAGATTGCTGAGTCCCCGTGACTCACAGATACTTCCAAAACCAGTTTGCAGGTGCCGATGTTACCGAGCAGGTGACACAACCAAGCTCAAGGAGGAGCTTGATGAAGATCTTGTCCTTTGTGTTGTTTCGTTCTAGTTGATCAGTAGTGGAGCCCAGTCGGGACGATCGGGGATCTATGTAGCATTTGGGGTAGTCTTCTTTCATTTTGGTTCGGTAGTCGGACCTTCATTGTATCTAGATGATGTAATGCTTTATTCATGTATTGTGTGAAGTGCTGATTGTAAGCCAACTATGTATCCCTTTCCCTTTATGTATTACATGGGTTGTTTGCGAATATTACCTCACTTGCGACATTGCTTTCAATGTGCTTATGCCTCTAAGTCGTGCTTCGACACGTGGGAGATATAGCCGTATCGAGGGCGTTACAAGTTGGTAATCAGAGCCTTCCCTGACCTTAGGAGCCCCCTGCTTGATCAAATCGTTAGCGTTGTTGAGTCTAGAATAATGTTTTTAGTCTTTTAGGATTATATATATCGGAGAGTTAGGAATTCTTTTTACTCCTCGGTCCCTTCGTCGCTCTGGTGAGGCATCCTGACGTAGAGTTTTGACTCTTCTCTTCTCAAATTTCACTAAAAAAAATTTAGGATCACGCGGGTATCTTGGAATCGTTCTGATGGTTTTGTGACGAGAACATTGTTCTTGGTGCCTCCTATCATTTAGGGGTTGTGGTAGTGTCCCGGGGAGTTGAGCTCCGAGGTGTTGTCGTCACAATTTTATCGTTGCAGTTCTGGAATACCTGAGTTTTGCCGACATCGAAAATCTCTTTTATGCAGTTTTTGGTGAGATAACCTCGACGCCACCCAGTACTGGGGCGAGAGTTTGGGAGTATTGCCATAACTTGTATAACAGATGCTTTTTCAAGGTTGAGTTAGATGATTTCCGAAGGTTTCTTGGTTATGTGTTGAAGGATGGATATAGCTGGATGTAGGATTTGCTAGTTTTGGGTGAGATATTATGCTTCCCGTGTATCCCCAACACCTGATTGCATAACCGGAAAGGTTCGGGAGTTTCATAGGTGGGAATTCAAGTAGCTCGTAGGATATCTTTCCGATAGACGTATGATATGAAATTGGGGTTCGACGTCTAGTGGTCCGCCTATTCACGGTTGGTTTTATAGTGGTATCGTTGTGTCTTAAAGAGTCCTTGGCTATGCCGACTCGGGGACGCTTCGTATGTCATGTGCACTGCCTTGTACATGATGGTGATGTATGATCGAGCCCGTGTAGGCCCCACCACGAAAACTTCGGACGAAATATCTATCATATGTTTGTTCCGGCTTATTCTGCAAGCCAATCCTTTGTTTTGTTTTTGAGTTGTGGTATTCGAGTTGCTTCGAAGTCAAATGTTGATTCCATCCCTTGTCTAAGTGGTGTTCTCATATTCCTATGTGAATACTAATCCTTCTTGACAATCGAGATTGTCATGGCAATCCTTTTCAACCGTTGTGTCTCTCTTCAAGTGGATCCGTTCAATTTCAACATTTGCAAGATTCAATCTCAGCTTTCTCAAGGGTGTTCGTTTCATCCATCCCAAATTGTCTTTGTTTTTCCCCCCCCCCCCCCCCTTTTTTTTCAAGGATTCAGATTTCTTAATCACTATCCATCTTATCGATGTGAAGTCTCTCCATTCTTTTTCGTCAACGTTCTTATCCGGTGTTTCTAAAGAAGATGCTAACGGAGTTTCAAGTTCGTTACTCTTCACTCATTTTCTTCTCCGGTGGATTCAAGTCAAGCTTTGTTGATCATATCCTTTCCTTGTTTCAATACTTTCTCTTGTCGGTGCTCCTCTTAATCATCCATTTCACATTATTCAATTGTTCCAGAGTGCTGAAGATATCTCAAAAGATTTGTGTCTCCATTATCAGTCCGTCCAAGATATCTCGAGGTTGTTATCTCATTCAAGCCGTTTAATTCAACTGGTGCTATCTCCTTTTCAAGTAATTGTTCTACGATGTTTCTTTTGAGTGGGCCCTAACCCACAGGTCTTTTCCCAGGATCTTACCTGACTCTTCTTATTCTCCCGGAGTTATTCTCAAATCTTCTAAAGTTTGATGTAAGAATGAATTATCATTAGTCAAATGTCTTCTCCAAGATCTTCCAAATTCTTTTCATCATTGGTTCAACTTTTCTATTCTTCTTTATTCCGGAGTGTCTCAACAATTCACGGTGGTGTTTCTCGTCGTCATTCTCAGATTTTGAAGACCGAAGAAGAGTTTTTCCTCCATATCTTATCCGTTCTCTCAAAGATTCATCATTCTAGCTTGTTGCCATCCTCTCATAGTTGTTTTTGGATTGTGAGAATTCTTTTCATCTATCCGGAGCAATTCAGGAGTCTTTATAGTTTGATTCTCCAAAGGCCATCATTTCGGTTTATTCATTCCCAGCTTTCAGTTATCGTTTCTCCTAATCTTACCAGTGCTTCGTTCAAGTTTTCTATAACCAATTCGGGATCTCTTCATTCACTTGCATCTAAATTCTCTCAAGCATCTTCGTTCATTTGCTAATTCTTCCCGGTGTTTCTTCATATTTCGTCGTTCATTTTCAATTCTTACGGTGGTTTACTCAAGATTTCTCTTCCTTCGTTTATCATATCAATTTATTCGTTGCTTCAATTCTACCGGTGGTTCATTGAAGACCTTCTCAAGTTGAGCTATATCTATCTTCATCCTTGCTACGAAAATAAGTAGTATGCCAAATCCGTTGATTATCATCAATTTAAATTGGTGAAGGATACGCATAACGTAATTCTTATAATTGTTTCATCCAAGTGATCTAATTCCTGCTTTCCGGAGTGGTTCATCATATCACATTCTCGGTTTGAGATGCTTTATCTTTCTTTTCCGGAGTTCCAAGCTTTTCCGCATTATCTCGTCGCGAAGCTCCTTCTAAATCATCACAAGGCTTCACCTTGTGTTTTCAATTTCTCCTTCCTTTCTTTTGATCATACTTTTGTTACTGGAGTTCTTCATGGAGGTTCTACATGATGGTTCATCAAGGATTTAATTCCTTCTCGAAGTGTTCATCAAGATTCTTTTCAGAGGAGCTCAAGCATTCTTCATCCTGCGTTTCGAAGTACAATTCGTTCTATCCTATCTTTTAAGATGGTGTTATGTCATTCTTGATGATTTCCCTCCGTGTTTCATAATTCACAAGCTATCAAGAATGAGGTATTTTAAATCCATCAATTTATTCTTTCGATTTATCTTGGGTTATATTTCACCTAAAGCCTTCCCTAAGGAATGTTGCTATTGTGGTCCTTCTCAATGACCCAAGCTTGCTCTTTATCCTCTTGGTGGAACAAGTTTTTCATCTCTTCGTTGATCTCAAGCAAGCAATTTTTTTCGTTTGTGGCAGGTTTTCACCTCAAGTTCTTGAGATGTTTTCCATAAGCCCTCAGCAAGCCTGTTCTTTTCGTTGTTGATTTCCCAACATCTCCGTTAAATCCTTCTTTTAAGGATGTTCTCTCAAATTCATTTGAGGTAGAACATGTTGTTTTCTTCTCCGTTCTTTTCATTGCATTCTTTCATTTCTTCCGGAGGCATTGTGATGATGCTCTCTTCACTCATCATCTCGTATTGTGAAGATCATGCTCTTTCCTTTGCTTATCCATTCAACCGGAGTGTCGTGTTTTTATTCCAGTTCTCTCATCTTATCAAGTTTTGCCTCCCTTGTCAACCGGAGTGCTGTCTGAAATCTTTCTTATCCCTTGTGCAATTCTTTTAATAGTTCCCGAGGCAGTGTGTTGTGATTTCTTCAAGTATCTTCTCATCTTATCAAGTTCTTATTCAATTCCTTTTCTTTTCAGACGGAGTGTTGTCCAAATTATATCAATCTTAATACTTCTCTATCTTGTTTTAACCAGAGTGGTTTCAATATATATCTTGCCCTTCAACCTCAAGGTTCTCGTAATGTTCCTTGTTCCTCTTTTCTAACGGAGTGTTTTCAACTTTTTGCATCTCCGTTGTTTTCTTTCTTTCAATTTATTCAACATCGCAAGGTTTCTTTGGTCTCACTCGTTTGTCAAAGAAGCACTTAGTTTTACCTCTTCTCTTTCTCTTCCGTTTTCCCTCCGGTGCCATCCTAGATCTCGGGACGAGATCCTCTTGCAATGGTGGAGTGTTGTGATGCCCCAAGACCAGAGCTCCAGATGTCTTCCATGTTTTTCCGAGATTCGTCATGTGATTTGTTTAGCTTGTTGCATTCATCATTGCATATTTTGCATTGCATCATGTCATGATGTGCATTGTGCTATTCATGCATGACATTTTGTTGCATGCCCCATGTGTGATCCATGCATCTGCACCTCTCCTTCCTTCTCTTTTCTTTCTTTTTGCAAGTGCCATCTTGCCCTCCTCCATTTATGTTCAACTTCTCCCTACAAATCTCACACCTCATCCTTAACTTCTCTGCCAAATGTCATTCTATTTGGATTTGTTTTGGTTGGGTTCAAAAATGGCTCAAGTTTGAATTTAATTCAAACTTGGATTATTTTTCTACCTCTAAAAATTGCCAAGTCAATTTATTCAAATCCTGTAAAAATCCAGGACTCCATATATATTTCTGTCTCTGAGCCTTTCCTTCCCAAAACTCCTTCCCTTTTCAATCTTGGAGGTGTATAATTATTTTAGGCAGAATATAAGGAAGGATGGAAGGCCTCAATCCCAGCCGAAGCCCACCTGGGCCTTTCTTTCCCCGGCCCAGCCGAGCCAAACGGCCACCTGCTCCCTCCCTCACGGCGTCTCCTTCCCCCAGAGTATAGCAGTAGCAGCGCCGTGAGCAGGAGGCTCACGGACATCGAGGCTAGCGCCTGCCTGCGCCCCTATAAAGCCCCGCAGCGTCCCCTAGGGTTTCCTCCTCCCTCCTCCTTCCCTCCTCGCGCCGCCATCTCTCTTCCCCCCCTCTATTTTCCCTTCTTCTTCAAGATCAGAGAGCACCACCGAGAGCAGAGAAATAAACCGTCGATGGCCGTCGTCGTTCTCGCGGCCGGAGGGCCTCAAGCTCGTCTTCGACATGTCGTCCTGCACCCCGTCACCCTCCTCGGCCGATCCCCGCAGTTAGTTGGGCGGGAGCCTCCCCAATGCGCCTCCCTGCCGTCGCCATCGCCATGGCGGGTCGAGCCAAGCCGAGCTCGAGCCCGGTGTCGTCCACGTCATGGTGACCTTCTTCTTCCTCTGGAGGGACCTCCATGAACCGGATCGCCATGTCTAGCGCCCCGTCGCGGTCTTCTTCCCCTGCTTCCTCTGCGTCGCCTAAGGAGTCGCCAAGTCCCACGCCTGGTGTCCTCCCCTGCTTCCTTCTTCCTCGGACAGGAACCACGTCGGGTTCAGAGCTCGACCGCGTCTCCGCTGGTTCGTCGCCGTCTCCGTCGCCGTGTCCTAGGGGGAGTTAGGTATACCTGCTTCCCTCCCTCTTCTTCCTGCCGAGTTTAGGTCACCAGAGTCACCACTAGATCCATGCCATCGTCGTGCCCTCGCTGCTTCGGCGAACCTCTGAAACTTTCAGTGAAAAGCTGTCGTGCCCTGTCCGGATCTTGTCCCCGCTCGCCTCGCTCGGGCCCCTGCTTCGCTTTACCTCACCGCCTCACTGCAGCCTTGCCTCAAGTGTTGCGCATGCGCACACAACCGCAGCTCCACGCGCTCCCTAGCATGTTTTCGCACGCCCGCTGCTGTAGCACTTGCCTCGCCATGCATCGCCAGCATGGCCGCAAGCTCCTACTTCCACACATGCCACTGGCTTCGTTGCTTTGCTGCACCTTCGCCGCACGCCCCCCCACACACGCATCTACACCCGCGCACGGCCGCGCTCGATTGCGAGCCCGTGACCCTGCTTCGTCTTGCGGCCGCCATGTCCGGGGCGACCTCGAGCTCGTCCTCGAGTCTTCCCGCGCACCCGAGCCTTTTGCACGGTCTCACCTATCAGCGCACCAACATCCTTGTTCCGCACGCCCGCCGGTGCTCTACTACCTTTGTGGTCGCCGTCTTGATCGAGTTCGCCGCCGGCAAGTTTCCTGTGCGTTCATGGAATATCAGGGCGCTTGCCCATGGAGTCCATTCAAATGGCGTCGTGCTCCTTTTCTAGCAGGATCACAGCACTAGCCCAGCTGGTTAGCCACACGAGCTCTCGTCCGGGTGTTCCTGGGTTCGAGTCCCAGGCGCACCAATTTTTGCTCTGTTGCACGCACACATCCACTTCGGGCCAGATCTGCTGTTGGGCTTCCACAGTGAGCAGCATTCGGCCCACTTTTTTTTTGTTCGCTGCGATTTGTCTAATTCCAAGTGCATGCATATTTACAGAATATGCCATCATTTTGATTTGTTCATAACTAAATATCCATGCATTCAAATAAAACATGTCATATATGAAACATGCTTAGAATTTCATCTAGTTTAAAAATATGCAAATTTCATCCATGTTAAAAACGTTTAAGATGATGTTTGCATATATTTTGCCATATTGCCATGTTAAAATGATTTAATTCATAACTAATTAACCGTAGCTCCAAATTTAATAAACTTTATATGTAAATGGGGTAGAATTTTGCCTAGTTTAACATGGTGGCATCATCTTGCATGTTTAACAACTCTAAAATATGGCTTATGGCAGAATAGTACCAAATCTATAATATGCTCATGGGGTTTTACCGGAATTGTTGTTCGTTGCTTCCGGCCTCATTTAAACTTGACTAGATAGGTAGTTTTACTTTGCTTCACCCTCTTGCCATGCTAACAACATTTAATCTTGTTGGGTACATAAATGAGATCGAACTAAATAACTTGAATGTGGTGTTTCGTCAATATGCAACTCGTTGCATATTGAGCTCCACTTAATTTGTAGGATTGCTTGTGCACTTTGCCATGCCATGCCTCATTAAACCGGACATGCATCATACTTGGTTGTGCATCATGCCATGATTATGTGGTGGTTGTTTACTATGTTGTTTGCTTCTTTCCGGTGTTGCTTCTTCGGATTAGTTCCGATAACGTCATGTTTGTGAGGATCCGTTGGCTACGTTCGTTTGTCTTCTTCACGGACTCGTTCTTCTTCCTTGCGGGATCTCAGGCAAGATGACCATACCCTCGAAATCACTTCTATCTTTGCTTGCTAGTTGCTCGCTCTTTTGCTTTGCCTCTGCTGCGATACCTACCACTTGCTTATCATGCCTCCCATATTGTTAAGCCAAGCCTCTAACCCACCTTGCCCTAGCAAACCGTTGTTTGGCTATGTTACCGCTTTGCTCAGCCCCTCTTATAGCGTTGTTAGTTGCAGGTGAAGATTGGAGTATGTTCCTTGTTGGAACATGGATTTTTGTTGGGATATCACAATATCTCTTATTTAATTAATGCATCTATATACTTGGTAAAGGGTGGAAGGCTCGGCCTTATGCCTGGTGTTTTGTTCCACTCTTGCCACCCTAGTTTCCGTCATATCGGTGTTATGTTCCCGGATTTTGCATTCCTCACGCGGTTGGGTTATAATGGGAACCCCTTGACAGTTCGACTTGAATAAAACTCCTCTAGCAATGCCCAACATTGGTTTTACCATTCGCCACCTAGGCTTTTTCCCAAGGGTCATCTTTGTTAATGTCCGGTTGTAGAAAACTTGAAGTTTAACTTAATTAAAATGCATCAACTGTGTGTCTAACCGTGATGGTCTCTTTCCGGTGGAGTCCGGGAAGTGAACACGGTGTTGGAGTAATGCTTGACGTAGGTTGTTCTAGGATCACTTCTAGATCATAGTTGTTCGACCATGCTTTGCCTCCTCTTCTCGCTCTCATTTGCGTATGTTAGCCACCATATATGCTAGTCGCTTGCTGCAGCTCCACCTCATACCATTACCTTACCTATGAGCTTAAATAGTCTTGATCGTGAGGGTGTGAGATTGCTGAGTCCCCGTGACTCACAGATACTTCCAAAACCAGTTTGCAGGTGCCGATGTTACCGAGCAGGTGACGCAACCAAGCTCAAGGAGGAGCCCGATGAAGATCTTGTCCTTTGTGTTGTTTCGTTCTAGTTGATCATTAGTGGAGCCCAAGCGGGATGATCGGGGATCTGTGTAGCATTTGGGGTAGTCTTCTTTCATTTTGGTTCCGTAGTCGGACCTTGATTGTATCTAGATGATGTAATGCTTTATTCATGTATTGTGTGAAGTGGCGATTGTAAGCCAACTATGTATCCCTTTCCCTTTATGTATTACATGGGTTGTTTGCGAAGATTACCTCACTTGCGACATTGCTTTCAATGCGGTTATGCCTCTAAGTCGTGCTTCGACACATGGGAGATATAGCCGCATCGAGGGCGTTACACCAATAATCGTTTTAAATTTGACAAGTTCAGGGTCTGTAAAAGATTGACTTGTCAAACGTTTGATGGGTCATACCCGGATTACCTGGACAGGAGTGGCTTACTTGATGAAGGCAGGTTAACCCGGGTTTTTAGGTGAATAAACCAGGCTTCCAAGCCGTGGCTTGATAACCAATTACAAGGGTCCTTTCAAACTCTTTGTTGCTTTGCACAAAGAGCCCCCAAGTAACTTTGTGAGCTGTGCTCAGTGGGTGCCCATGTTTGAGTTTGTGCTTTGTGCAACACTCTCTTTGGCCCCACATAATTTCCTTTCTGGCTAAACGCCTATCAAGAGGTGTAGCTATAGTGTGATAACAACCAAACCCCCTAGTGATATCCCTTTGTCGTTTCAAACTGACCAAGAGGTGCAGCTATGGTTCAGATATGACCAAGCCCCCTAGTGATATTCTTTATATCCGTGCGGCTGTAGAGACCGGTTTAACAAAAAATTCTGCTTTGTCAGTAGATACTCTTGTGAGCACACACATGATGTAAAAAGAACAGAGACACCGCTTTAATGGAGGCTCCGGTTTATTATAATATATACATTATCACAAATATGTACATAGGAAGAGCCTGTGGCTCAAGTATAGTAAGGCCGAAGAAGAGCTATGTTCCATGGCCGCTTGGTCTCCTCCTCCGATTGACGTGAGTCTTTATGCTCTCGAACATCAATGAGGTAGTAAGACCCATTGTGCAAATTTTTGCTGACCACGAAGGGTCCTTCCCAAGGTGGGGATAACTTGTGCATATCAGTCTGATCCTGGATGAGCCGGAGCACCAAATCACCTTCTTGAAAGGTTCTGGTTTTAACCCAGCGGCTGTGATAACATCGGAGATCTTGCTGATAAATCGCCGATCGTGCTGCTGCAAGATCACGCTCTTCATCCAACAGGTCCAGAGAATCCTGACATGCCTTCTCATTATCAGCTTCAACATAAGCTACCACGCGGGGCGAATCGTGACGGATGTCACTAGGAAGAACCGCCTCTGCTCCATAGACCATGAAGAAAGGTGTGTAACCCGTAGACCTATTGGGTGTGGTGTTGATGCTCCATAACACAGAAGTTAGCTCCTCAACCCAACAACTCGGTGTCCGCTTTAAGGGAACCATAAGCCTTGGTTTGATACCCCGTAGAATTTCTTGATTTTCCCTCTCTGCTTGACCATTAGATTGGGGGTGAGCCACCGACGCTAAATCAAGCCGGATGTTCTCATGTTGACAGAATTCTTCCATCTCCCCTTTTCACAGATTAGTACCATTATCTGTTATAATGTTGTGTGGAAAGCCAAACCAGAATATCACCTTCTTGATGAATTGAACCGCCGTGGCTGCATCACACTTACTAACTGGCTCTGCCTCCACCCATTTAGTGAATTTATCAACTGCTACTAACAGGTGGGTCTTTTTGTCCTTAGAACGCTTGAAGGGTCCAACCATATCAAGTCCCCAAGTTGCAAACGGCCACGTAATTGGAAACATCCGCAACTCTTGAGCTGGAACGTGTGCACGGCGGGCAAATTTTTGACATCCATCACATCTCTTGACTAAATCTTCCGCATCAGGATGCGCCGTCAACCAATAAAAACCATGGCGAAAAGCTTTAGCCACCAAATACTTTGAACCGGCGTGGTGACCGCAGTCCCCTTCATGGATTTCGCGCAAAATCTCACAACCCTCTTGAGGAGAAACGCAATGCTGAATTGCTCCTGAAACACTATAATGATGTAACTCCCCGTTGAGTATGGTCATGGATTTGGAACGCCAGATTACCTGTCTGGCCAATGTTTCATCATCTGGTAACTCGCCCCGGTTCATGTAAGCCAGATACGGGATTGTCCAATCCGGTATGGCATGCAGAGCTGCTACCAACTGAGCCTCCGGATCAGGAATAGCCAATTCTTCTTCGGTTGGCACTTTGACTGACGGATTATGCAACACATCAAGAAAGACGTTGGGCGGGACTGGTTTACGCTGGGAACCAAGACGTCTTAAAGCGTCCGCTGCTCCATTCTTCCGCCGATCTATATGGTCCACCTGATAACCCTTAAAGTGACCAGCCACCGTGTCCACCTCTCGCCGATATGCAGCCATGAGTGGGGCTTTAGAATCCCAAGTGCCAGACACCTGCTGAGCCACCATATCTGAATCACCAAAGCACTTAACCCGGCTCAAATTCATCTCCTTAGCCATCCGAAGACTGTGGAGCAAAGCCTCATATTCAGCTGCATTGTTAGTACAAGGGAACATTAAACGGAGGACATAACAAAACTTGTCACCTCGTGGGGAAGTTAGTACGACTCCAGCCCCCGAGCCCTCCAACTGTCTGGACCCATCAAAATGAATAGTCCAATATGTATTATCTGGTTTCTCTTCAGGTGCCTGTAACTCCGTCCAATCATTTATGAAGTCCACAAGTGCCTGGGATTTGATCGCTGTGCGGGGTATATATTTGAGCCCGTGAGGTCCAAGTTCAATAGCCCACTTGGCAACCCGACCGGTTGCTTCTCTGTTTTGAATGATGTCGCCCAGAGGAGCTGAACTGACCACTATGATGGAATGGACCTGAAAATAATGTTTAAGCTTCCGGCTTGCCATAAACACTCCATACACCAGCTTCTGCCAATGCGGATACCTCTGTTTTGACTCAATGAGCACCTCGCTGATATAATAAACCGGCCGTAGAACCGGATGTTCCTTGCCAAGCTCCTTGCGCTCTAGTACAATGGCTACGCTAAAAGCCCGGGCATTAGCAGCCACATATAATAATAACGGCTCTTTATCAATTGGTGCTGCAAGCACGGGCGGTTCAGCTAGCTGCCTCTTCAGATCCTCAAACGCTTTATCAGCTGCCTCACACCAGACAAAGTTATCTGTTTTCTTCAGCATCTGATATAAGGGGATGGCTTTCTCTCCAAGGCGACCGATAAACCGGCTCAAGGCTGTAATCCAGCCGGCCAGACGTTGAACATTGTTGATACATGTCAGTTTAGCCAAGGACGTAATTACTGCAATTTTCTCCGGATTAGCCTCAATGCCTCTGTTTGACACCAGAAAACCTAAGAGCTTGCCTGCCAGGACACCAAAGACACACTTCTCCGGATTGAGCATCATCTTATAAATCCGGAGATTGTCAAAGGTTTCTCTTAAATCATCTATCAATGTCTCCTCCTTTCTAGATTTTACCACAATATCATCCACATAGGCATGAACATTGCGCCCAATTTGTTTATGAAGGCAATTCTGAACACATCGCTGGTAAGTTTCCTGGGCACTCTTGAGTCCAAAAGGCATGGAGACATAGCAGAAGGCTCCAAAGGGAGTTATGAAAGCTGTTTTCTCCTGGTCCTTAACCGCCATTTTGATCTGATGATAACCAGAGTAAGCATCCAGAAAACACAAAACGGTCAGAACCTGCCGTAGCATCAATTATCTGATCAATGCGAGGGAGAGCAAAGGGGTCTGTAGGGCAAGCCTTGTTTAAATCTGTGTAATCCACACACATGCGCCAAGTGCTGTTTTTCTTAAGAACCAGCACCAGATTAGCTAACCATTCTGGATGAAAAAACTTGACAATAAACCCTGCATCCAATAGATGGCTACCTCTTCACCGATAGCCTTCCGTTTCTCTTCATTGAAGCGGCGGAGGAACTGCCGGACCGGTTTAAACTTAGGATCAATGTTAGAGTGTGTGCTCAGCGAGTTCCCTCGGTACACCTGGCATGTCAGAAGGTTTCCATGCAAAGATGTCCCGATTCTCACGGATGAACTCGATGAGCGCGCTTTCCTATTTGGGATCCAGGTTAGCGCTGATGCTGAACTGTTTGGATGAATCGCAGGAACAAAGTTAACACCTTAGGATGTAACTTTCCCAATTTGTACTCCAACTCTTGCCGTTTCCTGGCGTTAAGTTATTTTATTTTCTCGGGTTCGGGTCTTTGTCTCCGTGTGTTGTTGTCGTTGTCATGCATCTCATATCATGTCATCATGTGCATTGCATTTGCATACGTGTTCGTCTCATGCATTCGAGCATTTTCCCCGTTGTCCGTTTTGCATTCCGGCGCTTCGTTCTCCTCCAATGGTCATTTCTACCTTTCTTCTATGTGTGGGGATTAAACATTTCCGGATTGGACCGAGACTTGCCAAGCGGCCTTGGTTCACTACCGTTAGACCGCCTGCCAAGATTCGTATCATTTGGACTTCGGTTGATACTCCAACGGTTAACCGAGGGACCGAAAAGGCCTCATGTGTATTGCAGCCCAACACCCTTCCAATTTGGCCCAAAACCCACATAAACCTGCTCCATCATCTAGACCGTTCGATCATGATCGCGTGGCCGAAAACCGCACCTCATTTGGACTCTCCTAGCTCCCTCTATGCCTATATATACACCCCCTCCCGAAAATCCGGATCTCCCTCGTCCCTAACCCTAAATCTCAGATCCGCCGCCGGACACGTCCGACGGCGCCGGACACGTCCGGCCGCCCCGCCGCCGCCACGTGTCGCCTCCTCCGGCCGCCGCCGCCCACCGCCGGCCCGGGAGGCCCGAAGCCGGCCCCCGCGGCCCGCCAAGCCGCCGCCCCGCCGCCCGCCGCCCGCGCCGCGCCGCCCGGCGCCGCGCCGCGCCTCCGCGGCCCGGCCGCCCCGCCCGCCGCCGTCCCCGGCCGCGCCGCCGCCCGCGCCGCCGCTCCCCTCGCCGTCACCGCCTCCACATCGACCTCCGGCGAGCTCCTCCCCGCCGGTGAACAGTGCCTCGCCGGCCCCGCCTCGATTTCCGCGCCGGGTCAAACCCTAGATCTCGGAGTGATGTTTTTTCGTCTAAGTCCCGAATGCATATCCATGTTGCCATGTTCATAGCCTGTAACTTTGCATCCGTAGCTCCGATTCATGCATATAGCATATCAAAATGTTCATCTCAGAGAGTACATCATTTCATTCCATTGCATCATTTTCATTTGAGTTCATCTTGATGCCCGAAATGCTGTTAGAAGAGGGCTACTTGAGATTAATTGTCAGATCTGCTGCTCCATTTAGGTTTTTGTCATTTTTGCCATGATTAATGTGTGCATGATATGCCCTGATGCTCTACATATGTTTTGTTAAGGGTTTTGTCATCTTTCCAGAGGTGCAACCCATGTATTTTTGTGATGTGTGTGGTGACTAGTGCAAGCTTGCAAAGTGGTGCACTTGCTAATTCTGTTTTCAGGGACTTAGCAATTCCACTAAGTCCTTGAGCTGTTTATCTCATGATGCCATATGTTCATGTTGTTTCCTAGTGATCCGTGCCTCTTTTGAGGATGATCAGTAAGGATGTTTTGTTAATACTTGTAGTGCTCTATCCATCCATGTCTTTGTTTGCAATTATGGAGCACCCTAGCTTGAGTCAATCGAGCTCTACTTTTGCTACTTTGTGAATCTGGGCAGATTGTCAACTTGTTTGCAATTTTGCCGATGATGTTGTAGTTGATCCGTGCATGCTATGCTATTGTTCTTGCCATGTATAGCTTGCATTTTGTGCCTTCTTGATGGATGTATGCTTGTCTTGTCATGACTTGCCTAGTAGTGAGTGCATCGAGCTCGTAAACATGCCTACTTGAGTTATGTTTCAGCATGTGCCAGTTTTCACTAAGTCTGAAAACTGATTATGTTTTTGCTATGTTCACATGCTTGCAATTGTATTTTCTGATCCCTTTTGGCTCAAGGTCACTAAGGGACTTTTGTTAAGCTCTTTGAGTAGCTCCATGCCATGCTTTACTTTGCCATGTTCAGGTCCTGTAGCATGTAGTTTTGTTGCTCCGAAGAGTGCTACCTGATCTGAAATTCCAGACAAGTGTTAATTTCACTAAGTCTGAATCTGTTTGTCATATGCATTTTTGCCATGCTTGTTTGAACCTGTTAATGGATGAATTGGCCGTAGCTCAGTGCTAGACTTTTGTTAAGCATCTTGATGCATCCCTGCCATGTATTTTTTTGTCATGTTTGGGTGCTGTAGCATGTTCATCTCATTGCATTTAGATGGCTACTTGCTGTAAATCGCAGACCGGTGTCATTTTGAATCGCTTGCCATTTCCAAACCGTAACTCCGATTCCGGCGTTCTTTATATCGTTTTCAAGCGATTTCATCTCATCTTTCCAGTGGCACACTTGGATTTTCCAAGTTGAGGCCAGGTTCTGCATTTCCTGTCATATCTTGCATTTTGCATCCCGCATCGCGTCCCACATAGCATATCATCATTGCATCATATTGCTTGATCCTTGCACGTGGTTGATTGTATCCTTGTTGCTTGTTTGTCTTGTTTGGGTAGAGCCGGGAGACGAGTTCACTAGCGTGTAGCCCGTTGAGTTTTCTTTTGAGGATCCAGTCAACTCTGACAACTGTGCAGGCAAGATGATCATACCCTCGAAATCACTACTATCTTTGCTATGCTAGTTTGCTCGCTCTTTTGCTATGCCATTGCTACGATGCCTACCACTTGCTTTCAAGCCTCCCAAATTGCCATGTCAAACCTCTAACCCACCATTGTCCTAGCAAACCGTTGATTGGCCATGTTACCACTTTGCTCAGCCACTCTTATAGCGTTGCTAGTTGCAGGTGAAGATTGAAGGCCGTTCCTTGTTGGAACTTTTATTTACTTGTTGGGATATCATTATATTGCCATGTTATCTTAATGCATCTATATACTTGGTAAAGGGTGGAAGGCTCGGCCTTCGCTAGTGTTTTGTTCACTCTTGCCGCCCCTATTTCCGTCATATCGGTGTTATGTTCCCGGATTTTTGCGTTCCTTACGCCGGTTGGGTTATAATGGAACCCCCTTGATAGTTCGCCTTGATTAAAGCTTTTCCAGCAATGCCCACCTTGGTTTTACCATTTGCCACCTAGCCTCTTTTTCCCTTGGTTTCCGGAGCCCGAGGGTCATCTTATTTTAAACCCCCCGGGCCAGTGCTCCTCTGAGTGTTGGTCCAAACTAGAGTCTGTGCAGCGGCCCCCCTCGGGGAAACTCGAGGTTTGGTTTTAGTTGTATGCGAGCCCTCATCTGTGTGCCCTGAAACGAGATATGTGCAGCTCCTATCGGGATTTGTCGGCACATTCAGGCGGTGTTGCTGGTCTTGTTTTAACCTGTCGAAGTGTCTTGAAGAACCGAGATACCGAGTCTGATCGGAACGTCTTGGGAGGAGGTCTATTCCTTCGTTGACCGTGAGAGCTTGTCATGGGCTAAGTTGGGACTCCCTGCAGGGATTTGAACTTTCGAAAGCCGTGCCCGCGGTTATGGGCAGATGGGAATTTGTTAATGTCCGGTTGTAGATAACTTGAACCTTAAATTAATTAAATGAATCAACTGAGTGTGTTACCGTGATGGCCTCTTCTCGGCGGAGTCCGGGAAGTGGACACGGTGTTGGAGTAATGTCTTGCGCAGGTGTTCTCTAGTTTCTCGCTCGCGCTTTGCCTCCTCTTCTCGCTCTCTTTTGCGAATAAGTTAGCCACCATATATGCTAGTCGCTTGCTGCAGCTCCACTTATATTTACCTTGCCTTACCTATAAGCTTAAATAGTCTTGATCGCGAGGGTGCGAGATTGCTGAGTCCCTGTGGCTCACAGATTACTATTACACCAGATGCAGGGCCTGATGATTCCGCTCCAGAGACGCTTGAGCTCAAGTGGGAGTTCGACGAAGACTCTCAACGTTACTATGTTTCCTTTCCCGATGATCAGTAGTGGTGCCCAGTTGGGGGTGATTGGGACCGTTGTCGCTTGTTGGGTTATCTTTTATTTTGGCGCCGTAGTCGGGCCATGAGTGTTTGGATGATGTAATGTTATTTATGTACTTGATTGACGTGGCGAGTGTAAGCCAACTATGTTATCTCCCCTTTATTATTTATATTACATGGGATGTTGTGAAGATTGCCTAACTTGCGACATATGCCTTCAATGCGATTATGCCTCTAAGTCGTGCCTCGACACGTGGGAGATATGTCGCATCGAGGGTGTTACAAGTTGGTAATCAGAGCCTTCCCCGACCTTAGGAGCCCCATTGCTTGATCGTTTTTAGCACCGAGTTGTGTCTAGAAAAATGTTTTGAGTCATTTAGGAATTATATATCGGAGAGTTTAGGAATTCTTTTTACTTCCCAGTCTCCTCATCGCTCTGGTAAGGCATCCTGACGTAGAGTTTTGACTCTTCTCTTCTCAAATTTCACTAAAAAAATTTAGGATCACGCGGGTATCTTGGAATCGTTCCGATGGTTTTATGATGAGAACATTGTCTTGGTGCCTCCTGTCAGGGGTTTAGTGGAAGTGTCCCGGGGAGTTGAGCTCTGAGGTGTTGTCATCATAATTTTATCGTTGCAGTTCTGGAATACCTGAGTTTAGTACGCCGACATCGAAAATCTCTTTTATGCAGTTCGTTGGTGAGATAACCTCGACGCCACCCAGTACTGGGGCGGGAGTTCGGGAGTATCGCCATAACTTGTATAACAGATGTTTTTTTTCGAAGGTTGAGGTAGATGGTTTCCGAAGTTTTTCTCGGTTATGTGTTGAAGGATGGATACAACTGGATGTAGGATTTGTTAGAATTGGGTGAGATATTATGCTTCCTCTGTATCCCCAACTCCTGATTGCATAACCGGAAAGGTTCGGGACTTTCATAGGTGGGAATTCGAGTAGCTCTAGTTCTTCTTCCACGGATATTGGTTTGAGATTGGGATTTCTTACCGATTATTTGTCCTAGATCCGTACCTTGTTGATTTATTTCTCTACCTTAATTCTAAGTGGCTTCTCAATTTATGGATATGTGACCATTTCAAGAGGCATTCGTTCATTTTGTTCGATGGTGAAGACTATATGTTGCAATTTTCATTCCGTTGGATTCAGCTTCAATATTTGTCTATCGATGTGCTAATGGATGTCAACCTCTTCAGGATGGCTCCTCCAACGCGCACGACTCCGAATCCTGATCTGCCACCACCTCCACCCCCTCCGGAGGCATGGCAAGCTGTGATGGCCGCAACCAATGCAAACACACAGTTGATCATGCAAATTCTTCAAGAGCGCAATCAAGGCAGTCAAGGGAACCAAGGCAGCAATCAGAGTCACTTTGCTACACTCAACCAGTTCCTTGCTAACGGGCCAAAGACTTTCAGCAATTGTGTTAAGGCAACCGATGCTGACGATTGGCTTGTGAATCTGTGCAAGCATTTCGAGTGCAGTAACGTCAGGCCTGAGGACTTTGTCAAGTTCGCTTCCTTCCAACTCAAAGATCAAGCTGCAGAATGGTTCCAGCAATACAAGGACTCCAGAGGTGGACGTGTTATCACTTGGGATGATTTCCGTCGAGATTTCCGAGCTCATCACATTCCCTAGAGCGTGGTTGAAAGCAAGCGTGAGGAATTCCGCAATCTGAAGCAAGGCTCTTTGTCTGTCTATGACTACAACAAGTTGTTCCAGAAGCTCGCCCGCTTTGCCAAGCAGGACGTCCCTGATGAGAAGAGCATGATATACCAGTTCAGGGGTGGTCTCAGAGAAGAAATTCAGCTCGCTCTTGTTCTCTTCGAGCCCTTGAGGTACGATGAGTTCTACAACATGGCACTGAAGCTAGAGGCTGCTCAGTTGAGGTGTGATGCTTCCAAGAAGCGAGTCAGAGATGCTACTCCTTCTTCCTCTACTCAAGTGGCCAAGCAGAAGAAGTTTTGGCTTCCTCCTCCTCCGTTCCGTCAGCCATATCAGCAGAAGAGCAAAGTTGGCAGTGGTTCTTCCCACCCACCCCACCCTGGCTTTCAAAACAAGACTTCGTCTCAAGCTCCAAGATTGAGTGCTCCGTATCACCGTCCGCTTTCTGAGGTCACGTGCAACAAGTGCCAACAGAAGGGTCATTATGCCAACAAGTGTCTCAACCAGAGGCGTCTTCCTCCTCCTCCTGTCAGATCGGCAAGTACAGCAGTGGTCAAGCATAATCCCAAGCATGCCAAGGTCAATTTGATGAATGCAGCTCAGGCAGAGGACTCGTCAGATGTGATCATGGGTAACCTTCCTGTTAATGATATTCCAGCTAAAGTTCTTTTTGACACTGGTGCATCGCATTGCTTCATCTCGAGACCGTTTACAAATAGGCATGAATTGGTTTCGCAAGTTTTGCCTAGTCCTTTAGCAGTTGTTTCTCCCGGTAAGCGCATGCAGGCTAACTCCATCGTTCTGGATGTTTCTATCACTTTGGGTGACTACAAGTTCTTGGCTTCTCCTACGGTTCTCGGTGACTCGGATATTGATCTTATTCTCGGGATGGATTGGCTTTCTAAGCACAAGGCTCAGCATGATTGTGCAGCCAGGCAGATTCAATTGACTCATTCGTCTGAGGATGTAATTGTCTTTGCTGCTCGTGATGATACTATCCGTCTGTTTTCTCTCAATGAGAAGGGTGAATTGGATGCCATCTCTCAAATTCCAGTCGTTTGCGAATATCAAGATGTCTTTCCAGAAGAGCTTCCAGGAATGCCTCCGCACCGGCCAGTTGAATTCGTTATTGATCTTGAGCCTGGCACGGAACTTGTGTGCAAGCGTCCTTACAAGCTCGGACCTGAAGAGTTGAAGGAGCTGAAGAAGCAACTCGATATGCAAGAGAAAATGGGTCTTATCTGGCCTAGTTCTTCTCCGTGGGGTTGTGGTGTGCTTTTTGTGAAGAAGAAGGATGGAACGGACTGACTTTGTGTTGATTACCGTCCGGTAAACAAGAAGACCATCAAGAACAAATACCCACTTCCCAACATCAATGAGCTATTCGAACAACTCAAAGGTGCTCAAGTATTCTCCAAGCTTGATCTCCGTATGGGTTATCACCAGATTCGCATTCGTGAAGAAAATATTCCCAAGACAGCATTCAGAACAAGCTTTGGTTCATATGAATACATTGTCATGTCTTTTGGCCTTGCCAATGCTCCTCCAACGTTCTCTCGCATGATGAACTTCATCTTCAATGCCAACACCAATGACTTCGTTTTGGTCTATCTCGACGACATTCTGGTTTTCTCGAAGAACAAAGAAGATCATGCCAAGCACTTGCGTTTGGTTCTTGATAAGCTTAGAGAACATCAGTTCTACGCCAAGTTCTCCAAGTGTGAATTTTGGCTTGATGAGGTTCTTTATCTTGGTCATATCATCTCTGCCAAGGGCATTGCCGTGAATCCTGAGATGGTGTCTGCAATTGTGAATTGGGAACCTCCTCAGAATGTGAAGCAACTCCGCAGTTTTCTCGGTCTCGCAAGCTATTGCCGAAGATTCGTTGAAATTTTTTCTAAGATCGCGAAGCCTCTCTCTAATCTTCTTCAGAAGCACGTCAAGTACGTTTGGTCTCCGGAGTGTGATATTGCTTTCAACACTTTGAAAGAGAAATTGATCGCTGCTCCAGTTCTGACTCCGCCTGATGAATCCAAGCCGTACGAGGTCTTTTGTGATGCCTCTCTCCAAGGTCTTGGCGCAGTATTGATGCAAGAGAAGAAAGTTGTTGCTTATACGTCTCGCCAGTTGAAGCCGAATGAGAAGAACTACCCCACTCACGATCTCGAGTTGGCGGCAGTTGTGCATGCTCTTTTGACTTGGAGACATCTTCTATTGGGAAGAAAACTCGATATTTTCACTGATCACAAGAGTCTCAAGTACATCTTCACTCAGCCTAATCTCAACCTCAGGCAAACTCGATGGGTCGAAATGATTCAAGAGTATAATCCGAGTATCGAGTATACTCTAGGCAAGGCTAATGTGATTGCTGACGCTTTGAGCAGAAAGGCTTACTGCAACAGTCTAATTCTCAAGCCTTATCAACCCGAGCTTTGTGAAGCTTTCCGCAAACTTAATCTGCAAGTTGTTCCTCAAGGTTTCCTCGCCATCCTTCAAGTCTCTCCTGCCTTAGAAGACCAGATTCGCCAAGCCCAGCTTCTTGATGCTATGGTGAAAAAGGTGAAGATTGGGATTGCCAAGAGTCAGTCCAAGTACAAGTGTTACCGCCTTGATGACAAGGACACTCTCTTCTTCGAGGATCGTATTGTTGTGCCCAAAGGTGACCTCCGTAAAGTGATCATGAACGAGGCTCACAATTCTCTCCTCTCCATCCACCCTGGGAGCACGAAGACGTATCAGGACCTTAAGCAAGCTTATTGGTGGACTCGAATGAAGCGCGAGATCGCTCAATTCGTGAATGAATGTGATGTCTGCAGAAGAGTGAAGGCAGAACACCAAAGGCCAGAAGGTCTCCTCCAACCTCTTGCCATTCCAGAATGGAAGTTTGACCACATTGAAATGGACTTCGTGACTGGGTTTCCAAAGTCCAAGCGTGGCAATGATGCTATATTCGTTGTCATCGACAAACTCACCAAAGTGGCTCATTTTCTGCCTATCAAAGAGTCGATCACTTCAGCTCAATTGGCGGAACTCTATACCTCTCGCATTGTCTCTCTGCACGGTATTCCTCAAGTGATCTCTTCAGACCGTGGCAGCATCTTTAACTCGAAGTTTTGGGATTCTTTCCAGAAGGCCATGGGCACTAACATCCGCTTCAGCACAGCTTTCCATCCTCAAACAAGCGGTCAAGTCGAGCCTGTCAACCAGATTCTTGAAGATATGCTCAGGGCTTGTGTGATCTCCTTCGGCATGAAGTGGGAGGATTGTCTTCCTTATGCTGAATTCTCCTACAACAACATTTTTCAAGAAAGTTCGGGCAAGGCCCCTTTTGAAATTCTGTATGGCAGGAAGTGTCGTACCCCTCTCAACTGGTCTAAAACCGGTGAACGTCAGCTTTTGGGTAATGACTTAATCACAGAGGCAGAAGAAATGTGCAAAGTCATTCGAGATAACCTCAAAGCAGCCCAATCCCGCCAGAAGAGCTACTATGATAGTAAGCACCGTGATTTGGCTTTCGAGATCGGAGATCATGTTTACCTCCGCGTCTCTCCTATGAAAGGTTAACCGAGGGACCGAAAAGGCCTCATGTGTGTTGCAGCCCAACACCCCGCCAATTTGGCCCAAAACCCACCAAACTCTGCTCCATGTCCTAGAGCATTTGATCACGATCACGTGGCCGAAAACCGCACCTCATTTGGACTCTCTTAGCTCCCTCTATGCCTATATATACACTCCCCCATTCCAAATTCGCGGATCCTCTCCCCTCTAACCCTAAAAAAATTCCCAGATCCGCCGCTCCGGACGTGTCCGAGCGGAGCCGGACAACGTCCGCCACCGCCGCCGCCACGTGTCGCCGCCCCGTTGGCTGCGCCGCCGCCCTACATCCCCGCCGGCCCGGGAGCCCAAGGCCGGCCCCCGCGGCCCGCTAACGCCCGCCGCCGCCTGCCGTGTCCCCGCCGCCGTCGTCCTCGGCGCCGGCGCGCGCCGCCGCCGCCGCGCCATTGCGGGCCATCGCCGCCTCGCCCCGAGCCGCTCCGACGCCGCGCCGCCTCCGCCGCGCCCCGCCGCCTCGTCGTCGGGCCGCCACCGCCCGTCCCCCTTTCTCCTCCCCGCCTGCAAGGCTCGCCGGAGTCGCCTCGGGAGGCGCGCCCCGATCCAGATCCGCGTCGGCTACAGTAACCCTATATCTAGGTCACTTTTCCTAAGTCCTGAAATCTGCAGATCCAAGTGCCTCTGTTCGAGGCCCCGTAACTTTGCATCCGTAGCTCCGATTTGGGCATATAGCATATCAAAATGTTCATCTCAGAGAGTACATCATTTCATTCCATTGCATCATTTTCATTTGAGCTCATCTTGATGTCCGAAATGCTGTTAGAAGATGGGTACTTGAGTTAATTGTCAGATCTTTTACTCCGTTTAGCATTTTTGTCATTTTCGCCATGATTAATGTGTGCATGCTATGCCCGTGAGTTCTAAATATGTTTTGTTAAGGGTTTTGTCATCTCTCCAAAGGTGCAACCCATGTATTTTTAGGATGTGTGTGGTGACTTGTGCAAGCTTGCAAAGTGGTGCACTTGCTATTTCTGTTTTCAGGGACTTAATGATTTCACCAAGTCCTGGGATTGTTTAGTTCATGATGCCATATGTTCTTGTTGTTTGCAATTTTGCCGATGTTATTGTAGTTGATCCGTGCATGCTATGCCATTGTTCTTGCCATGTCTAGCCTGCATTTTGTGCCTTCTTAAGGGATGTATGCTTGTATTGCCATGACTTGCTCTGTAGTGAGTTCATCAAGCTCATAAACATGCCTTCGTGAGTTATGTTTCAGCATGACCCAGTTTTCACTAAGTCTGAAAACTGATTATGTCTTTGCTATGTTCGTGTGCTTGTTAGTATATTTTGTGATCCATTTTGGCTCAAGGTCACTAAGGAACTTTTGTTAAGCTTGTTGATTAGCTCCATGCCATGTATTTCTATGTCATGTTCAGGTCCTGTAGCTTGTTGTTTTGTTGCTCCGAAGAGGGCTATATGATCTGAAATTCCAGACAAGTGTAAATTTCACCAAGTTTGAGATCTGTTTTACCATTTGCGTTTTTGCCATGGTTGTTTGAACCTCCTAATGGATGAATTGGCCATAGCTCAGTGCTAGACTTTTGTTAAGCATCATGAATGCATCCCTATCATGTATTTTGTTGTCATGAT
The DNA here is from genome assembly GCF_003073215.2 of Triticum urartu. Lineage (NCBI taxonomy): Eukaryota > Viridiplantae > Streptophyta > Magnoliopsida > Poales > Poaceae > Triticum > Triticum urartu. The sequence continues at coordinate 184,353,933 of NC_053023.1, forward strand.
TAGGTGCTGTAGCATGTTCATCTCATCGCATTTAGATGCCTACTTGCTGTAAATCACAAACCGGTGTCATTTTTGAAACGCTTGCCATTTCCAAACGGTAACTCCGATTCCGGCGTTCTTTATATCATTTTCAAGCGATTTATTCTCATCTTTCCAGTGGAACCCTTGGAATTTCATGTTGAGGCAAGGTTCATGCATTTCCTGTCATATCTTGCATTTTGCATCCCGCATAGCATATCATCTTTGCATCGTGTTGTTGGAGTTTGCACGTGGTTGATTGTATCCTTGTTGCTTGTTTGTCTTGTTTGGGTAGAGCCGGGAGACGAGTTTGCTAACGAGGAGCCCGCTGAGTTTGCTTTTGAGGATCCAGTCAACTCTGACAACTATGCAGGCAAGATGATCATACCCTCGAAATCACTACTATCTTTACTATGCTAGTTTTGCTCGCTCTTTTGCTATGCCATTGCTACGATGCCTACCACTTGCTTGCAAGCCTCCCAAATTGCCATGTCAAACCTCTAACCCACCATTGTCCTAGCAAACCATTGATTGGCTACGTTACCGCTTTGCTCAGCCCCTCTTATAGCGTTGCTAGTTGCACGTGAAGATTGGAGGCCGTTCCTTGTTGGAACATCTTTTATTTACTAGTTGGGTTATCATTATATTGCTATGTTATCTTAATGCATCTATATACTTGGTAAAGGGTGGAAGGCTCGGCCTCTCGCCTAGTGTTTTGTTCCACTCTTGCCGCCCTAGTTTCCGTCATATCGGTGTTATGTTCCCGGATTTTTGCGTTCCTTACGCGGTTGGGTTATAATGGGAACCCCTTGATAGTTCGCCTTGATTAAAGCTTTTCCAGCAATGCCCAACCTTGGTTTTACCGTTTTCCACCTAGCCTTTTCTTTCCCTTGGGTTCTGCAGACTCAAGGGTCATCTTATTTTAACCCCCCCGGGCCAGTGCTCCTCTGAGTGTTGGTCCACCTGTCAGCTACCGGTGGCCACCAGGGGCAACTCTGGGCTGGCCTACCCGTACCTAGGACAATCTGAGTGTGCCCTGAGAAAGAGATATGTGCAGCTCCTATCGGGATTTGTCGGCACATTCGGGCGGTGTTGCTGGTCTTGTTTTAACCTATCGAAGTGTCTTGAATTACCGAGATACCGAGTCTGATCGGAATGTCTTGGGAGGAGGTCTATTCCTTCATTGACCGTGAGAGCTTATCATGGGCTAAGTTGGGACTCCCCTGCAGGGATTGAACTTTCGAAAGCCGTGCCCGCGGGTATGGGCAAATGGGAATTTGTTAATGTCCGGTTGTAGATAACTTGAACCTTAATAAATTAAAATGAATCAACTGAGTGTGTTACCGTGATGGCCTCTTCTCGGCGGAGTCCGGGAAGTGGACACGGTGTTGGAGTAATGTTTGCGCAGGTTGTTCTCTAGTTTCTCACTCGTGCTTTGCCTCCTCTTCTCGCTCTCCTTTGCGAATAAGTTAGCCACCAGACTTGCTAGTCGCTTGGTGCAGCTCCACTCATATTTTACCTTGCCTTACCTATAAGCTTAAATAGTCTTGATCGCGAGGGTGCGAGATTGCTGAGTCCCTGTGGCTCACAGATTACTATTACACCAGATGCAGGGCCTGATGATTCCGCTCCAGGAGACGCGTGTGAGCTCAAGTGGGAGTTCGACGAAGACTCTCAATGATACTATGTTTCCTTTCCCGATGATCAGTAGTGGTGCCCAGTTGGGGGTGATTGGGACCATGTCGCATGTTGGGTTCTCTTTTATTTTGTCGCCGTAGTCGGGCCATGAGTGTTTGGTTGATGTAATGTTATTTATGTACTTGGTTGACGTGGCGAGTGTAAGCCAACTATGTTATCTCCCCTTTTATTATTATTACATGGGATGTTGTGAAGATTGCCTAACTTGCGACATATGCCTTCAATGCGATTATGTCTTTAAGTCGTGGCTCGACACGTGGGAGCTATAGTCGCATCGAGGGTGTTATACACAGCAAGACGCGTACTCCTACAGTCGAGACAGGATCCATTCAACTCCTCGCCCAAGCCGGAGCCCGAGCTAAAGTAGGCATATGGATTCAGCTAACATGTCAAGCAATCCTCAACGCCGCAACCGGCCACACAGGTATGAGCCGGTGCAGGCTAGAGCCCTTAACTTGGCGGATCAGGAGAGGATCCGACAAGAGGCGGAGCGAGCGGTTCAACTGGCAGCAGAGCAGGCGGCTCATCAGACTTTTCCGGCTTATCAAGCAACCTCGCTTGAGGCAGGAATGGCCACAAGAACCGGAGGTGTCCCTTGCCTGGTGCTGGTCATACGTAATGAGCGTTTGCCAAAAGACTTCAAGGGGCCTCGTAAAGTGCCTGATTACACAGCTGACTTGCAGCATGGGGCTTGGATTGAGAGTTATGAGATGGCTATGGAGTTGTTGGAGGTCAGTGACGCAGCAATGGCTAAGTATTTCACAATGATGTTGGATGGAACAGCTCGTACTTGGTTGAAGGGGTTGCCACCCAATTCTATCGGCTCATGGGTGGAGTTGAAGTCCCGGTTCATCCAGAACTTCAAAGACACATGTAAGCAGCCTATGTCGATTGTGGACCTGACTAATTGTAAGCAAGAGGACGGTGAATCTACAACCCATTGGGTGCTCCAGGTCAAGGAGATAATATGTTCGTCTGATAAGATGGATGTTGGCTCGGCAGTCTTGATGTTGGAGAAAAACTGCCATTTTGAACCTCTGAAGCAGAAGTTGGGGCGGCTCAAACGTGACTGCAATAACATGGGCCAGTTGATGGCAGCTCTCGTCAAGTATACTGATTCTGATAGTACCAAAGACCCTGTGTCTGATGAAGAAAAGACAGCTAAGGGAAAGAAGAATGGCAATGGCAAGGGCCGCCAGCATAACCCAGCAAATCAAGGGGGTAATAAACATAAGGCTGATGAGTTTGTCGCTAACACCAATGCAAAGGGCGGCAATCAACGGTGCAAATGCAGGCAACCCCCTCGGTCGGGCGGGTCAGGTCCCACCCTTGAGCAACTATTGAATGAGCCTTGTCCAAGACACGGCACCCGAGAGAAGCCAGCCACCCACCTGTGGAAAGATTGTATGATCATGAACGCGTTTAAAAATTCAAACGCATTTGCTAGAGGTCACGGCCCGGGCGTCGGTTCAGGTGGAGGCGGTTTCCATGGCCTGGGCGCCGGCTCAAGTGGAGGAGGATTTCACGGTCAGGGCCATCCTGGTAACCAAGGAGGATATAATCCACAACCCGGCCAAGGTAATCAGTAGCAATAGTCCGGATATAAGAGAAACCCAAAACAGTTGAATAGTGGGCAATAAAATGTGTTTACCACTAGTTTATGTAAGAGGGACCAGAAGCTTCACAAGAGGGCCGTCAATGCCATTGAGCCGGCGATTCAACGTTACTTACGTTGGTCAGAGCAGCCTATTGTGTGGAGCAGAGAGGATCACCCACCCTGGGTTGATAATCCGGGTCACTTGGCCTTGGTAGTGGCGCCTCAGGTTGGTGGATATAAATTCACTAAGGTACTCATGGATGGAGGCAGCAGCATCAACATCCTCTACTATGAGACGTTCCACCGGATGGGGTTGACTGATAAGAGTCTTAACCAATCCAACACTTTGTTTCACGGTGTGGTACATGGCAAGTCGGCATACCCAGTTGGTAAAATTGAACTGGAAGTAGACTTTTGTCACATCCCTAGCTTCTGGCAATGCACTAGGCTAGCCTCATGAGTGTCATCATGTTTAAATTTCAAATGAACTTGAAATGGGGATTGTTTTAACCCTAGCATCAACGTAATTCACCAGGTTCAGCTAAAATATTCTCAGTGAATCCAAATGGCTTTCAAAAATGTTCATCATTTCTGGAAAATGCTAGAAGCAATAACCAGAGGTGTTGCACATTTTTCCATGACATCTTTGGGCTCTGAATTAAATCATATAGTATTTGCATTTGGGCATATAAATGCAATTAAATATTTTAAATGCTCAAATAATCATAAACTAAAATGTTTGTTGTTGGTTATATTCCAAACAGTGGCATTGAGAAGTTTCATGATTTTTGGATCTGTTTAAGTATTTTCTAATAAAGCCCTAAAGACTACAGAAAATAGAAAACAGAAACAATTAATAAGAGAGAGAGAGAGAGGGTTTTTACCTGGCACTCACCTGGGCCTCACCTGTTTTGGCCCAGCCCACCCCTAGCGCTGCCAGTCGTCCAGCTCCCGCTAGCCGGCACGTGCCCGAGCCACCTCCTGCTTCCGCCGACGCTGGAGGCCGGCTGGACGCGCCACGCAACCGCCCCAACCCCTCTGGCCTATCCACTCCTTCTCTCCCCTCCTCTGCTCTCTCCCCGCAGCGCACCCGAGCACGGTCGTCGCCGCCGTTCGCCATAGTCGCAGCCGCACCCATCCCCGAGCCTCTCCGACACGGCCCCGAGCTTTGCCGTGCCGCCCTTGTCCTCTCCGTCGTCTCACGCGACCAGAAGAGCCCCGACGCGTCGTTCCCGCCCCCTTCTTCCTCCTTCGGCCATGGAGATCGCCGGTGACTTTCCGCCATCCCCAAGCCGTCTTCGAGCATGCTGAGATCACCGACGACCTCGCCGTGAGCTCCTCTACTGAACCCCTCTCTCCCCGCCGTCTATTTCCTCCTCTAGCCTCACTAACCATCGCGGCCGAAGCTCGCCGCCGCCGTGCCTCATCGCCGTCATGGCTAGAGCCACAGTGGCTCGAAGCCAAGCACACCTCTGCGCCCAGCACGGCTCCAGGAACCCGTAGCGCCCACCAGCTCCTCCTCCCACGCACTGCAGCAACCGCACCCGTGTGTCCCGAACTCCGGCCGCCGCATTTGTGCTCGCCGCCGTCGACTCAGACCACCCCAGCTCCTCCCGCTTGGCCTACCAGATGCGCGCAAGCCCCAGCTACGCGTAGGACCAAACCGCGGTCGATTTGGTCTACCGTAGGCAAATTCCGAGCCCCTCCACCGTCCCGGGCTTCACCGGCGACGAGCCGTGGACCAAGTCCAGCGGGTTTGACCCCGCTTGACCGGGGTTTGACTTCCCACCTGACCCACTGACGTGTGGGCCGCCCCTATTAATTATTAGTTAGGTTAGTTTAGCGCTAATTAACCTAGATTAGTGCTTAACATGACACTAACTAACTCTGTTAAGTTAGTTATGAACTGACACGCGGGACCCACTGGTCAGGTTTGACCTGGACTATCCCCGTTGACCGTTGACGCGTCACCCTGACGTAGTTCTAACGTAATAATGTAATTTCTGGATTAAAAACAATTCTGGAAATTCCTGAAATTGCTTTAAACTTCAAAAATTCATAGTAACTCAACCATAACTCAGATGAAGATAATTTATATATGAAAAATGATCAGAAAAATCCAATCTATCCATTTGTACTGGTTTCATGCATGTTTAAACAACTTAACCTTGTTGTTTAGATCAAAACATGATAATGCACTTTATATGTTGTTAATTTGAATTTGAATTTGAACCTTTGGTTCAAATCAACTCAAACCCTTCTGTTCTTAGCTGCATTAGCTCAAATCATAGCATATTGACATGTCGTGATCATGCATCATGTTGTGCATTGCATTGATTATGTTCTTTCTCTGTTGCCGGTGTTGTTCGCCCTCGATAGTCGTTGTTCCAACGCTGTGTTCGATGACACCGATGAAGAGTTATACTTTCTTCAGAAGTGTCAGGCAAGCAAAACCCCCTAGTTCATTCTGATACAATCCCACTCTCTCGCTCCTGCTCTCTTTTACTGCCTGAGGACAACAACGATTCAACCGTTACATGCTGCGGTAGTTGAACCCCTTTCCTCTGCATGACCTGTCATTGCCACAGTAAATAGATGAAACCCACTATCATGAGTGGGAGTTGTTTGAGCCCTGATGAGCCTACTCATTCATGCTTGTTTTTCATGCCTGCTACTGCTTAGAGTTGAGTCAGGTCTGATTCATCGGGGATGAATTGGAATGGTGATGAGCATGTCCTACTATGTGTGAGCTAAGTGTGTGAACACGATTTGGTAAAGGTAGCAGTGAGAGGCCATGTAGGAGTACATGGTGGGTTGTCTCATTGAAACTGTCATCAAGAACTGAGTTTTGTGTTTGTGATCCATGAACAACTACTACCACTCATTGGGATCCTTAATTGACCCTCTCGACTTATTAACCGCCCTTGTCTTCTGTCCAGGAGTTGCAACTAGTTTCTGGTGTTTGTAGGATATGTGTTGGAGGTCGTGCCTAGCGCTGACCCTAGGGGTGGGCTATGATGCAGTAGATACACCATGGCACGGTGTACCGGGCGCCCGTTTGGTGTCTCGGGAACCCTGCACACATCGTTTGGGGCTGTGAGCGAAACTCCGGCCGGATCTCCTCGCAGATGGAACACGAATAGGCGATAAACCTAGACTAGAGACTTGTGTGGTTAGTCAGGTCGTGGCCGACTCCCTCGCTAGGCTTCCGCTTGAAGGTTGCCGAGATACACGACGTGTACATGGCGGTAAGTGGCGAGAGCGTGTGTGAAGAAGTACACCCCTGCAGGGTTAACATCATCTATTCGAATAGTCGTGTCCACGGTAAAGGACTTCTGGGTTGCCTATACAGTTCATAGACAAGTGAAAGTGGATACTCTAAAATGCGTAAGATAAGCGTGAGTGCTATGGATGGCGTTCTCGTAGGGAGATGGGAGCGGATCCATAGTGGTGTATTGATTGGTGAAGATGTGGACTCGTGTGCGCCACCTCAAAAGAGTTACTTGCAGTCGTAGTTCAGGATAGCCACCGAGTCAAAGCTGGCTTGCTGTAGATAAACTCCACCACCCCCTTTATTGATACCGATGCATATGTAGATAGTTCTGATGTAAGTCTTGCTGGGTACATTTGTACTCATGTTTTCCTATTTTATGTTTTGCAAAGAGACGTCAGTCGCGCTGGTAGTTCCGTGTGGACTTCGACGTTTAGCTTGATACCTCAGCTATGATCTTGTGCCCTCGGCAGGATCTGGTAGATAGTCAGGCTGCTCAGCCTTTTCCATTTGTAGATGTCTGTACTCAGACATGTTAAGCTTCCGCGTGTGCTTGTTGCTTGTATGCTCTGTATGTTGGGGTCATGAGACCCATGTTTGTAATGCTTGGCTCCTCGGAGCCTATTGAATAAATACTTTGAGTCGTAGAGTCTTGTTGTGATGCCATGTTGTATTTACACATATCGAGCATATTGTGTGTATGATTTGAAATGCTTGGTATGTGTGGGATCCAACAACCTAGTTGTTTATCCTTGGTAGCCTCTCTTATGGGGAAATGTAGTCTTGTGCTTCCATGAGCCATAGTAGTTTGCTACAGCCCAGTTCACCGGAGTCCTGCTAGCCCAGCACTACTGCCCCGGAACACTTGACTGGCCGGCATGTGATTCACTTCATTCCTATGTATATCCCTTCGGGGAAATGTCACACGGTGACATCCGGAGTCCTGCCTAGCCTGCTACAGCCCGATTCACCGGAGTCCTGTTAGCCCAGTGCTACAACCCGGATTCGCACGCTGCTGACCGACATGCTCGATGTTGATTCATGTATGCCTGTCCCCGTAAGTTAGTGCCACTTTGGGTTCATGACTAGTCATGTCGGCCCAGGTTCTTTGTCATATGGATGCTAGCGACACTATCATATACGTGAGCCAAAAGGCGCAAACGGTCCGAGGCCAGGTAAGGTGGCACCCGTGGGAATACTGTGTGTGAGGCCGCAAGTGATATGATGTGTTGCATGCTAGATTAGTGTGACTTAGGATCAGGGTCCTGACAGCTTAGGTATCAGAGCCTGACCGCCTGTAGGATTACCAAGCCAAACCGGTCGAAGTTGTGTCTAGAAATGCTTTAGTTATGTAAGGGAATTGATTGTGGATGGGAACGTAAGGCTCTTTTTACTCCTTTACCTTATGCCCTTCTGATCCGAGTCATCCTCTTCTCTTCTACGGGGATTAAGAACTAGGCCTTCTCATCTATCTATCAGGATGACGAGTTACTATGATAGAGACTTATAGGATTGATGGATTTAAGCCCCAGTTTAGTTTCTACTATTTCCGTGTGTTCATAGCTGGCCTCAGAACCTTGGTATGATGTTGTTGAGTGGTTATGCCACCATTTTGTAAGATGTGTCAACTATTTTCGAGCATTTACATCTGTTAAGTTGTTCGAGTCATCCTAGGTTACTAAATAGTCTAATGCATTTGCAAATCCTTTCTTTCCGTTCCCGATGTCCTTTTTGGTCAGAATAAGCACACTATCCGGTATGTTGAGGTACTCTATTACCTCGATATATATGTTGGGACTATTTTTATGACCCTAGGTGTTTTAGGGAGTCACCTAGTAAACTAGCCATGTTTTGTGTTCCCGGTGTGATGATCCTGGCCGTCATTCTCGAAAGCATCTCATGATGCCATTTAGTTAGTAGGCATTCTATTCCTGGGTTTTGAACCCGAGATTCACCCTACTTATTTCATGTTGATAGTGTTTGCTCGTTCGTTTAGGTTATTAGTAACCTTGTGATAGTCCTCGAGGTCCGTGGTATTTCCTTCTTCCAAATACCATGAACTACTTATGGCAGAAGTTCTTTGAACCAAAAGATCACAACAAGAGTGCTCTTGAGGAGTTCTCCATTCTGCATTGTGAATCTGCCAGTCCTACCTTTCTGCATGGATTATCTGGAGGAAATATGTTGAGCTTTGTTCAACATACTAATCTATGCATCCACAACTCACAAAGTGATATGTTCCTTTGAGTTGTCCCTCTTCGGTTGGATTCCGACCCTCGTGTATCAGTTGATAGTCAAGAGTATGTCGTGCATTTGTGCTCATCGATGCCTATTATTCTTGTGGTCCGTCAAGCCATTCTATTTCGGAATGACTAGGAGAAACAAACTCCAGTACCTCATCCATCTCTGGGATTGGGTCAAAGCAGTTGTATTCCGCAGATCAAAATGACAATCCAGCTTTTGTTCTGTTCTACCCTTGAGTGTTGCCTCCTTATGTCAGGATCGTCATGAGAATTGCACTACCTCTTATGAACTCTGGATACAGTGATACTCCTCACCATCATTATTCATTCCTCGGTTCCGTGTTATTGTAGCCGGAACACCGACAAGTGAATCGTGATGTGTGAAATCTATTCTCCTAGCAACTCTGTTGCTTGGTAGTTAAATGGACAATAACCTCATTCTTAGTGTGTTGATTATTGAATCATCATTCTAGGATTGATTGTGCTACCCTGTCCTTATTTTTGGTGCACTCTTCAACCAAGAGTTAGGGTTGTATCAATCCCTTTCCTATTTAGTTTTATCGTCTTGCTCTGGAAATAAAGATTGTTCTCGAGCTTAGTAACATATCGGTGGTTCGTGATGTTCCGAATATCTTCTTGGAAGTATTACCAGGTTGTCACCTGACCTCTATGTTGAGTTCGTGATCATGTTGGTTTTCCGCCAAATCACCCCTTCTCCAAGAATCTGTGTTGGATATCTCTGAGCTAGTTGGTTGAGCTAGACAGCAACTTGGAGAGTTGGAAGATAAAAGCTTGTTTGACTTAGTTCATGTTAAGGGATATTTTTGTGTGTGTGTGTTGAAGAAAGATGATATCTCCATCGATTGGTCCTCATGATCAGTTGTCGGATCTATTGCCCTGTCAAAACTTTGACTTGAGTATGGGCTATCGTCAAGTCAAATCAGAACCAACGATGTTCGTAATGTTTGTCTTACTCGTGGTTGACCCTCGAGCATACACCATTACATCTTTTGGTCTGACCAATGCTATCACCGTGTTCACATGATGGTGGAAGTCCAGTGATATGGAAATTCCGATGAGTTTTTGTTGAGCCCATCAGCAGCATTTTGTCTCCCCCATGATTCAGGTTGAACATCCAGCTAGTGTTGGAAACTTGTGAGCAATGCTTTCGTGATCCGTTCATGAAGCATATGTTTGGATGAAAGAAGCGATTTCCTCTAATACGTGTGCATCCGATGCGAGTTGCCGCCGTGAATTAGAGAAAGCTAGTTTTGCTTCCTATGCAATCATCCCAAGTCGGTCATGCATGTGTGAAGTACTCTATGATTTGATAGGTTGGCCGCCTCCACTCCATATGTGTTTCCTAGCACACCAAGACACGGATTGACTTGTTCAAAGAAAAGAAGTCTATGCTTGGGATCTAATAAATGGACTTGCGTAAGACTTCAAAATCCTTGATGTTGGATCCTAACCAGAATTCGATAGGGTTTTATTGTAAGACTACCATGTGGTCATGCTTGTCTGGGACAGCGTGTTCACATGTGTGTAGCAGAACCTGCTCATGTTTTGGAGCTTGCTATCGTAGTTCATCTCCCGAGAATCTCGCAACTTCATCTCGTCGGTTTCTGTTGCAAACTTTCTTTCCAGACATGATGTATGAAATATCCTGTTACCAACCAGATCTGAATCTTAGGCAGATATGATGGTTGAAAAACTCCCAACATTTGCATTTTGTTCCTAGCTTGCACCGCCTTGTGCCAATCTCCCTTGGACTGCCCTTCTCAGCAATTGTTGTTCAGGATCATCTTCAGAATGGTCCTACCATGGGTCCCATCCATTTTTGATGATAAGCAAAATCATCCATTACGTTGTCTTCAACAAGGTAGTCCACATCATCCACTCTAGTTGAGTATGCCACTCTTTTGAACCCCTTCAAATGATCGATCGTGATTTGCCTTAGGCTGGTATAAAGAGTTTCAATGATCTTTGTATCAAAAGTAATTCTTTTTGCCACTTAAGGGAATAATTCTACGAGTCACCTCCTCTAGGGTGCCCCATTATGGAATCTTGGTAATTATCTCCTCGCCACTTTGAACCATCCGCCAGCTTCTTAAGCGTGGAATAGTTGCCTACCAAATCGAACTTCACCAGCCGTTACTATCCATCCGTCTTGATGTATGTTTTGTGTCCCAACTCAAGAGATGTTTCAATGTCGTACTCCATGAGTTGATCCTGAGTGCTCGATCTTCGAGGAGATCGATTCCTGTAGGTTTTCTTCCTGTCGTTGTCATGTTGGATGAAGTTTTCGAAAGCAAAGACATCAAGATCAGTTTGAAGCAATGAATCAACATCTTCAAGAAATGCAATGGAGCATGAATACTATGTCAGTTCCGTGTCCCCTCAGTCTTTTTTACCTCACGTCTTGAATCTCGGGACGAGATTCTTGCTTAGTGGGAGTGAGTTGTCGCATCCCTAGCTTCTGGCAATGCACTAGGCTAGCCTCATGAGTGTCATCATGTTTAAGTTTCAAATGAACTTGAAATGTGGATTTTTTTAACCCTAGCATCAAAGGAATTCACTAGGTTCAACTAAAATATTCTCAGTGAATCCAAATGGCTTTCAAAAATGTTCATCATTTCTGGAAAATGCTAGAAGCAATAACCAGAGGTGTTGCACATTTTTCCATGACATCTTTGGGCTCTGAATTAAATCATATAGTATTTGCATTTGGGCATATAAATGTTATTAAATATTTTAAATGCTCAAATAATCATAAACTAAAATGTTTGCTATTGGTTATATTCCAAACAGTGGCATTGAGAAGTTTCATGATTTTTAGATCTGTTTAAGTATTTTCTACTAAAGCCCTAAAGACTACAGAAAATAGAAAACAGAAACAATTAATAAGAGAGAGAGAGAGGGTTTTCACCTGGCACTCACCTGGGCCTCACCTGTTTTGGCCCAACCCACCACCTGGCGCTGCCGGTCGTCGTCCAGCTCCCGCCAGTCGGACGCTGCACGCGTGGTCGCTGGGCGCCGGCACGCGCCTGAGCCACCTCCTTCTTTCATCGACGCTCGAGGCTGGCTGGACGTGCCACGCAACCGCCCCAACCCCTCTGGCCTATCCACTCCTTCTCTCCCCTCCTCTGATCTCTCCCCGCAGCGCACCCGAGCGCGGCCATCGCTGCCGTTCGCCATAGCCGCAGCCGCAGCCATCCCCGAGCCTCTCCGACATGGCCCCGAGGCTGTGCCGCCCTCGTCCTCTCCGTCGTCTCACGCAACCAGAAGAGCCCCGATGCATCATCCCCGCCCCCTTCTTCCTCCTTCGGCCACGGAGATCGCCCGCGACTTTCGCCGTCACCAAGCCGTCTTCGTGCACACTGAGATCACCGACGACCTCGCCGTGAGCTCCTCTACCAAACCCCTCTCTCCCCACCGTCTATTTCCTCCTCTAGCCTCACTAACTATCATGGCCGAAGCTCCCCGCCGCCGTGCCTCGTCGCCGTCGTGGCTACATCCATAGTGGCTCGAAGCCAAGCACAGCTCTGCGCCCAGCACGGCTCTAGGAGCCGGTAGCGCCCACCAGCTCCTCCTCCCACGCACTACAGCAACCGCGCCCATGTGTCCCAAACTCCGGCTGCCGCATTCGTGCTCGCACCGTCGACACAGACCACCCCAGCTCCTCCCGCTTGGCCAACTAGATGCACGCGAGCCCCAGCTACGCGTAGGACCAAACCGCGGTCGATTTGGTCGACCGTGGGCAAATTCTGAGCCCCTCCGCCGTCTCGGGCTTCACCGGTGCCGAGCTGTGGACCAAGTCCGGCGGGTTTGACCCCGCTTGACGGGGGTTTGACTTCCCCCCTGACCCACTGACGTGTGGGCCGACCCTGTTAATTATTAGTTAGGTTAGTTTAGCACTAATTAACCTAGATTAGTGCTTAACCTGACACTAACTAACTCTGTTAAGTTAGTTATGACACTAACACGTGGGACCCACTGGTCAGGTTTGACCTGGACCATCCCCGTTGACCGCTGACGTCACCCTGACATAGTGCTGACGCAATAATGTAATTTCTGGATTAAAAACAATTCTGGAAATTCCTGAAATAGCTTTAAACTTCAAAAAATTATAGTAATTCAACCATAACTCAGATGAAGATAATTTACATATGAAAAATGATTAGATAAATCCAATCTATCCATCCGTACTGGTTTCATGCATGTTTAAACAACTTAACCTTGTTGTTTAGATCAAAACATGATAATGCACTTTATAAGTTCTTAATTTGAATTTGAACCTTTGGTTCAAATCAACTCAAACCCTTCTGTTCTTAGCTGCATTAGCTCAAATCGCAGCATATTGACATGTCATGATCATGCATCATATTGTGCATTGCATTGATTATGTTCTTTCTCTGTTGCCGGTGTTGTTCCCCCTCGAAAGTCGTTGTTCTGATGCTGTGATCGATGACACCGATGAAGAGTTATACTTTCTTCAGAAGTGCGAGGCAAGCAAAAACCCCTTGTTCATTCTAATACAATCCCACTCTTTCGCTCCTGCTCTCTTTTACTGCATTAGGACAACAACGATTCAACTGTTACATGCTGCGGTAATTGAACCCCTTTCCTCTGCATGACCTGTCATTGCCACAGTAGATAGATGAAACCCATTAGCATGAGTTGGAGTAGTTTGAGCCCTGATGAGCCTACTCATTCATGCTTGCTTGTCATGCCTGCTACTGCTTAGAGTTGAGTCAGGTCTGATTCATTGGGGATGGATTGGAATGGTGATGAGCATGCCCTACTGTGTGTGAGCTAAGTGTGTGAACACGATTTGGTAAAGGCAGCAGTGAGAGGCCATGTAGGAGTACATGGTGGGTTGTCTCATTGAAACCGTCCTCAGGAAATAAGTTCTGTGTTTGTGATCCATGAATAGCTACTACCACTCATTGGGATCCTTAATTGACCCTCTCGACTTATTAACCGCCCTTGTCCTCTGTCCAGGAGTTGCAACTAGTTTCTGGTGTTTGTAGGATATGTGTTGGAGGCCGTGCATAGCACTGAACCTAGGGGTGGGCTATGATGCGGTAGATACACCGTGGCAGGGTGTACCGGGCACCTGTTTCGTGTCTCGGGAACCCTGCACACATCGTTTGGGGCTGTGAGCGAAACTCCAGCCGGATCTCCTCGCAGATGGAACCCGAATAGGCGATAAACCTGGACTAGAGACTTGTGTGGTTAGTCAGGTTGTGGCCGACTCCCTCGCCAGGCTTCCGCTTGAAGGTTGCCGAGATACACGACGTGTACATGGTGGTAAGTGGCGAGAGCGTGTGTGAAGAAGTACACCCCTGCAGGGTTAACATCATCTATTCGAATAGCCATGTCCGCGGTAAAGGACTTCTAGGTTGCCTATAAAGTTCATAGACAAGTGAATGTTGTAACGCCCCGAGACCGATGTGCCAGGTGTCCTCCAGTTATTCGCTGTTGTTGCCTTGTCATTTGCTTGCGTGTCATGCATCTCATATCATGTCATCATGTGCATTTCATTTGCATACGTATTCGTCTCATGCATCCGAGCATTTTCCCGTTGTCCGTTTTGCATTCCGGCGCTCCTATGTCCTCCGGTGTCCCTTTCTACCTCTTTTCGTGTGTGGGTGTTCAACTATTTAGGATTGGACCGAGACTTGTCATGCGGCCTTGGTTTACTACCGGTTGACCGCCTGTCAAGTTTCGTACCATTTGGACCTCGCTTGATACTCCAACGGTTAACTGAGGGACCGAAAAGGCCTCGTGTGTGTTGCAGCCCAACACCCCTCCAAAGTGGCCCAAAACCCACCTAAACCTATTCCATCATCTAGGCAGTCCAATCACGATCGCATGGCCACAAACCGCACCTCATTTGGAGTCTCCTAGCTCCACTACAAAAAAAGACACATCCGTGACATTTTGGGCCGAATGAATTTTTTTTGTCATACATATGACACTTCTATGACGATAATTGTGACAAAACCCGGTATCATCATAGATGTGGTAGGCTCCTACTTCTATGACAAAAAATCATGACAGAAAATGGGCTTTTCGTCCTGGGCGGGCCTAAGACGCAGTTCATGACTTTCTTTGGGCCGTCCATGACAGAAAAAACTATGGTAGAAGCGAGGGGGAGGAAAATTTCGGGGAGTTCCCGGTTACGGTGAGTGGTCGGGGGCCGAGCGATGCGCATTTCTCTCATACACGTACGCGCGTGTGTGCGAGGCGTTGGGCTCTAACTGAACCCGAGCGATTGCACTCCAGGCTACACGTTACTGAACCCGAGCCATCGATCGATGGCTGTTAACTGAACCCGATCGAGCAATTCCTTGGCTACTGCTGCTAACTGAAGCCGATCAATGGGATGAACAGTGAGCGTTGC